>NW_015374006.1:0-422726 GCF_001272555.1 Dufourea novaeangliae | reverse complement strand
GAGCGTCGAGGTCGCGGTGGGGTACTCGTTCAATGAAAAGGAAGAAGGTTCAAGAAGCTTTGGAAAAAGTAGTGGTACCGTCTGAAGCTCGGATCCCGACAACGGTTCCACATTGTCACGGAAACGCACAAAGGCTCCGTGACCACCCCCCGTTCCATTACGTCCAAATAGCACGGAGGAAAGATTCTTTCGAGCGTAGCTCGTTCAGTAGGTGGCGCGACCATTCTTGAGAATTACAAACAATTCTTCTTTTCCTTCCCTCCCTCCCAGTACGAGACCCCGTGCGTTGCTATCGTTTACTTTCTTGCTACGTTCTCTCTGTGTCCATTGTCCATTCTTTCGGTCCACTCTCCAGGGGAGGTTCCAGCCGCGAAATTTCTATGTCTCTCGGTGCTTACGACCACAGGATTCGCATGAGTCCGGCCGTCGACAAATACCCGGAAGCGTGATAGGTGTCTTCCACGGGAAATCTCATTAAGAGGTGTTTCACGGACGACGAATGTTCCAGAGGCGCGCTGGCGTGTGCCATGCGTTGATGAACGCGCGCAAGCCAGTTTCTAAAACGAGGGGGGAAAATTATTCGCATGCGGAATGAAGGCTGATTTAAATGCTAATGACCCGCCCGGTTTAAATCGAACGGATTACGATGGCTTACCGGGGCACCGGGGATAATTTTATAAATTGCTACAGCCGCCTGGACCCGCTGCCACGACGAATCAATTTCTTTCTCTGGCCCCGGAGAAACCCGATAAATTATATTTAAGCTGATGCCCAGACGTTTATCCCGGTTTTGTGACAGATTCGACGTGAAACGGACGTTGCACGATCTGGCATTTGTTACCGATACAACCTGCTCGGTGTCGCGGGGAATCTGTGAGAGAAGAGTCAATAAACTTTTGCGGATCCTCCGATTAAGTTATTAATACGGATTTGGCGAGACTCAGATGTATGTACACTGATGACCTATCTCGACTTCTATTAGGAGAAAAAATAGCGTAGGGGAACGGCCTCCTAGCACTTGGTGTCGGGAGTCACTGAAATTTATACGAAATTTACATTCGGTTTAACATATATTTCACTTGAACTAACATTACCAAGTAGTAGCAGGCCCTTCTCCTACGTTCTTTTTTCACCTAGTGGAAGCCAAGTTTGCTCGTTAGTGTACATATATGTAGATTCGTTAGCAGTTTTGAAGAGTTACGAGTGAACTTTAAAATTAGAGGTAACCAGTGAATTTTGTTTGACGACAAGAATGAAGGCGATCTATGGTACTTCATAGGGGAACTGGGTGCTTTTATGAAAAAAACGAAGCCTTTTCGTGTACTGGTATGTTTTACAGGGTGTTCGAAAAAAAGGGTTTAAAAATTTAAGCCTTATTGTAGCTACTGTATAGAGTAAAAAATGTTCAATCAACATAGGTCGTAAAATAAATAATTTCTCTGGAAAGTCAACTGTTATATTTATGAATCGAATTAATGAAAGTCAACGTTCATATAACTACCAATCGTCTGCGTGTCATGAATGACAAATATACGTAGGAACGATGTCCAATAACGCCAAATGTATTTAACTAACATTCTCCGCGTACGTCAACAACCGCCACGCCACAATCTCGAGTCTAAAATAGACAGCGAAGCAGTATCAACACTGTCCTCCTTCAACTAAAACAAATTATCAGTCTCACCAGCAAAAAATGCTAATCTTCCGCAACGAATTTCCCCGTGGTACCTGCGAACGTTAATTAAATTCCCATAAGCCTCGGTGCACACTGCTAATCAATTCCCCATTACCAGTGCTCGCCATGCGTCCGCCGGACACTCGTACATACTAACGAACCGGTCATCTCCATAAATTTAAGTCTTGACGTTCGTCGCCTCGTAATTAGCTCGAACTTGGCGTGGTTCGAGTAAGCTGACGATCGCAAGCAAACGCGTCGATCCCAGCGGCCTGCCGTCATTGTCGTCGTTACGGAAGCGCACCGTTTGCGTGTTCTTGTCGCGGGAAGGGATATTCTCTGTGTGCCCAGTAGGGCGTCAAGACGAGAGCCCTCTTGTGGTCCCCTGGAATTGGAATCCATCGTTCGTCCTCGGTCCATGCAAACGAGTTTACATGCAAATACGCCTACTTGCCATAAACCAAACGCTCGCGGGGACACACCGTGCGCTTGGACGCACGTCTCTATCACGACGACCACGGGGAAAGCGTTTTCATCCATGGACCGAGGGTATAGGGGACTAACCGATATTCCCTGTCCCGTGGACATTAACCGGACCTGGCGTTCGAAGTGCCTTTGTGTCACAGGATATGGGGAATCCAGAGGCATAGCGCGTAATGATTTCAAGTAATACACAGTGTCCTGTATATGGTCGGGTAACTCGTAGAACATTGATGACGAATGGAAAATAAATAAGTGAAAATTATTATATAACTTGGTTTCTGATGTGGGGTTTTGGAAAACGTTGAGTATGAAAACTCGTTGGATATGGGTGATTTGGAATGAAACCGGTGATGTGTCTGACTATTATTCGGTATTTCTACTTGGGACACCTACTGATCACGGTATATTAGTGGCAGTATGTTTTATTAGATCTGTCTGCTATAAGTTTAGTTACATCACTGAGGAAAATTCAGAGTACTGTACTGGTATTTATGAACCTTGTTGTAAGTAGAAATGACCAGTAATGGACAGACACGTGATACATGGTATCGAAACGAAGCCCAGTAGAAAGAAGTCTTGGTGTATATTTCCGACTTACTTTCGCATGCACAATCATTTTTAATCCTTGATTGGTTTAATATTAATTCGCTGTAGATGAATGTTTATAAATAAATAATATCGATATTTCGTTTACGGAGTCGAGAATAGTTGTACACTGAAGCAAAGATTCAATTTTGTTATCAAAACAAGGTAAAGGACAATCGTCACAATTTAATATATAGATTCTCAGTTCATAATCTCGTTTTACATAGAAAATACCAGTCCACTAGCCTCTAGATTTACCATCCAGCCGCGCAGCACCGATTCCAGGTGCTCTTCCGGCGGAAGTCACGCTATCGACTTCCGGAAACGGGATCTCCACCCGACAGAGGCAATTCCGTCTGAGGATTCTTTTGTTCAACGATTCCATCGCCGACAAGGGAGGTTAGCCGTTCGATTTTCTAGAGCTACGAGCCCGGAATTTTGTGTGGTTCTATAAAAAGTTTTGAAGAATCAACGATGCCTGTGCTCCTCAGGAGTTCTCGATTCCGCTGAGAATATTCGTGGCGAGCGAGTAGAATGGATTCTCGATGGATCACGAGGGACATTAAAGTCTAATGACGGTGTTTGGAAAAAGAATCACGTATTATATACGACAGAACGGGGCGATAACGCGATGTAAATGCGATATTCGACCGAGCGTGATGTAAGGAAAGATCGCGTGTCGTGATGTATTCGCGGATTTGAGAGCTGTGATACGATCGGAGGGACATATCTCCCATCGTATTCTTGGGAAAATATACTCTCGTTAAGATTATCTGTGTTCTCGGAAAGTAATTACCGCTGTAAAAAAAAAGTGGTAATCGTTACTCATGTTATATTCAGTTTATGTTCGCGATGTAAAACGATGGAAGAAAATTTCATACTTCTGCTTCACGTGTGTACATCTCCTCATGGTTTAAACCAATTTTCCGAATGCATTGCTTAAACACTTCCATTTATTTCCATCCGTCTAAGTTATGAATAAATTTTAATGTCATTATCTTAATTACCTCCGTTTTCTAAATCGAATTCCCAACGACGAATAAACATTACTAAGAATTTCTGCCTCAAACAGTTCCTCCAGAAACTTTTCCTTAAAAAAAAAGAAAATATTCATCGTCGCAACAACCACGATTAATCAGAAATCCCATGATCATTTAATCAGCCGCGAAATTAGATCTTAACGTACCCTCCTTGCGAACGAGTCCCGCGGAGCCCGTTTCCGCCCGGAGTCTCGAATAAATATTGTTTTAAATAATAACCACCGCCGTATTTCCCACGGAAAGCCAACCTGAATAGGAGCGCACTCGAGGGCCGGGGCTTCTTCTTACGTCGCGGCTCAGATAAATTTCACGGTGCAATATTCGCGGCCGCGTTTTATCATGCGCGATAAATCAGCATAAAAGCTCCAAGCGGCAAAACGCGCGAGATTCGAGCGGTTTTCCAACGGCAGACGTACCCTCGGCGACGACGCTCTTTTTCTTCCCCGTGTAATCGTTATTTATGTAACGCTGATCTGACGTCTGCATTAGCGTTTCGTCACGTGGTTTCTTATGTTTCCGCAACGAGATTCTCCATTTTTCTCTTCCTTCCCCCTCTACCTATAAGTTTCTAGTTAAAATCGATTACCCCCTCTGTAATATTAATTGCAAAGTACCGCCATCGTTATGCTAAAATTAACATAACATGGTTTCATCCGTTTCCACTTCGAGTTTCCCAATTTTTCTCTTTACCTATCTCTGAATGTCCCTCGTTAAAATCTATTATCGCTGCTGCAACATTAATTGCACGACGAGTGCATGTATCGTTACTGTGACACGATGATGATAACCTGCCCCGGGACTGGTCAGTCGTAATAATAATCCTGATTATACAGCGAGCACAATCTGTTATGATTATTACAGCGTGACGCCGCGGATATGTAAATAGTATTAATATCGTAGTCGAATATGATTAAATAATGAACAGCTAGTCGCTACACCGGCTGTGTTTGCAGGTTCGCGGTGAAAACGTCCCCCTTTTCCCCGCGGGTAATTATTATAATCGCGTATCGATTCTTCATTACGTTTCTATCTGAAGATATTAGCGGTGTTGAGTCCTTTTGTTGTCGCGCGAAGCTTCCTCGCCCCGAGCACGAACGAGCTTCCGCCCGTTAATATCCAATTGCATTAACCGGCGCTTTGATCGTATAATATTACATAACCGTCGGTTAGGTTTCGCGAACCGAATGGTAATCGGTAATATCGTAATTAATATTGATTCGTCAGTGGCTGCCTCGTAATTCCCGGTAATATTACGGCGTAATCTGTCGTCGCGCAAGACGACGATACGTATTCGAAAGAACGCTCGAACTCGCCGTGTTCCTCCATCCTCGATAGGTAATGATATGGGATTAAGAGACGGGTGAAGGCTCCCCTTGGATCGTTCTCTCTGATGCGGGGTCTGGCAACGAAGGCAGGTATATCTATAAATATAGATAATGCGAGAATATACAAGGAATAAAATCGTTTTAATGCCCATGAGTGCACTTTCCGTCATAATCCCATGCTCTCGATGATATGATCGTAGACGAAGAGGAAGGACAGTATCGTGGGATAATGACAACTTGTACGAACGAACTTGCGATTTAAATAGAAACGATCGTGAACGTAACAAGAGAATCAATTACATGTAATATTGCTTCTACATCATTCACAGCCTAATAACATCCTACGTGCATGATAATAAATTATTTGTATTTAAATTAGTAAGTACGTCGATTGAATGAGTTTTCTTACGTTCGTTCCGTCTGGAATACGACGCTATTTTATTGCCATCGAGAAGATCGTCTTAGAGAGTCGAAGAAGCAGTTTCCAGCCAGGTTTACCTTAGAAGTTCACTTTTTCCGGGGACGATTTACTCGGACTTCCGTTAAAAGGATTAATTATCGTGCTTGCTCGGATGTCGTCCGAGGATCGCGGGATCCAGCGGGGATAAGTGTCGAGAAAAAAGATAAAGGGAAAAATATTTCGTCGCGTGACGAGCGAGGAGCCGGCTGATTAGCGACGTAAAAAGCAACGATTCGCAAGTTCCAGCGCAAGTTTTCCCTATTCGCTCCATGGAAGCATCGCGATCCCTTTGAAGTCTTTAGAGTCCCTGGAATTCCTCGAATTCCGCTTTATATCGAATCCCATAAAACACGGCAGACGATTTCGTACCGACGTTTACCGGATGTACTGTAACAAACGCAGTTTTTCGCAAACGGGAATTAACGAACTTGTTCGTAAACATTTGTAATTTCTTGCTCGAGCAACGGCGACGATTCGACGAATCTGAAACGGACGACGGTAATTAACGGTTGCCGTTTCACGGATCGTGTCGTCAAAGGATATAAATTAACTGTCGCCGTGAATCCTCGTGGCTCCGTGGAGGGTCAACGGTTCGAAGAGGATGTCGAGAGGGAGAGAAATAATAAAAAAAAAAAAAAAACAGGAAGAACATGGTTGGAAAAGTTGTGGCGACGCTACGAGAAATCCAGAACCGTGGCCGTCACTACGAGTTCCTACGAGAAACTGTGACGCTACTTCCGAACGATCGACGAATCGCGTTTAATTAGGACTAGAGGGAAGAAATTGAGTGCTCTCGATAGAAGGTGGCTTTCTCTTCTGAAGTGGAGAGGAACTTCCGGACTTTCCATTGCGGGGATAATCAGACTTTTCATTTGTAAAACTTTCGTCGCGACGATGGGACAGCGGTTATACCTGTGGGGTAGTCTTAATCTGAAGATTGAACAAACTCAGTTTGGTCGTTTAACACTAGAACTACCAAACTAGTGAAAATGACTGGTCAATACATGCTTACAACGACGATTAAAATGTTATAACAATACATTTTCTCAGATCTTTTGCAACTTTTATTACGACATGACATTAAAGAAATTAGTTAATTTAGAAATTAGTGAATTTTCAAAAGTTTGCCATATTTATCGATCGATCGAAAAAGATATGCTTTTGTCATTGGTAGTTCTAGTGTTAAGATTACTTCTACTGTTATTTAATCGCGATAATCGTGACCACTGTTACTCGAAAATTTGAACCCTTCAATTTCGTTTCAAAGCCAATATCTTTGTAGATACCTTAGTAAATTTCTGCGAAGAGACGAAGACTAAAGAGGAGTAAACAAGTGATCAAGAAAGGAATAAGCTACCAGTAGCCTTGAACGATTGGTCGATATCTTTCGACAGCAAATGAAATATTTTCCTTCAACCTTGGTAATCCATTTGTTCTTAACTTTTCACGGGTGAATGCAAGACCAATGTTTCTACCTATCACTGATAATACCTTTCATTACAATTCCTTCATCAAGTCGGATTCCACAGATCAACAACTTCTACCGCACTAAAATAAGTATCAGTGGCTCGACTATCTCAAACGATCACTTCTCATTCACCACCACAATCGTCTACAATTTACCACTTTCCCTGCTATTGACGTCTATAGGCGCTTTGAAATTTCGTTCGGAGTATGCTGTTGGCGCCTACAGAGGCGTCCAACTGAAATCGCTCACCAACAAATGTTGGTGCTGTCTTCTCAATAACGACTGCTTCAAAGCGTTTATTATTCGCAAGAGCAAACTACTCCGACTACTCCCACCGTGTACAAAATTTCGACAATCGTTACCACTCACGAACAGTTCTGCCGTTCGTAACGTCAATATTGGTCGTCCGCTGCTACACAATTTCCACTGAAATCTGTCGCAGGAAAAGGATTGAAAAATCAAGAATCCCCGAATAAGTCGAAAAAAAAAACGCAAATACCTCTCGATCTGTTTCGCCGGTGAAACCACCGATCACGGCGAAATACCACGAAACTCCTGCAAGTCGACGTCCCTGAACAACCGGGCGTAGTCTGAATGCGGATACAGAGAACACAGCGAGAGAGAAAATTATGAGAGAGTCCAGGACGGAGTGGAGGCTGATATTTCGACCAAGTTTCTGTGCTCACGCTCCGGGGCTAAAAGCCTCTCGAGTTGCGGGCTAGCCGACGGGTGCCAGCTGCGTCTGAGGAGCTGTTCTCCCACCGTTGCCACGACGATAATTTACAAACAATTATTCCGAGCCGACCGCCGCTGGTGGCCCCCGGGCGGCGTTCCCGTTCCCGTCGTAGAGCCGTTTTTCGGCCCCCTGGTCCCCTCCGCCCCTCTTCGATCGTTTCGAGACACACCGAAAAATTCGAGACGACGAACGCGATGCTACGAGACTAACGGAACGAGTCCTGGTGAAACGTAATAACCCAGACTTGGCGATTTAATCGAGGCATCGACGCCCGGGCTGCTTGTCTCCGATAATGACGATCACGCCGCCAAGAAGATTATCTTAATGGAATTTAATCTTTTTATATCGCTCGAGGGGGAGAATATTTGCGAACCCAGAGAGAGAGAGAGAGAGAGACGGCTGAAATTGTCGTGGCTACCGAGAGAAACCACGCCTGGACGATCGTTTCTGGGATCAAGAGGGGTGATCCTTTAATTCGGGAAGCTCATAATTCAGTATTAACCCTCCCTTACTCCCTCTGTTTGAGCACGGAATGGAAGAAATTCGATTATGAGCTGGTCGGGGCGTTAATTCGTTCGGTAGGGTGAAATATATTTCGATGTGGAATTAATTAATGTATATGTGGATACTCCCCTGCCTATGGGTTGGGAATAACCTTGTCTATTTTGACAATGGTTCATTTCTATTTTAACAATTTATTTGTCAAGGCGCGTCGTGTTTGAAGCCCCGGCCAGGCATTATACAGAATTAAATAGTCATGTTAAGCTCGACGCTGAGAACATGAATATGTACCGAGCGGTATTTACATGGGTACCTCGAATACCGTTGCGAACGTCAATTTGCTTTTGAGGTCGGTCGGATTTAATTAAAATTAATCGTACCGGCATCAAGGGAAAATTAATCCCGAAAAAGCATGGAGGGAGGGAGCGAGTGTCTGGTTCGTTTGAATTTTCACAAAAAAACTTGTTATAAAAACTGTTAGAGAAACGTGTCGATTGTTGGTCACTTTGTTCTCGAAAACCTTCCACGGCTTATCGAGATTGAATATAAATTCTGTCAATGGTGTTGCTCGCGATACGATTTTACAAAACTCTAATTGTAGGACCAGGGACGGTCGTATTCTACTTGCAGCACTGTATACTAAAAATCGATATTCGATTGATGGAATTCAATTGAATAGAATTTCCAGGTTACTTGTACGCAGCTGTTTATGGTCTTTGTAACCACACGAGCTACTGACCAGGACTATAGTCCTGCCCATAAGTTTCAGAACACTTATCGAAATATGCAGTAAATGTTACAGGGCATTACGAAATTGCTGACAGTCTGAAAGAAATATTGTGCAGAGGATATCAAAGCTAGATGGAGAACGTTTATGCTACTATGAAATTATAAACGTGGCTTGAAACATATCATTTTGTAAACTTCCTGACCAACACAAAGTTACCATTTTTGTGATCTATATACAAAAAAGTTTTATGCCTGTTTACTTACATTAAATTAAATAAAAATAAGAACAATAACTGCACCTAGATATACCCCGAAAGCAGATATATTTGGAATCCTACTCCAGCCTAGCCTACCAGAATTCACTATGAAATAAACATTTCCATCAAATTATCATAACACAATGCCCACTGTATCACTAAAACATAACTGATACAATTCATACCTTTCCCCAATAAGTCTTGCGTTTCCAGCCATAAGCTACCCACTTACAAACAGTAAGGATCACTTTAGCTATACATAGAAACAACCGACAACACTTAAACAACCCCACATAAACGTGGAACTCCATTAACGACCAAATCTGAGGACCGCAGGAAGAAAAAACCCCATCGACGCTGTAATTCCATGGAAAAGAAAAATTGTTATGCAGAAACGAGACCCACCCGATTTCCTCGAGGCTCGTGCTCCCTAGTGTGCACGTACGTCTGTAACGTTTATTTCCGCGTTCATCGACCCGCAATAAAAGCTCCTTCCCAGCACTCGAGCGGAAGAACTGTTTCGCCGTTTCACCACCCCTACCAATGTCGGCTCGCGATAGAAAGAAGGAAAAGTGGACCCGCGAATGTAAAGTAAAACGTCGGGTCGGGCAGGCGGGAAGTAGGATGGGTGGGTGGCGCGATCGAAGCTCGTTCCGCGTCGCGTCAGAATCTTGCATTTGCCTCTTTGTAAGCGCGAATCGACGGCAAACGGCGCGCCTTTCACGCCCGGAAAATTGAAAAAGAGGCGGCTCGATGGGGCTGAAGTCGAGAGCAGAGGCGTAATAAGCAGAGACGTGACCATCCGCCGTCGAGTCGGGAACGGAATGATAAATGTTACCCGGTGTGCCAGTCCGCCAGTCTTTATTCACTTGACAGCTATTGGGTTGCTGTTGCTGGAAGTTGGCGCTGGTGTGACGTGCAGGTGAAGGAAGGGGTAGTTCGTTGCTTTGATGGATCGTGCATTATGGTACACTTTGTAATGGGCGAAGGGAGACGTCCTGGTTTTATAGAATGATTTAAAGGGGGATGACCTTTTGGGACCAGCCCCAAATCTAGCTATATCAAATTCTTCATACAGCATTACTGTGAGTACAATGGTCCCTGAGTAATAGACGCATTTTTCCCCGATTTATTGACGCAGAGTTGTTCCACGTTACCTGTGCTTCACATCGTAAAACAGTTGTTTGAAATGTTCTCTCCGTTCACATTCCGAAACGAGTGAACCGGATAAATTACAACAGGCAGTTCCTAACACATACCTCCCTCGATAACTATCGCAACGAGGGCCTGAGTCTGCGTCAATCTAGCGGAAACTACTGTAGATGCTTAGAATTCTCAGTGGTATTGAGTACAATGAATACCTGTAAATATGTTTCCCTACTTCAAAATCAAGCGTCATAGTTTCAGAAGTCCCGTAACCATAAACTCCTACCTTTCATCCAAGTAGAATATGATCATTTACATCGACCCACCATGGGGCTCTTCTGTTGCAACATCAACGATAACATCCATCAGCCGCCACTCTTCCCCCGACTGTTTAATCACATTATTCTCTAATTCAGACCGAAGCAGCACTTCCATCCCGGTAATTATTAATTGTATCTCGACTCGCTTTCCATCCCGCCGTCTTAACTTCACGGAGAGAGGTTCATCAACTCGAGACAGCAGCAGCAACGGCGGCGATGGTTGCCCGTTGTAAACTCGCGGTAGGCGGTCACGAACAATGGGGGAAGAAGAAGTTCATCGATACGAAATTCCCGTTCTCGAACGATCGGCGAACCGTGCGGCGCGCAACGCTCGGATTAATTGGAAAAGAAACAACGTGGAAACGAAGTTGCACGCCGCGGGAGAGTTTGAAAATTTTATTGCGGCGGCGGTGAAACGTTAGCGTTATGTGTATAAGGAGAGGTTTCGCGCAATGGGGGGGGGGGGAGGGGGAGCAACTCGAAGAGTCTCCGTTAACAAGGTCCCCGCGTTACGACAGAGTCGAGAAGGTCGAAGTCTTTAAAAGTTGTCGGAACCGCGTTTCCTCGGACCACGAATAATAAAGCGATCAACGGTTGAGCTTTCGGCGCCACGATCAGTCCTACAACCGAACTATCGCGTGCGTGCCACGATATCGTAAGTTCTTTTTTTCTTTTACCCTCGATTTACGAGCTCATTAGTTGCTCGCTGTTTCCATTTAACGTTTCATTAGCGCGACACGATAAAAATCAATTTCTCCGACTATCACGCGACCCGTTTCGATCTCGATTAAAAAGGTGTATATTGTGCCGGTAATGGATAGTTTATATGCAAACGGTGACGATATTAAAAAGTACTTTACACCCTACTATATGCATGTTGCTGAACTTGGGTATTTGTATTCCCATTTTTTTGTAAGCATACTTTTATTAACAAATGATTCAGAAGTTGGTAATATGTTGATATGGGCTCGATGGCGATTGAAATTCCCACGAACACATTGTACCGATGTTTGCGCGCGTGTAAAACTATCAAAGTGATATTAACTATTATACCACGCTGACAACCACAAGAATTACATCCGTCTCTTTAGGGCTAGTTTTATAGCTACTGGACGAATCGCTCGGTGCAGGTATGTCGTCCTCATCTCGCGAAGAGGATTCATGACGGATCAAGTTTATCGCGCAGCCAGGTGATATGACCAAATATTACTGTCACTTTTATACCCCGTAAAAGTGTCGGGGCAAATTTTCCGTGGCACGTTTGAAACCGTTTCATAGGGTTCTTCGTTAGCCGGGTTCCGCGAGGATTAAAGAACGAACAGAATCGTCTCCCGAAACTACTCGCTCGATGGAGTATCGATTCGCGAACACGAGCTGCCTCGAGGCTTGGTATTCCTGGTTCATATAACACTCCGCTGGATGAATATTCATAGGGTTCACTTTCGTCGAGTCGCCGTTCACTATGAAAATTTCACGGTGCTGCGGGGGGAAATTATCATCGCGATAAATCGACCCGCTGAGTAACATTTTTGCGCACCCCGGGATGCCGTCAGAGGTAGGGGAAAATACGTCGCATAAATCAGCACCGCGTCGGGGAATGGTAATTTGGGAGCGAGCTTCCGAGGAGCAACGAGGAGGATGGCGATTAATTCGAGGACTGAATGTATCATCGCGATGACCCGTTTTATTGCCGAAACGTTTCAGATACAGAAAGAACACGGAACTGCAATTCCGTGGCACGTCGCGAAAAGTCTGTAAAATGATGCTGAAACGGTCGAATGAACTCGTTAGGTGTCGACCAATCATTACTGTCTTACCATTCGACGGCATGGTCGATGATTTTGAACGTGAAGGTACTTTCCTGTTATAAGATTTTATATCAGCTTAGAAGGGAAGGCACGGAAAGGTCCTTAGATTTTGATGAAACTTCGTATGTTTATTAAGCAGTCAAAAATAAGGGATACGTATTTTTTTTATCGGCTGAGACGCGACTTTAAGGGGTGAAACCACCCATCGAAGTTCCGACCCGAAAGTACTATCTCGAAAACCAGAGGAGATACATGAAAACTTCCAATGAACTAGGTTAGCAGTTTTTTATGTAGAATAATGTGGTGCTAACAAATTATACAAAATATAATTTGTTTATAAGAAAAAAATTTGGGATAGAAACATTGAGGGGTGGTTTTACCCCTTAAAGTCGCGTCTCAAACGATCAAAAAAAATATGTATCCCTTATTTTTGACTGCTTAACAGACATACGAAGTTTCATAAAAATCGAAGGGGGACACTTCCGTGGATTTCTTTGTTATTGTTAAAATGTTAGTGTTTAAATTAAACATTTCGCGTTTATCACTAGAAACGAGCGTGCGTCTTCTAGACGTGACGCGTTTCAGCCAAAGATGTCTCTTCGGAATTACACGGATTTTCGTCACGGATCGTTCGTTGACTCATTGTCGCGTAGCGACCCGATTCCCTTAATGAGACCGTCTTCCGGAGGCACCTCCACGCCGCGCATTGAAATGCCCGATGGTCTCGCGAGAGATGAAATACCGAGAAAACACTGGGCACCCGACTGCTTTCCCTAGGCAAACGCTTTTCACCCACTAAGAGCCGGTTCGGTAGCGCTGTAAATCAATCTTAAATCGACCTTTGAGATATCGAGTCAATACGCTGAAAAATCAATAGACAGGAAATTCGAAAGCGTTCGGTACTCGACTGCTTTTTCATTCGCTGTATTTTATGCCCCAGTGACTTCCGAATCGGTGAATCTCGACTTAAAATACCACGATCACAAACGACGAAATCATTATTAATAATCGAGGCTTCCATGATTCGAATATGGTCGAGTAAAAGCAGCGTGGTGTTTAAGAAACGCAAGTGGAATGTTTATTTCAAAGCACATTTAAAAACTTCCTGCAAGACCGATGCTGTGAATTCATGCGCTGCCTCATTTAAATTTCCAGGAAGCGGTGGATGCACGATATTCTTCGACTCGCGGAGCAAACGTCAATTTTTTTCGTCTCCCTGGGAGAAAACTTTCGTACGCGCGCGACGCACAGAAGTGCATACGACGTTTCACGTCTCGGTGACAAGCGAGACACTCGTTATCTGAAAACTTAATGCCCCGGCTGAACTACGTGCTCGACGGACGTGTATAAATTTCTGGCGATAATGATCTTCATTAAACCCAGTCGACCCTTTGCCCGCGTCGTTAGTTATCGTTAGGGGATTTGGAAACGCCCGGAATCCCTGTTTTCTTTGCCCGGAGAATAAACTATCCCTGGTCTGTCGTTGATCAGAAATCCTCTGAAATTAATTTAGTATTTACATTAGATCGTCTTCTTATATACATTCTTATTAAAAATTCTGACACTTCCTTCAACGATCCGGTATAGTACGTGCCTATGCAGCCCCATCAACAGTTTCTAAATCGTTCAAAGTCTCAAAATTCTTAACCCCTTGCCATACAATTCTTTTCACGACTTCACTCTCAAGAATCACTTTGTTGTTAATATTTTCCCAGATACAAAAGGAATTCTATTCTTATGTCAAGTGTTATATTTATGTTAAATTTGAAATGTTAATATCTGCGAAACAGTATTTCACATCTTCATTTCTCGATGTTATAAGGCAAGAGGTTAATTACCCGTACGTGGCTACGTCAAGAACTTTAAATTATACCATAAACTGTAAATCCGAGGACTGTAAGCTGTACTGTAAGCTCAGTTGGAATACAGTTAACCAGACACTACTAAAATTTCGTTCATCAAAACGTAGTTCCACTGTATTATTAAATTGTCTACAGATAAAAGATTTCGACCTGAACCAAAGAAAATCGAATGTCCCATACATCCAAGGAATACTATGATAGTAACCGCAGAACGATTATTTCCGCCGAATCATTCATCTCGACGGAAATATGCCCGTGATATCGGGGTCTGAATAAAACATCCGCGAGTGCCGTATAAATCGCAATATCGAGGCCCATAAAAAAATCTTCCCCAGGACCCGTCGGTGTTTCCCCGAAAACAATGCTCGTCTCGCCAAAGACCAGAGGAGAGGGACGGGGTTAGGGCTCACGGATCGGCGGCGCAATTGATTCAACGAGCCCCCGTATTTCATCCGGAACATTAATCGACCGGATGGAAGGTCGGACAACGGTGCCCGCCGTTGAAAAGGCACGGAATTTGGCATGCCGGATTACGCGCGTCCAATCGTCCTGATCGCGAGCCCCGCTGTGGCGTTAAACACCGAAAACTGGCGTCGGTGTCCGCGGCGGACACGGCTGGACGCCGGCCAAATTTCTTGTGAATCGCCAGGACGGTCCTGGAATATCCACGGAAACCGAGGATTACCGAATGCATCGTTCAGGGAGCCTCCATCGTTATCGCCGAATAACTTTCGTCTCGCGCGAAATTCGTGGATCACCGATTCACTGGTGCTTAACGACGATTACGGTTAGAGGCAGGTGAAACCCAGACCACTGGCCTGAATCGTGTTCCAGGTGAGAGTGCAGCGGAAAATTCGTCGGATGGATAGAGTGTAACCTGGAGTATCGATTTATTGAGAGGAGAAACGTGGGGAAAAGGGAAACCGGAATCCGGTTGTAACGACGTCTGCTTCACTTTACTGGTGTTATTCGGTGGCAAGCCTCTGGATCCACATCCATGAATTGTTGAGGGAACAATCGATTGGGATAATTAGAAGATCGTCGTCGTGACGTGTTCTGTGGAAACAGGAGCGAAAGCTGGTGCGAGTAATTTCGTTCACAAAGTGTCCTTGAGGGAATTTAACGAAGTTGTAGCTACTGTCTCGTGGATTAGCTTGTTGAGGCGATTGTGTAGACGTTGGAAGGGACAGAAAATTGCACAACACACTGTTCAGGGATAATCTCTGAGCTTTTAGATCCTGTAATCTTGATTTTGTATGAAGATCCTTCCCAGCTATGGTAATGTCCCGATAATGACACATGTTGTACCATATTAACACTAAAATTACCAACGATAAACGTATATCTATTTCTATCGGATCGACAAACGTGGCAAACTTTTAACAACTTTATTAATTAACTACCTTCTGCACTTTCCTATTGCAATAAAGGTTGTAAAACATCTGAAAAAGTGCATTCTTATAACATATTAATCTTCGTTATAAGAATATACTTACAAGTCATTTTGATTACATTGATAGTTCTACTGTTAACAGTAATCACTACATTGCGCATTCTTATGCAGAATGCGACTTTACGAACTGATTTGTACAGATAGGAGTAAAAATAGTGAATTCTTTTTTCTCGCGGGAATTTCAGATTGGATGAAAATAAAATAAAGAGTTCGTTAAATTCAATCGAATATTCGCCCTTCACTGTATTTCACGTAACTCTATATGCTCTAAATTTATAAAATCCGCAATCCAATAATTACAATCACTGTAATAGTAACAACTATCAGGTAACTAATGGTTAAATAGTTGCCCAAGTATTCACGTATAAACGGTTTCAGAAAAGAATCGATACCTCCATACGAATATCGCTTCGTGCACAATTATTGTTCTAGTGGAGAACCCCGAGTAAAAAGTGAAATCGCGAGCCTGCTACCGGTCGGGGCACGTAGTTCCGTGGAGGAAGAGGGGCCACATCTCGAGAACAAGAAACAGCGGGGGATCCCGATACGCCGTGGACGATCTCGCGACGGGAGGTCGTGGTCCTGTCTGGGAATAGAGCGGCGGCGGTGGCGAGAGACGAAAAGGAAAAGCCCGAGGAAAAAGAATCCAATTAGAGGGAAACGGCATTGAGGGACGCTGCCCGGCGCAGAACCAATCGGACACGGTCTTAACTAGATTTCGGGCGTAGAGTGGACCCGTCGGGGACGTGGTGAAACAAGGAATCCAGAGGACTCGAAAGCTCGTCCGAGCCTCTGAAAAGAGTCAATTAGAAGTTAATCGATCACGACCGCGACAACGGTGGAGGGGGATGGAAAAGGCTTAGGGTAAGCGTTTCAAATGATTTTTTTTTTTATCCGTTCTTCAGTGAGAAAAATGGAAAACCATCGGGATTGGAGATAATTGTAATGGTTGGCTGGGCTGGCTTCGTGTCGTGCCCTATAAATAGCCGGATGCCTCGAGAGGCTAATAAACGAGGCAATTAGGCGGAATTATGACCGCCGTGGGTGTCTGCCGCGACGACAGTTCAACCGGGGACTTACGTCATCGAGTATTGTCTCGCGGTGGAAAAATTAAAAGGGACTTACCCAGGGGCAATTAGAATCGTCGATAGCGGTCTGGTCAGCGAAACGGCCGGTTGGTCATATTGATCGGGCACATTGCGAAAGACGTGGATCGTTGGGCGGAAGAAAGGAGAGAAACGTGTTCGAGAAGTTCCATTTTTTAGTGTGAATGCAATAGTTTTGCATTTGGATGGTCCATATTTAAACTTCAGGCTACATATGTTATATAACTCAATTATTATTCCTTATTATATAAATTAACAAAAATACAATTTCAGGATCATTTTTTTACCCGTCTGAAAATACTAAAAAGGAGCTCGGGACAGATTCGACTCCTTAACAAGCACGACTTTAAAACCCACCTTATCATTCGGGGGTTAATTGGTACGTTTAGTTTAGGTAAATTACTCTATATATCTTTCTCCATCACTCGATATGCAAAACAGTTCTATGGTTCAATGTCTATTTTTCTGCTTCTATACAAATTCCATATCCCTCGATTAATTTTCGATCGAGACAACTGCTACCAATGTGCTACAACTGGAGGCGATGAATTGCAAAATATTTCGGAATTCGGTAATCTAGAGCATCCAATAATCGAGAGGCACTTTAGCCGAAATAATAACCGAATTATTAGAATTTTATTATTCAACTATCCTTCCTGGAGTTAAGAGTGTATCGCGTGTGTGTGCAACGACCGCGGGAAAGTTCAACGACGGTTGCCGCCGCCGCAGCATATTCAACGAAAGTGTTACGGTACGACGGGACGCGCGCGTCGTTTTGTTTCGATCGGACGGGCCGTTCCATTGGCGCACGCACCAACCGCTCGCGCGAAGATTTATGATATTCCTCTCGCGCCGTGGCAGGATGAGAGGCCTAGCAATAAATAACATTTCGCTCGGGAAGACACGGCACACGAGAGCCACGGCGTTATCGATGCAAATGCACCTTGCCGCACCTACTCGCGCGACGGAAATAGACGGGCACGAAGCGTTTTTCGGTGAGAAACGCAAGCAGTAAACATCGACCTGCATAATATTTTCGACTGGAAGTCATGTAACCGCCGATAGGAACGTACCTCGTCTCGCATGATTCGAAACAGACGATCTGTTTGCTCGACGTACGTATCCGAATTCCATTTCCCTGACATGTAATTAACGTGAAATTTCGGTAAATTTATCCTGCTACGAACGAGGCATAGAGAGGAATGATATGCGTTTAGGGGAGATGAATTTCTGCACGAGCGTTCGCGTACATGTGTACTTATTAAGGGTTCGATGACGAGTAAAGTGGAAATGCAATTAACAGGTTGATCGATACAGTGAAAAAGGCCGTATGTAACCAGACGCACTTTATTTCGCCTTCTAAGCCAGAAATCGTAGAAAATGTATGCGTTTAGTTAATAGGGGCTCTTTGTCTTGTTTTAAATTATATTAACAAGGGAAGGCACGGAATTGACCCCCTCCGATTTTTATGAAACTTCGTGTGTGTTAAGCAGTCAAAAATAAGGGATACGTATTTTTTTTTATCCGCTGAGACGCGACGTTAAGGGGTGAAACCACCTCTCGAAGTTTCGATCCGAAATTTTTTTTGTTATAAACAAATTATATTTTGGACAATTTGTTAGCGCCATATTACTTTACATAAAAAACCGCAAAACTCGTCCATTAGAAGTTTTCATGTATCTCTTCTGGTTTTCGAGATAGTACTTTCGGGTCAAAACTTCAAGGGGTGGTTTCACCCTTTAAAGTCGCGTCTCAGCCGATAAAAAAAATACGTATCCCTTATTTTTGATCGCTTAACAGACGTATAAAGTTTCATCAAAATCGGAGGGGGACACATCCGTGCCTTCCCTTGTGAGTAATTGTATTTACGAGATGTTAAATATTCCTGTTCAGAAATTGAATATTTAAATAATTGAATGGCTTCAGTAATTTGTATTTAGATGTTGATATTTGTTGCTTTCAGGTTACATATATTTTTTTACAGTCACGAAAACGATTCGAGCCACAGAGGATAATGGTAGCAAGTTTTGCGATGCAGTGACCTTTTCAAATTTCTATACTACGTTTGTATATACAAGTGAATGGATGAATGATGAATGGCTAACTCCCGGAACTGGAGTCCATGGAGATTTTACTCGTGACACATCTCCAAGTCATAATGTACAAAACTATTATTGACGATACTGAAATGGCTGACAGTATAATACAGCATTCAGCAACCTTTATGTCGTTTCAAAAGACATTTTTGCAATTACACAATTTGCAATATAAACCTACATACTTTCCTATTTATAACAATTACGTCATCTTTGAAGTGGGTTTCAAGGATGCCTTTCAAAGAATTTCCTAATCAAAGAATCAATAACGTCAAAAATGTTTAATTCCAGTGTTCATCGTTCACCAAACCATCGAGCTCTCCAGGTGCAATAAATTTCCCCGGTGGCACTGGCGACAGAGCAACGTCCCGACGAAAAATACATACCAGAATCTACCGTTTTAAGAGTCTCAGGTGTAGCGGCAGGTGGCGAGCGAGCGGCCGTTGATCGACGGGGAAAGGAAGACGTCGGCGGTTGGGACACGACGTCGATAGCGACCGTTAAGCACCGCGATCGGGCCGCGGGACATTAGATTAATGGCCGACAGCCCTGTTCGATATTTGTATCGTCCTCTGGATCGATTCGAACATCGTTGTCCCGTGACTTCAGGCATCACCGTGACTTTCGACGTCTTTGTCCGCGAGTGACGATTAGCGATTCGCGACGGTTTCTCGATCGGGGATCGAGTTATCGGCTGTCGAGGAGAAATATCAGGTAGATGTCGAACCGATACGTGAATATCCGGTATAGAACCACGATTGAATGAACCACTTCGATTGTAGAAGGTGAGATGTCATTGATTCTGAATGGTTTCGATCGAGTGGATCCATTTGTCCGATAGAAAGTTAGCCCACTTTTAGAACGTATTTTTGCAGAAAAAAAGGACTCAGTTCTACTGTTAGCTCAATACAATTTGTATAAAACCGAAATGATGTAGTAAATAATTATTATAATTCAACTTACATAATGAAATGTGTCTGTTTGATTCTGAGCTGAGTCTGAATAATAAACTTCCGTTGAGCTTATGTTTCCTGAATATTTACATTTATAATTTTCATAGTAACAAGAGGATGTAACGATTATCTTGATCTTTGGCTGATCACCAAAATGTCACATTATCAGACGCGACAATGTGCCGTCCATTGATCGAGTTGGCCGCAGCTAATTAGATTCTAAGCGCGGCGAGAGTCGAAAGTACGTGATACCATTAATATCCGATATAATATTCGATGCACGCGCGGCATTGATTGCGCCCAAGTTTAACAATAGCGGAGAGGGGAAGGGTATGGGAGCATAACGGAGCTGTGATATTCGGTCTCTACTCGTGACAATGGTAAACACGGCAATGCTGTCCCGTGCACGTACAGAACGCGGATCTAAGCACAATATCGCGTTTCTGGAAATGCCCGACCGCTTTGCAGTTCGTAAATTAATAATAAACAAGTTGCTTCGAGCACTTCGTTATTGCATTCGAAGGACGGGGATGTGCAACGTGGTTTAGTTAGCGATAAACAGAACATTGAATATTACTGATACAGAAACGACAAACTCGAATAATGCTTTGCAGCGGTGCGTGTAACTTCGTAAAATTCATTAGTCTGGTTTCGTATGCAACAACGGGGAGACAATATTCGGAATTATTTAAGCAGAGAGGGTTTATAGTAACCCGTACAGAAATTACCGTACATTGATTTATACCGATTGTTTCGGTGGTTCTAGTGTTTCACGTATCTCTAGAGAGAATTAGCTTTACGAAAGAGAACTGTTTTATGATTACGATGATTTTTTCGGCGATGTAAATGCTTTCAAGATATCGATTATTGCTGTAACGTGTTCCCACAGTTTTCGAAAGAACGGTGAGACAGGAGGCCATTAGGGGACATTTTAAATCCCTAAACGAATCGTTATCACCACGGGACGCGGCCGGTTCTAAATTACAAAACGTTTCTAAGAATGATGTACACTACCTCCTATAGTCATAGAAGAGTCCCCTGTTTCCTAACGACACTATGTAAATGTCGGTTGATCCTACCAATTAATTCTAAAATTAATTAGTGCTCAAGGTACCGTGTACTTAACTCCGCCGACCGACTGCGACGTCGAAAGTATTAGCCCAGTAACTCAGACTTAATTCGACAATTTAATGGGGTAACGCAACGAGCTAACGTCGATGAATCAATTTTTCCCCGGTAATCGATCGACATTCACAGATCGTTTCAATGAACTCGTTGATGCGGACCGATGAACGCTCTCGGATGATCGTGGATCTCGATTCCATTTAGCGACGTTTATATTTCGTTAATGATCCCATCGTAAAGCGGATGCGTGGCCGGTCGGGGAGAGGAGATACCCAGCCGCGGAAGAAACGGAGGCGTCGCGATCGTTAAACGGGCCGATAAATTTCCTCTGATTTATGAATCGACTTAACGATCTGATAATAATGAAGCACCGGCTACGATCGATTCCGTTCTTTATTATTCCCAGAACGAACAACGAGTGGACATGATTGCTCCTTTCGTCGGGGGGATAAAAGCGTTTATTGCGCAATTAAGGAATCTCTGATGATCGAAAGAAGAAAAGGAAGTCGGAAGAAAAGCCCCGCCAAAGGAGGATGAGAATCCGCTCCGTGAGATACAGGTCGTCTCACCACTGGTGATATTACTGCGACCGATGGTGATACTGTCTCTGGAAACGAGATGAACTTCGTCTGTTGTATTCTGGTCGGAAATTGTAGCATAAACAACAATGGAATGGTAGTATAATGGTGATATAAATAAACGAAAGATGACGGTAGAAGAAATGGAAACTTGTCCTGAAATAGCTACTGATACGATTTGATTGATTGCGATATTTATGAAATAAACTTGAAGAAACATTATGAAATTATTGAAGGTTCTGGGATATATTGTGTAGGGATTATCGAAGTAGTCCAACAGTATATAAAAATGCTGAAAAATATGGAATCTTCATAGAGCACCATATTTTCTTCAGACTAAAGAGCTAGTACTAATAATCTATAGTTCGTCCAAATAATTCATGAAAATAAGAAAATATTTATGTGCTAGGCCTAGCTATTGTTCGAAAACTATCCCTGTCCCTGTACCACCTAAATGGTCATCACCTCCCACTGTTTATAGTTACTCGACTCATTGGATGAGGTATAGTATACTGTCTACTACTCAAAATCGGGAGCGTGACTGTCAGCGAATGCGTTAAATTCTGACAGTTGTCAACGTAAATTGGTGCTATCGAAGCCAACCATTCAGGAAATGTACCAACTGAGCTCTTCGACGACTAATATCGAGGTCCTACCGTAGAATGACCCACAGTTTCCTTTGAGTTACCTGATCAGTCGCACAAGGATCGAGTCCAGTACTTATTCGATCGTCCAGTTCGACGATAGAAGCATCGTCGGATCAGAAGAGTGCCGATCCATCGATAAATGCGAGAACTAACAGTGAAGTTACGTGCCTCTATGACAGCGCCGAAGGAAATTGATGCGCCGACCGATCTGAACGGAAAGAAGGGGGAGAAACAGATTGACCTTTTGATCCCGTAACGTCTACGTGACATCCGTAAGATCAACGTGACTCCCCTGGGTGCCTGGTCTCCAGTCCTTGCACACGAACAGCAGACGGTGGACCGAACTCACACGTTCCCATCTTCCTGCGCTACGACGCGTGCATACCGTTCGTCCGCTAACCGAGTGCCTCCTTTCATTTACATCTCATCTATCCCGAAACCTTCCGCCGAATCGAATCTCAGCCAGGCTGAGATCGAACGGAGAAAAAGTCTCGAATCGAAGGGAAGAAAGACCGAACGAATCGTCTCGATTCACACTTCTGATCTCCGATTCTTGCTCAGCACAAATGGATCCTGGGTTCCCCTTGACTCTGAAGTGCTAGAGAATAGCGACAGTATTTCTTACGGTGTACAATTAACGGGTGTTCGAGGGAGGTAAATTTGATTTTCCCAGACTGGAGGATCCCTGTTCGATCGTAGGAGAAATAATGAGAACGTTCCTCTTTGCTATGTCCACGTGAGAATAGAACACTCTGCTTAAGAGAGCCGTTACGGAAAGACAAAGGATGGACAAATAACTGAAAGGAACTACAAGAGCAGAGTCGAAAGGAAACCTGATTGCACGTTTGAAACAGTCGTCGACACTCCTAGAGGTAAACGATAGAATCGAGTTTCGGGAGGCAAGATAAAACAGAAACAAAGAACTATCTACTAGTCGCTACTATCGTCGTAGAACCGATCAAATTAATTTCACGAACTCCATCTAAATGTCAATCGAACTCCCATCAATCTACAAGCACCCTCCGCAACGAAACAAACCTTCAAAAAGCTTCAAAATTCCACCAAAGGAACATCCCGTCTCGATAAACGAAAATAACAGAAATGCATTTCGCTGCTGCTCGAATCCTCCACCTCAAAGAAAGCGACTAGAATACAAACGAAAAGTAAAGATCAACGGAACCTCATGGACAGATTCTTCGGAACCAGTCGAGTATCTTCGTAGTGAAAGCAAGAAAAGGGCGTTCCGTTTACCTTTCTTTTCTTCGGGCTTTCGTTGGTGACGCGTATCGGACCGTCTTCTCGTTCCAAGTAAAACGTTCATACGCACCCTCGGCCATTTTTTTTTTAATTTCGTAGCGTGGTCCAGCGGCTTTATTGTCGGCATGCATACGTGTTCCACCGGGGAAACGCGCAGAGGTGGTCCCATTATAAACCGACCGTGAGGGGACACGCGAACGAACAGATGCAAAGGGCCGTGTCGCAGGTTACAAGCGTGGAAATGCAGCCGCGCGGACGTATAAGGCAAGGCTGTCTGACGTGTGTCGTTCCCCAACCCAAAGACGTCGTATCTCCCTCGGTTGTGGGCGTCGTTGTGGGACGACACTCGCGCCGATTCCCTTTTCTTATAAAACACGGACACCACGTCCCCACGGAACAACCGAGGCCTCTGTGCGCTTGAACCGATTCCCCTTTTCTTGACCGCGGATATTTACCTCGATCGCGTTGATTTCTCGCGGGCGACGTTCACGGTCAAGGATCTGCTCCGATTTTCGATGCTCTTCGAGCGTGTTGTTTCTTACAGCCTTGGTATGCCTTCACGGAGAGATTTTAGAAGTGTTCTTACTTCACCTCCAATCCGGCTCGAAGGACCATTAAATGTTTCGAAACGGGCTGCTTGCCTCAAATTTCGATAAGAAATCGCTGGAGATTAACTCTTTGCCCTACGATTTTCTTAATGTCTGCAGATCTCCAGGATTACATTGCTGTCGATAGTTTCTCAGAAACGAAAGGAATTCTGTACTTATTGCAACTGTATTTTTACTGTAAAAGTTAAGTATTAATGCCAGCAACGTGGCATTGAATTTCGACTCAAAGAAAACCGAATAATATTCTTCTTTGTTGCATCGATTTTGAAATCGTCAATACGAGTCTAAGGCTTACTAAGTACTTAAGGCTCTTCGCGAATGGGATTTTGTAGTTTGGGTTTTGCATTTTTTAATGGATTCGGAGGGCTTTCTCGTCTTCCGGGTCTCTCCCCATGTTCTCCAATACCGATCAACGAATGTCTACGATCAAGAACACTAGATTTCGGGGGCAGATTTGGACTGGAAAATTGAGCAAGCAAGAGCGTATGTGAAATTGAGGAAATCGAGCAGAAAATCCTCGGTGGAATTCCGGCAACCTCGTATCTTAACCATAGCTTTTCAGAAGTAGATTGCACCAAGGAGTCAGGAATAGAGAAACTTTTAAAGACTGATCCTCAACGGAATCCTAAATTCTGGAACAAGCTTCACTACCATATATATTCTTAAATTTAATCAATTCGACCAGCCTAGACACCACTTGAACCCTTCACTCGCCTAAAATCTGCTGCGTCTTGCTATTGCTATATTTTATAAAGAGGCAAGCATAAATCTCTTGATTATGAAAATAATAAAATACACTGGCATAGAGACAGTAGCGATAGATCTGCCTGAGCATTACATTCCGTACCTATTTATAAATCCTAAAAATACAAGTCAGGATGCACTGTCTATCAGTCCTGCGTCCGTATACACCTGATAAATAGAAGGGTGGAGAGAAAGATGGTCTCCCAGTGATTCGTACTCGTGCTTCAGCTCGGTTATCTGACTTTTTTCATCCGCTTATCGGTAACGTGACTCGCGAATTCAACCTACTCGAGCTTTACACACACGATCCTGCGAGTGACCATAAGCCTTGGGTGGATCTTAAAGACTGGGTGTCGTCCCTGCGTACATACTGGGTCTCTGGGTCGGCGAGCCGAGGAATTTATTATTCACGTGGCGTCGTCGGTGGAGTGGCGGCCGTGGGTTATAAATAAACCCCTTCTGCTAAAGCGTTTATCGTCGTATAAAGATGTTGAACGTCGAGGGTACATTATCCCGGGCGACGATAAAGAATGCGACGTTCGCGGGAAACGATGTCGGCCCCGAAAGCGCGCGTTTCACGAGCATTAACGCACGCCACCGGAAGGGCAATCGGGAACACACGGTCAACGGAATATTTGAATGAGAATACCACGGGGGCGAGCGTACAAATAGTCCTGAAATAAAAGCAATCGCGGCGCGACTCGCGAACGAAAAATTCGCAGCCGATCGTAAATTTCGATCTTTCTTTACGAGCCTCGAAACAATCGAGACTGAAAAAAAAATGAATTTTAACTCTCTCCTTGCCTCTGAATCGCAAGCTCGAAAGAAACTGGATCCCTGAGTGGATCGATAAATACGGTCGGAGTCTTGTTAATATTCGCGGATATGGTGCTTTTGTATGCCTGCGAAGCTACTCGCCGATGTAAGGTCTAGTTATAAGGAAATCGTATCGTTTATAGTGATAATAAAAATGTAGGTTCTTAAGGTTACCGAAGGAGGTTTACCACGTTTCAGAACTTATTAGAGGAATGATATTTAGATAATTTGATTACGATTACGCGTGTGACGTGATGCGCATATTGTAAACAACTAAATAAATAAAAGAAAATATCGAGTACCTTGAACACACTACTGTTTGATAAACTTCCAGGACTCGTCCACGTCATCGAAAACCAAATGAAACCATCTTCGAAACGCGTACCGGTTCCCCGTGTCGATTTCTCGTGGCCACGATCGTGACAAACACAGCGCTAATTAGTATCAAATACTATGTAACCAGGTAGTCCCGTCGTAACAAGGCGACTTAACGAGCGGGGCAATGAAGCTTTAACACACGTAGAAACTCCGCCCCTCAGACGGACCGAATATCCCTGCGGAGTTTATCATTAGCACGTCACCTTGTGTCGCGTATACAGATGTTTTTTCTTTTATCATCCAACCTACGATTTAACAGAGTGACTCGGCGACCACAATGAGTCCATGGCAATTAAAATTCCCCGTGTCTCTAGCCTAATTACGCCTATATCGCCGTAAGCTCCAAGCACCACTCGGTTCGCAATAAAACGGACCCCAGTTCGTTCGGGGGGGCTGGCCGTAATCGAATAATTATATCGATCATAAATCAGCGGGCACGATTAAGCCGCTGGTAATTGCCACTCCTCCGTACGGACACTCGTCGAGCGTTCAGAGTACCAGCTACGAGCTTTGTTAAGTCACTAACCAAAGGGATTCCACACGATCGAGACACATTAGGTTCGTGGATAATTATCCTTCTAGCCTTCGAGATACTGACTAACGATCCCCATTATCGAAACGACCCCCAAAGGCTGGGAATTGTGGATTTTGCATTCGGGTTAGAAGGTGAACACCACCGTGGAAATCGAAAGGACAGACACAGACGGTACGGTAGACACACTTACGAGCAAACCAGTCCTACGCGGAATTCCAAATACAGGAGGACAGCAGCTGGATAATAATAAAGAGAAAACGACAGAAAAGGACGACGACGACGACGACGACGCACGTTGCGTAGTACGGTGTCGAGCGAGCGCGAACCCGGCCCACGCTCGATTCGCTTTTATCGATTCATTCAAGTATTCCCGCGGCGTGAACCGGGATTTTTCAGACTTGCCCCGGGGTTGTATAGAATTCGACTACGGGAAAATCAACGTTTCGATTGGAGAACACAGACACCTTTTCGTTACTTCTCGGTCTGATCACTTTTAGGTCACTACACTATTGGAATAACTATGGAAGGAAAACTTTCTACTTAATAACCGTGGAACGTCATTCTCTGGGACTTGGCGAACGCCTTAAAAATGATGAGAATAGAGGACAGCTAATGAAAGAGGTGAGAAAATAAGTATGAATGGCGCACGATGCCAGGGAACTACCGACAGAATAGACCGCGAGATCTCACCTAATCTCGGTGATCTTCCATCCGATGGACACTTTTAGTGTCGCTCGGCGTTCCATTTTCTCCTCCGTCTCATCCCACGAATCGCCGATAATTAATTTCTTTCGTAACGAATCGGAGGATTTCACGGAGCGTCTGACGTACGCCGCGTGAAAAAATAATTTACCCGGGCTCGGGCAATCCGTCCGGTCGAATTACGTACGGTGAAAGTAATCGATTAATTTAACGACCGACGCTTCGGCTGAGTGAACGTCCAACGTACCTACGGCCCGAAAAGGGACGGAATAACTCTTTCGCCGAAACGGCACCGTTACTTTGTACGTGATACATGCCGAATTAACGAGTCCAAACCCCACACGGAATAAAACGTTACGTAATCGCGAGTAAATCATTCGTAACCCGGACGAAATTGCAAATTCGTTTTTCTGAAGTAATACTCGGTTACTTACTCTATACTTAACGGTAATTAAATCATAAATTTCGCGGTCGTAAGAATCTTAACAAACCTTCTACCTCTCTCTCCGGTTCCACGGGACGATTCGTTAAGGCGTGCAATGAAATTTTTGCGAATCAAGGGCAATAGTTAATTACCCGATTTTCTGAGTCGTGTCGGACACACTCGTGTCCGTCGACGGGCGAATTGTCTCCTTTCCAATGGTTTCGTGAGGCGGAATCGTTTTTGCGAGAGCTCGCCGGGGTATTATCTAATTGCACGAGGTGTCATTTCGTTTGGTCACGCTCCATGGTATCCTTTAATCTATCCCGCCGTTGCACCACGTCAATTTTCCATGGTGTTTATCGGTCGACTTTTGTTGTATCGCGACGGTGAAATTAATTAGTGCGCCGGAATAGGTGGCTCGAGGACGCGTCACGCTCAAAGGAAGATGTTGATCGCCGCTCCTTCTCGCGTTTCTTCGTCTTCCGACATATTTCGATCGACCGGTGGTTGTTTGATGGATAGTGATTAAACTCGATCGCGGAATGTCGAGACGAGGACCTTCTTGCGTGCTCCTCAGTTTACCGGCTACTGGTGTTCGATGGAAATATTCCTGTTTGGTTGTTTTATGACTGAAGTGACGGTAGGATTCAGTAGAATGGACACCTTTCAGGAATATATCTTTGCTAAATGAAGCTTCCGAAGAGACTCTAATCTATCTGTTTTGACGATCACAGATGTTATCTCCCTACTGTATTATTATTTGGTGAAGAAAAAGTCACATGTGTTTATGAAAAAAATGTACAGCACACTGTAGCTGTAAGATGTAATTAGATGTACCAGTAAGTGAACTATATTTTTTAATTATGGGGCAATATAATAGTATAGGACGTTGGAAAATCATTACGAGTACAAATTAACACTGTGACTGCCACATCACCTAAATATGGATGACAGGTACATGCAAAGAGGCTGGATTATTTAAATACCGTTGCAAAGTTTTTGCATGAAATTAATGTCACAGTAGAATTTAAAACGAGTCCAACAGCCTTTAGTAATTAAACGCATAAATTTTCGACGATTTATGACGTATTAAAAATAAATTTTTTTTAATTTTATAAATAGCTTGTTTTAACATCGATACTTTCGACTTCAAAGTAATACGGTACAACATATATATCAGTCTCATAAGTTTGAAATAAATAAGTCTTCGGGCGTCAAAGGATTAAAATGCGCAATAAATGGCGTCTGACTACGTACGACCTTTTTCACTGTGTCAGTCAACGTATTAACTATATGTACACATCCCTGACTTCCCTCAAGACCGAGTTCTGGGTTCATTAATAAATAGTGGATTACTGATTAGCACACCGAATAATACAAAACAAAAGTGCTAATCTACAATTAGCTCCTAGCACACTATTCACACCTGCAGAGGACCCAGGGCGCGTCGAGTCCTCCGTGAAAAAGCGAACGAAGACGAGGGGAACGACAGGAAAAGAAGGACCATCGAGGCCGCGAGCGGGCGTAATTGTCGTTATCAAATTCCACTTCTATTTACCGTCCTAGCCGCGATTCCCAGCGACATCGATTTCGATTTACAATCGTAGGTTAAGTGCGATGCTTATTGGTCGATATTGATTTTCCCCGACGGTGCACAAGGTATTTACGTCTAGAAACTGGGTAGAGAAGTTCGATTGTCCCGAACGTGATTCGCGTTTCGTTCCGTAAAGCAAATCCTTCCCTGTCGACGAAGCAGCAGCATCTCGTCGCGAAAGTTATCGAGCCTCAGAAGGAACGGGGAGGGCCCGTGGATCGTCAACGATATTACGAAACACGTCCGAGGACGTTGATCCTTCGGACGTGGGCGGGAACACGGGTTTCGCGAGCGAACGCTGCTCGAAAGCGGAGAGCCTTGCGTTTCTGGCTTCTGTGAATAGAAGCTGACCCAGAGTGCACGCAGTTTACACGCGCGTCGCCCGATCGACGGCGATAGTATGCGGATACAGACATACAACCATATACACTATGGGACTAAAATATGATACCAGGTCTGATAATTGAAAAAAGAATTATTATATATTATTCTACAAAGATTTGATGAAAGTAAGTGTTAAAACTAATTGGAAATGATTTGTACATATACTGATTCCCTTACTTTTATTATATCGTAACAGTGTAATAAGTAGACGGCCGATTTTATGCATTTATAGTCTATACAGCTCCGTCAAATACAGTTAAACTTTCATCAGATACAACAAGTTTTCCATTGTATTCTGAATCAAATAAAATACTGAAGATGGGAACGGAATTCCTATATTTTCTCTTGTTTTTGTAATTACTTTAGCACATGTTGTTTTGCATAAAAATTCGCAGACTGGTAATGAGTTACTGTTCCATCAATCATGAACTCTGGTCCCACACTTTTACCCCGTGGTGTATACACGGGGATCGATAAAACGTTATGCGTGTCGCGTTTATTATGCACAGCGTTACGTTGTCGCGGGATTAGAACCCACCCCTCCCCTGCCTGCACGGCTGGAACTGATTCCCGCGTTGAACAGCGAGGGAAATCACTCCTGTAGCGCCGCGTTTTAATGAGGCTAATTAACTGACAATCGAAATCGCCGCATCGCGCATGGATCCGTGTTACCAGGTTAGCGAGAATCAAGTTGCTGTTGATCGTTCGAATGGTTTCCGTGTGCAGGATGGACCGAGGATGTGGAAAATTGTGTTTTGTGCAAGCTGTACGGTTACAGAATTTTTGGAACAGTTAAGAGTTTCATGGTTTTCAGAATTTTCAGGCATAACGAATTTGAGGATCTCGGAGCTTAGAACGGCCTTTCGAGGTTTTCGGAAGATTGATGACTCTAGAACCATGACTAACCACTTTCGGACAATGATATAAATCACAAGATGTTTGAAAAATATCTCAGAATACAATTAGTATTTTAACACCATTCAAGACCAATTTATCGTTCTATTTTGGGAGTAAATTTAGTTACATAAATATTCATTAATGTTTCTATGTCTGATTGGTTATTGGAAATATCAAAATGATGTAGTGTTTAGATCAGAGATGGACAATACCTTATCTACATAAAGAGTGTTGAATGACGAATTAAATATAAACGAATAATCTTTCCATTTTTAATTGTTTAAACGTGGAAATTTCGATTTTTATAATAAAATAATATTACTTTTGGAATAAGTAGACACTTGGCAGACAATTATTTAATGTCGTTAACTGCTTCAAGATTAGTATGGCGATCTTAGATCTTAGAAATTCACGATGGTCTTTCAATAACGCGTCCGCGAGTTTACATACGTTGCTATCACCGCTTCGCAACGCTCGGTCGATTGTCGCCCGATCCGGGATGAGACACACTCGAGATAAACCAGCTCGAAGCTCGCGCATCCGCCCACGCGGGGGCCACGTGCGTGGGCAAGCTTGAATTTTCAATACGGGAGATACAACGATATAGGCGAATTCAATTATCAGAGTTTAAACGTCCCGGTCCGTGCGCCAAGAGGACCTTTCAGGCGGATCGTAGTTTCATCCCTTCGCTAGGCTAAGTGGCGAAGTTTATCGTACGAAATATACTGAACGCTTATGTTCGTTGTAATGGAAGTGCTCACAGATTAAAAGAACGATCTTCGAGAACGTGTTCTGTTAAAGGGGAATTAAATCAGAAGTGCCTGACGAAAGGTGAAATTAAATCAGTGATCGGTCCACACACGGTAGACTTGTTAACGAATTGTTGCGTAAGAACTGAAAGTTTATTTATACGAATTTCGAGGAACACGAGGTTTTGTGAAAAACAAATGTACCTCCCGAATTCGACGCGAAATGTATATTCCGAGCAGCATGGATGTTCTCCACCGGACTTCATCCATAATTGATTGTTGCCTCCGCCCCCGTGCCGTAAATAAACAATAGGGAACAAGAAGGCAGTTTTTCAATGGCAAGAAATATTTTCTCGTCGAGATATCGCGACTGTCGTCGAGTCTTGCATTTTATACCGTGGCCCGATTTGAATTGTTGATCAAGGCATTAAGTTATGCAAGAATAACAATTACGCCTGGCACGCTTCGCCGTTACGGTGGCCATAACGCGGACCCCGGGGTGAGCTTGTATTTAAAACAAAGTGGACAACGTCGATGACCATATTCCGGTTTGAAATACGAGTGAGTGGACATTCGTGTCGAACACGGGAACCAAATTAACCGGTCACTTCCAACCTTTATTCGAGCCACGAAATGTTCATCCGAATATCGATACGCTGTGTGTAAATTTTTTTTTTTTTTCGAATTCTGAACAGCGAGTTTCACTTCACTCCCGGGTTTCAGATCCCTTCCGGTGTTGTTTTCCGAAGAGCGATATACAAATCCATTGCGATTAAACTTATTTCTAATAAGGGCGAAGCGATAGGTTCCGTGGATCGCGAATTGAGAACCACTGATTATGGATGCATGCTCCGGGGGGGTTCCGATCCAACCGTGCGCTTATTTGTATTCATCGTCAAATACTCACGGGTCACGTTACGTTTGATCCGGCGAATGGAAAAGGATTTGCCGTGGCTTACCTGGAACAGTAAAAATTATGGTCATTGTCTGTCGATGGAATAAGCAAGTATAGGATTGTCGATGCTGAATACCAAGAACAAAATATACAAATGGCATCGAAATTCGTGCAATTCACTTGCATTAATGAAATATCAAAATTCTGTGTAACAAATTATTACACGCAGTATATAATACCAGTATACAATGTATTGCAGCCCATAGCTTATGAAAAAATACAGTAAAGATGTGTACAGTGATATGACCTTCAAATGACCTTGAACCCCGAAAATAAAAATTAACAATGACCTTGAAAAAAACAATGCCTGCAGGATACTGACCACTTAATACCATTCAAATTACATATAAAATATTGTTTACGTTCTCACAATTAAAAGGGGGGTCACATTTATATGAGATACCCTGCACAATATATGTAGAAGACTATGATCCAAACTGAACACCTTCATCTGCATTCACAGCGCAGAAATATCAGCCCACCCAGAATTTCAACAAACTCCAAGAAATTACATCACCACCCGCCTGCAATTCAGCCCAGTTGACCCAAAAACACTTCTGACACGCGTTACTTCTATTTTTCCTCCCCCCGTGGAAGAAAGATCACGGAACGCGAGGAGACCAACAAGGGCGGGGTCACATTCATCTTCGTCGGCCCATTTTCGCGGCCCTACGGCATTTGTCTTTCTCGTGCGGCCTGGACCCGCAACAAGAGCAATAACAGGCGAAACGTATGGCCGCGAGAGGCACTCGCGTAACGACGCGCAGTGAATCACCTCGCTCGACAGAACTCTCGCGAACCGATCAATTCTGTCCCCCTTGGTGTTTGTCCCCACCGGCGCGAGAAAGACAATCCGACGTCCTCGAGGACGCGGGCCAGGGACACTGCCATTGTCTTTGTAGCCGTCGCGTCGGTGGAAGTTGGAGTCCTTTCGCTTTGATTCGAGGTGACACCAGAGTTGGACAAAATTTTATTCGAATAATAGATAGTGAAAAGTAGTATCTAAACGCGTCATCCTAAGGTATAAACAGTTAATTAGATTAAATCATTGTTTACCAAATATCGACTCATTCAAGAAGAAGTCTTATTTTATTATAACTAGACTGCAGATTTTATGCATTTATAATCTATAGAGCTCTGTGAAATACAATAAAAGACAGAACTTCCATTAGATTGAACGAGCTTTCTATTTTATTTTGAACCCAATAAGACACTTAAGAAAACTAAATTCCTACATTTACTCCTGTCTTTACAAATTGCTTTAGACAATTTTATTTTGATTAAAAATCCGCAATCTAATTATTACATATGGAATTTCCAGGTTTAAACGATTAAAAATGACGAAGTACTTTTTTATCTTTTATTCGTTATTCGAAACTCTTTATCTAGATAATGAACTTGCCCATCTCTGGGTGACACACGGGGATTTCCCGTTGTCCTTCGATCAGTCGTCTCTCTCACCCAACCTGGTCCAGACGGATCGATTCCATGGAACGAATATAGTCGTCGCTGTACCCCGATAAACGCGTCTCCTGTTGTTTTTCACCAAACGTCCCTCTCTCTTTCTCTTCAGCTTCCATTCGACGCGAGAACGGCGCGAACGTGCCAAATAAACGCGTCGAGAGATCGCGGACCGGTTTAACCGGACGCGACACCGCATTGAATGGGCCATTCACTAACTTTGACATTTCCTCCCACGCAAGTTTTCAGACGTTTTACGAGCTCGCCTTGTCCCCGCGCGCCCGCGAGATCCACCCGCGTCTATAACGACATTTGTTTCGCCCGTTTTTGGAGACCACATCTCCGGAAACACACAACCTTGGAACAGTCGAGACGTCGTCCTCGACGCGATCCACCGAGTATTTTTGGCGCGCTGGTGGTCTTGGCTCGCGTGTACCACCCATTCGGAAACGTGAAAGTATCTGGTGGATTAATCTTCCACGGGCCGGGCGAACGAGCGGGCCAATTAAGTTCGGACGAGGCTCGTGGGTCAAAGAGGTACACTTTTCTTGTATTACTGGAAGCTTGGATATGAAATCTGTGGAGTTTTGACTGAAAGGTCTTTCAAGGAGTCTGTGGAATTTGTAGCTTGTTTTGTTTCCAAGGGACATTGGATTTTCTAAACTGTGTGTATAGTGTTGTTTCGAAGATTATTCTCAGAGTGCGTTGGAACAATGAACTGGCATTAACTACGGAAATAATGAACCACACCGATAGTCTGTTTGATTTGTCGATTCTTTCGAGATAACGGTACAGTGATCTTAGAGTGGTTTCTGGGACACTTCTGAAAGAATCATGTTATTACTTAGATATCACGCGCAGGTTCAGTTAATTCCCATAAATCCGATCGCTTATCAGAGTGTCGTAATTCACAGTAATATCGTGAATTCATTCACGTCCCTGCAGTAGATTCATTCAAAGACATCCTGCACTGATCCGTTTGAATTTATACCGCGAATAAAACATGTCCACCATTTATTTTTCTATCGAATCTATATATTTACACTATTCGAACACGGGCAAAATACGTATCGATATTTTTAGTTCGACATTTCGCGCTTCTAACGTTCCGAAAACATCCTGGATATCTTTGATCGATCGCAAAAATAAACGTGCGCGCACGTCGTACGGTAACTCTTCCAGGAAAGATTTAATCGTTCGCGGGCTGACCGAAAATATATACTCCCTTCGCCACGGCTGAAAATTTCCTTAATTTCCCCGGTACGAAATTGCCTCGACCCCGATGAAACCAGGCACGCCCGGCTCGCCTCGACGTATATACATACATGCATATACACATCCAAGCATTAAACCCGCCCTTTCCACCCTCGAACGAACGAGGAGGCGGCTGGATAGACGTTGCCAAGCCGGCCGGGGTGACTTGAAGTATGCACTTGACGCATGCAACCTCGGCTCACAGCCGTGCATTTTCGAGCAGACCACACCGATGGAAGCCTATCCTTTCCACCCCCCAACCCCTCCCATCGTCCCTCGTTAATCCGTTCCAGGGAGTCCTTTTCTTCGCTTCGTTTCTTACCCGTACTGCCTAAATTGCAGGATACGCGAGTTCCCCCGCCAGGTTGAATGACGTACACGACACGACAATTTGTATCAAGCTCACCACTCGCGGGAATTCGCTCGCCCTTTTTCGCAACACACCGACTAGGAGGCTCAGATGTGTAAGGTAATGGTGGAATCACTCTTGGGTTGATTATTGCAATCAATTCTGGGGGTCAGGTACTCGACTGAATTAATTATAGGCTGGATTGCAGTAAGGTTATGGGTGCAAAAACCGAGACAAGCTTTTGGAAGGGAGTTTTGGTGTAATGGGAATTTTTATGATCATTCGCCTGGTGGTCAGTATACTAATCCGCTCAATGTCTTTGTCCACTATGTAGGACATAAAGTTTATCTATGGGTTACTAATATCAGGAACATGGTAAAATATGTTTCTGATGGTAGTAATCCATTGATAAAGTTGATGTATAGTGGACTAGAACAGCGGGTTAATGAATCCTGATATCATAATTACTTTCTGGATAAGTGATACTAGTATTCTTATTTGACTCTTGTCAACGAATTCATTTATATTAGTGTAATTCGATTCTGGAAGTTGGGATAACTTTAGCTCGCTAAGGGTAATTTTATCCCAAAATCAGAAAATGATAATTTTTGATTTTGCAACTCTGAAAATTGTTAAACTACATTGATCTTTACGTGAAAACGTATTTCACCGAAGAATACCTGTAAAAGAGTTACAAAATCGAAAACGGTCATCTTCTGACTTTGGGGGTCAAGTTACCTTGACTGACAAGGAAAAGCACGGAAGTGTCCCCCTCCGATTTTGATGAAACTTCGTATGTCTGTTAAGCAGTCAAAAATAAGGGATACGTATTTTTTTTATCGGCTGAGACGCGACTTTAAGGGGTGAAACCATCCCTCCAAGTTTCGTTCCGAAATTTTTTTGTTATAAATAAATTATATTTTGGATAATTTATTAGCACCATATTATTCTACACAAAAAACCGCAAACCTCGTCCATTACAAGTTTTCAGGTATCTCCTCTGGTTTTCGAGATGTACTTTCGGGTCGAAACTTCGAGGGGCGGTTTCACCCCTTAAAGTCGCGTCTCAGCCGATAAAAAAAAATACGTATCCCTTATTTTTGACTGCTTAACAGACGTACGAAGTTTCATTAAAATCGGTATGGGGACACTTCCGTGCCTTCTCTTGTGAGTCGAAGTCCCAACAAACTACAAAATTATATTCACTGGTATCAACATTTGAGCACACATTTTAATAGATCGAAGAACATCAGTAGTTCCTGGTGATCGCCACCGGTTCTCCTTAAGTCACCGGAAGGGCCATCAAGTTCTCGCGGTGACAACTGGTTCTCCGTGGTCGTAAGACGGGTCCCATAAAGTGTCTCATAAAGATAACCGAGCAAATATAAAAGTACCATTTTTCATCCGCCACGCGTGTAATGTACACGTACTTTATTGCTCTACGGTTTGGTGATCGCCGGCTGCTGAAGAGTCGCCTTACTCCGGTCAGTTCCCGATAACCAAACCAGAGAGATATTGACAGTCTAGCAGGGAGGTCTGATTAATAGGCAGACATTACCGTATTCACTGGACTCTCCCCTCGTTCCTTCGTCTCGCCGTGAGACTCCTTTCATCCGTCTTTCCTATTCACGGAAAAGACACCCAAGAGCGAAAGTCGCGCTCCCGGACAAGTAGTTTCCCATGTTTCTTGCATCGACGCGCGCACGGTGGCCGTTCTCTGTGAAGGCGTTCGCCACGATTTTCCGGCAACTTCGACGATAGCCGAGCGGCTCGTAACGGGTTCCCCCGTTCGCTGAATAGATCCGCCCGACTCAGAACGTTTGTCGAATTAATTGCCGGTCAGCCCGTCACTATCCACTTTCGTACGCGAGCGTTAACTGATACGCGAGATTTATGAGGCGAAAGCCCGAAGAAAAAAGGCCCGATATAATATCGCGACCGTGGTGATTCTGAATAATGAACGCGATATCCATAATTGTCTATCAAACTTGTTCTCATTAAGCGTCACACGCGAGCTTGTACGACGATGCTTAATTGCCTTATTTTATCGATAGAAACGGGACGAGAGCACACGGTATTCCGACTCGTTGGAAAAACGACGATTAAAGACCTCGTGGCGTACGTTTATGGTCCAATATGGTGGGTGTTTTGTCTGGAAAAATGATCGGTTCCGTTCGTTAGAGAAAGCAATCACGATGAATTTGCACAGGTGTTCGTTTAACACATTTCCTATCAAGATATCCTATGTTATTGCAGTTATCACAAATTGTATCGATCCTAAAACCTAGGGTTGTTAATTATACATAAAGTGAAAGCATAATACAGTAAAACTTGGGATAGTGTCCGAAAATGTAGACCGAAACCGAGCGCTTATGAAGTAGAGGAATCGATTTTTAATTTGTTACACTACTCGGCCGTAGAGCCTCACGGTGCGTCGTTGAACACTAGGTGCTTACGTTGTATATCGTTTCGGGCACTAATCCAAGTTTTACAGTACGTATTACTTATTGAAATTTTCATTTACATACTTTCAGAATATCTGTATTTAAAATATCCTACCAACGTCATTTAATGTTTGAAGCGCAAGTGGATTAAAAATCAAGTAGTAGAAGCCAACGAAGCATCCATCACAGGTACATTACATACCTATGTAGATTTTACGTCACGGATCTGGTCCGTCCCAACCGCAATAATTAAAACAAACGTAGAATAATTAACGGCATTAGTGGTCCAGAGAGACCAAGCCCGGCAGTTTGACGAAAAATCTCAGTCGCTCGGGGGTGACATAATGTCGCCGCGACGTATCGGATATCCGGCGCAATAACTTCGACTCACGGGACAAGTTTACGAGGTACGGAAACTGTCATGCAATAAAGATGTACAGTTCGGTAAATGGCATTTGAAATTCAAGTCGGTGTGCACTGAAAACATAATACACTTGTAACCGGCATGCGGGGCCAATAAAACCGCTCTGTCCCCCGTCCTCTACCGCCTTTCCGACCGCTCGTTGACCGCGAATGAGTCAAATTCAATTTTCTCGTAAACTAGTTGCTTGTCGGGCGAATTCTTACCGTCGCCTGGTTCCCTGAATCTCAAGTACCGCGGGTGTCGTAAAGGGATGATGTAACGAGAAGCGAACTTTGGACGTTTCGATGGAATTGATACTCGATCCCGTGGCACAGGGATGTTCACAAAGGCATACGACTTGCATAAGAATCTATGCATACTCTACGTCAGAGAAATATAATAATACAAAGAAGATTCGATGAACAATACGGTTCGTACAATTGGATAAAATTGCGACACCATAAGAAGAACTATCCATTAGGTCTAATCGACAAGATTTCGATTTCCTGAAATATAGGACTATCTCAAATTTCTCCGCAACAACCACAATACAGGAAACTTTCTACAACGAAGTAAATCTTTAATTCTACACCAAAAGAGTACGTTTCACAGTGTAATCCAAAGGAAAAGTTGAATTACCATCATTACGATTCCATCGCGAGAATCTATCTATTTCGTCGTGATCAACGATTTGTGGCTTCCAAATAAATTAACGTGATTCCGCTGAAGCGACTTTCGGGGACAGACTTCCGTACGCCGAAAGAGACCTCCTCCGTCAGAGCGAATCTTTCCCGGAAGAAAACAAAACGTCTCGAATCTTCCATCCAAAGGTTCGCGGAGCAGGGGAAGAAATAGGAAGCGCAAAACGCGCGACCGCAAACAAGCGAAGGCGGACTTTCGACGGATGAACGGGATGGGTAAATAGAGTAAGTTCGGAACGGCACAACAGGGCCGGCGGTCGAAGCTGTCAGAGATCGATGGAAATAAATTGTCCGTCGACACGGTAATGCAGACGGACGACGCAAGCTTTCCGCCAATTCGTGACAGATCCCACGATCCCGGGTTTTCACGGTGGCGACGCGTGGCCGTCCGCGCGAAACGTCGCGTCGCGGGCACTTGTGTGTTGTGTTTGCCTGCGCACACGGCCGCCCCGTCCAGTCGAGATAGTTTCCAACAGGCGACACACGGAGTAATTAATGCGGGAATTAACCCCCCGGGGTTAATGATAAGCATTAACGACTAATCACCGGCCCGCCGCGGCCCGGCTCCCTCGTCCCGATACCATTCCGAGGGACTCTCGTCGGGTTCATTAGTGTTTGGTCGGCTTTACCTGGAGGCTCGACAGAGCTCTGTCCTCTATTTGTCTTCGCCGTCGATGTGTCCCGGTGACTTTATCTCTCAACGCCACTGGAAAAAGCGTAATTTGCCGGACGGTGTGTACCTGCCGTGACACCTGGCACTTTAACGTCGTTGTTAGGCTATGGAAGTGGAGAGTATTTTTTTCTTTAGACAGATTATCGTTTTTCACTGAAATATGTAAATAGGAACGATGCAAAGGGAGATTCTGGAGCGTTACATCGATCATAGTACTTGTTGATCCCCCAGATCTTCAGGACTAATGGTTTAGAGGAGTGTTTCCTAACCTTTCTAGAATCATGTCCCACCTCAATGCCTCAAAGATCTCGATACCCCCTCCCCCGTATAATAGTTAACCAAGTTCTAAAAAAGTTTAACATTAACAGCTGCTTTAAATAAAAAAGTGACGAATGTTAGTAATTTGCTAATTGCCCCACAAAATATTCAAACTGCCCCTCGTTGGGAAACACTGCTTTAGAGGATTTCCTCTCCAATTTGTGAGATCCTGATCAGAATGCCTTTAGCCTAACTGTGAACGTTCATATGAAGTAAGCTTTGATTATCACTCGAATCACGGGACCACTTTGGAGCAGTTATCGCAGAGGGACCTACGAATTCTGCACCTCATAAATTGTGTCACTTCATGAACTGTATTTAGGGCCGAGCCTCCAATGTGGAACTCTGTAGTACTGGGAACGAGGCAGAAGTATTTTACGTAGAGATCCTTTCGAGCAGTTATCGAGAATTTACTATAATTAGAGAAGATTCTGATCTTTGGCTAAATGATCAGGAATCTCTAAAGATTTCGTAACTACACCACAGAGTAGCATCCGTAGACGGACGCTTTAAGAAGAAGCAGGGAAGCTATAACAATCCCCAGCAGTTAGAGGGTAGACCTCTCTCGCAGCTTTTGCAGAACGGCGTCACAGGAAATATAGAGTCGAAGTTTCCGTGTCTTCGAGGAAGCAGCCGGGAGAAATAAACCGCGGGAGTTATGCGGCGGATAGTGACACGATGGATTAACGATCTCCAAGGTGGAAAAGAACTTTTAATTTATACCGAAGCGAAGCCGTCCCGAGCAGAAGACTCTTCCCGCCATATCGCGGGCCGATCCACACCCACCTTCCATCTGGTCGCGGGACTTTTGTCCCCGGAACTGCGCCGTGTGCTCCTCCTTTATGTCTCCGGGGCAAACGTCAAACGATGCGGAAACTGCGATACCGTTCCTATCGGGACATTCTTTTTTTCCGAATATAAGCGATCGTCGCTGCATCCCTGGCGTTCGACAAGCTTCCAATTCGAAACTTTCTGCGACTCGACTCCTGGATTTTCCGGTGTTGTGTCTTTAACAATCTACCGAAGAAGAGAATTTCGAAGGACGAATTCACCGTCGACATTCAGAAGAATTTTTCTCCATTATTTCGTCTCCTCTATCCTCCGCTCTGTATCTTCCTGGCAATTCTTGCTTATTCGATCTGTCACACGGAAACGTCTTTCCATTGTCACTTCAGTATCGTTCGGTCGCTATTCTTCGCATATTCAGTCGAGTATGTTTTATGACCATGTTCCCCGTCAAATCACCAGTTTCACGATCGCTTTGTGTCGCGTCGACCTAGTTCGATCAGTTTCCAAGGAAGGATAGATCAGTCTCGTGTCGCGATGAAACAATCATTAGACTTCTTCCTGATTGGTTGTCTCGTATTTTCCACAACGGGAACACGCGTGTATCGTAATGTATTCCCGTTCCTATCGGAATAAGCAATATTTCAACGGTTGCAACGATACCGTGTCAACAAGGGGGCTACCGGGGACCGGTACACCCATTGACCCCGGCGTCGTGCTACACGGTTCGATCTGAAACGTTTCATTCACAAACGAACACGGTGGGCGTAAATGAGTCCGTATTCCAACGTTGTTAATATCGTAACTCGGTGGCGTGGGCGTGGTCCGCGGGGTTTGTTAATCGAGCGTCGTATCTACGGACGCGGAGAGAACGTATTACTTAGCCCGGTCGGAAGGGCGTACCATAAATTTCTCAGCGCCGCCGTCGAGATTTATATGAGACGCGGGACCGGGGGCGTAGCGACGCTTTACTGTCTAATCGTTCGCCATCTTACGGTTCATTCTATTTCCACCTTCTTCATACGGCGTTCTTTTCACAAACGTCCACCGTTAAAAAATCACCTGCTCCGGAGACAGCAGCGATCCATGGAGAATTATTAAAAACTTCGTTACTTGGGAGAATTTTCTCTGAGTTGATGGGTAAATCTTGATGGCTAAATCGACGTCGATTGGCTTCTCAGCGACACTTCATTTATTACAAAGTCTCGAGAGTGAAGGAAAAAATGCTTGGATATAGTTCAAACCAATGCTTCTTAATAAAGATCAAATTATCGTTTACTATTTTTGTAGAATAATTTCCTTGCCATTATTATGGCAACTTCCAATTTTATACCTCGTTCCAAGAGACAGGAAGCATGTATCATCAAAGTGACCGAGGAAACGAGACACAGAGTGATGAAGGCGGTGGCTAACCGGTGGAGGTAACACACCTTTCCAATGACCTTGGGCAGTCTAGTTCACTCTGATCTATAATTGCAATGCACTCACCACTTATGGTAACACTGTGGCAAAAATCCATTACATTAATAGAGGAACGATTAATTCCAAGCATTTTTCCACCTGATAAGAAGTTCCTTGCACAAGGTTGAACTTATAAGTTGTTCCAGAATTTTACAAATTCCGGAACGATCTTTTAACAAGCTGTACACTTGGTGTGACCTTAATGCAAAGAAGTTTCCTAAAGAATGTCAAAAGTCTGCGAATCTGTGGGACCTCTTTCCCGGCAACACCATAACCTCGTGGGACTGTCTCCACTCCCTCCTCATCGCAATCAAGTCCCCCTTTTTCGCCTCTCCCTAGCGCAATCTTCTAATACGACCGATTTACCCGGTTCGACTTGGCGATCCGTGTCGGAAGTCTAACCGAACACAAAGCTCTGCCAGCGATCCCGGCCACGGAAATATACTAGCCAGCCTGGTTAATCGTCGAAAGATGGAAGAGCCGATCGCGTCTATCCGCGAAATAACCATCTGCCTAGCCAGAGAAATCGTCGATATTATCGTAGTGAAAGCGCGAGGAATGAGATTCTTCACGGATGCTTGAGCGCTATTTAATCAAGCCCCCGCGAATGCGTATTGCACGCAATCGATCGTGGTTGAAACGTTTATCCAGGCCTCGTTTTCGTCACGAACCGTCCAACGTTACCCGCTGTGAAGCACTGGAAGGATTCTTCACCAGTTGCTGGAATTAATGTTTTCTTTTATTTTCTCTGCGGTAAAGAGATTGGTTGTTGAGCAGCTTGGAAATTGTTTCTGTTCAGAGGTAATAAGCTGCACGAAAAGGGTAATCGTATCGCTACAAAAAATTGCTACGAACGTTGTAGCAATAACCTCTTAGGAGGATATAGCATGGGGTTGACGATGCGAGTTTAACAGGAGATGACTGTGATGTGACTGTGGCTAGAAAAATCGGAGTTTGAGAAAAAGGGCAGACCTATTACACATACCTACTTCTATTATTTCTGCTTAGAGATTCAGAACAGTCGAGCTTCTAACAGGAGAGTCCACAGAGCAACCATTTCTCATCTTATTAAAGATGTGAGTGAAAAGAAGAGTAGAGGCAATGGGAGATGAAATGAGGAATTGAAATCTAGACAAATTGAATTCCTAACGTGAAAGTACTCCAGGTTCTTCTATGCTGCATTAAACTTCAGCCTTCTCTGGTACTCACGGCCTCTATTTCTCCAGAAATTCGCGAACACTCACGCTTCCTAAATCCCTGACATAGATAATTTTTCGACGCGACTCATTTCTGAATCACACAGTTATGGATCAGAACATGCCCCAAAGCATCACGGTAGCGTGTACACCAGGATTATTTTTCTCCTTTGAATCTCTAGCGACCGTTTCCGCTCCGAAAAAAAGTCACTTCCACGGAAGTGTGATAAAGACCACTCTAAAGGTGCAGCCGATGGAAAAGGAGGTGGAATTGGCGTCAAAGCGAAGAGGAGAGCACGAGACGGAGAGTATAACGCGTAACGGGGGGCATGGACGAACGAAAAAAGAGCAACCGTCAGCTAATTAGCAATTCTTTAGGCGAGCTACGCGAGTGACAAAGAGAGAAGAAAGGGAGCTGCTGTCTTTTCAGCCGGGCGAAGCGCGCGCGCCACGTTTGCTTACGATACACAGCCCAGATGTAATTAATCTCTCTTTCAGGCTCTACGTCGCTGGACGAAGAAAAGTGTGTGGCCTCTTTCAACTAGGAAAAGCTACGGAACTTCACGGTGCTCGTAAAGGTCCGTAAGATACGATTGTGATATTTCTGTGGGAGGCAGAATTTCTATAGAACCTTGTCTCTTCGTCTCATGGTTTTTATAATGAACAATGCTCGAGAGAACATCAATGTTCACCTTGCTATATAATTATAATAGCTGAGTGATAGGCAGTACACACTTGAAATTTTAATCCGAACAGAAATTTCATTCCATATGATCTGTTTAGCTTTATTAATCATTAAATTTAATGCGCTCATCGTCTTTCCAATAAAGTACAGTAATCCCTCGCCAGATACCGAGGAGTTCAACCGTATCGCAAAGATTGCCAGAGCAAATAAATGATTCAGGATTAAACCGAGGAATAATGTGGATATCTAAAAACAGAACCGTGACAACTACCGAGACATTGTTGTACTTTACGACCAACAGAACCGAGAAGAGAAAAACGGGAGTACCGTGAAACCTAATTTCTCTTCGTGAAAGTAACATTGTTAGGAAAAGGAGATCCGACAATAGGGATACTGAGCATGCAAAAACCGTTCAGGATAATAGAGATGGCCGATCAGAGTAGCGATATCAATCACGGTTGACCCAAAACAACCTGATTCGCCAGATCGATAGGTTGTTCCTTCGGCGACGGGTGTTTGGAAAGGATCGAAGCCGAAGAAGGGGAGAGGGCGTCAAATTCTAAGCCTGGTATTATCAGGGCTGTCGCGAGCCCAGCGTGGCGCATCGTGAAAAGCTTTATACAAGCGTGGCTTTTTGAGATAAAGCTCTGTGCGCTGCGCATAATAAGGACGCCGCGAGAGACGCCCGTCTTGAAAGGAAGCCACGCCTGACGCGTGGACAATGACGAACAATGCGGAAAAGAGCGAACTCGGGTTTCGAAAACCGATGCGTTACCGTATAATCGCTGTGTCATTGTGTGTTCGACGTGTGCAGATTCCGTCGCGGCAAAAGAGGACACAGAAACCTCCGTCGATGCCCACGAAACTCTTTCAGGATCACGAATTTCCGCGAACAAAACTTTTACGCGAGCGATAGCTTGTTACGCGAAACACCAGCGATAGCTGGAATGACGGCAGGAATGTCATAGCCCTGTTTACATTTAACAGTAGTCGCAGGGGATTATTGTTCCGGGCACGTTTCCCCCGAGTTATATGAAAAGAGGAATTTCATAAAGCTGGTCGGGTACCTACACAACGATAGAAGCTTTAATAGCTCGCGCGATCGCGTGGTTGTTGTTGTTCTCCGCGTGTGCAGTTCTTTGTCGTACTTTCGGTTGTTGTTCGGATTATCGATAGTTCGCGGTAACAGATTCCGGTATGATGGAAAATTTGGATGTGTGCGCGCGCTGGCTCGATAATTGAGATTTTGTCGCGGATCAAAAGCTCCGGGGATGGGGTCCGCGGAACGAGAGCGACTTTTCAATGCGCAAAACTGAAGCTACTGCGAACTCTAATTCCACGCTCGTGGAAATATGGCGTTTTGTTGAAATCAATAATAAACTCCCATGTAGTCGCGTTATTGGGATATGCAAACAATAAAAGGCAAATACCTACGATTCGAAAAATTATAAATAAAATTATTGTGTATGTAAAACATTCTCTATTTACAAAAAATAATTTGAAGTCATTCGTTCGCGATAGTTAATTTACAGTTTGATTTATATTGTAGAAATCCAGAAGATTGGTAATATGCTCGCGAGCTAGTCTCTACTAGAGTTCCGAAACGATTCTAGTTTTCATTAGGAATATCGATTCGCGTCTCTGATTAGGCGCGTTATTCGCGGATGTCTGCGTTAATTCATGCGTATCGAGGAAGCGACACGAGCAATGCCAGCCTTTCACGCTCATTTGCCTCCTTTGAGCATCACGCGAGTCAAACGAAATCTCGCAGTAAATTTTATTTGTCAGTCGATCGTTAATCCGCGGGACGGGAATATACCTGACACCCTGTGGCTACGGATGTGTGTACGTGTGTGTCCACATATCCTGTATCCTGCAACGTGAAGTATCGCGGTCTCCGATCGTACCTTGCTACTCTTAATCGGATGATCTTTCAGGGCTGTGCTCGCATTACAAGCTGCACGCAAGGCACACTGGGTTTCTCGCTTCTCGTCTCAGAAGCGTGGTAAGATGAACCTGCCCCGATGCAGTTCTTCCATGGTGGAATCGGAAAAATCGAAGGTTTTCTGTTTGGGTCGCGTTACGACGAACGTCCAGATACCTTTTATTGGTAATTTCTATTGCCAAACGCGAGGGGAGTTCTGACCGTCGAGCAGTCAGAACGATACATCCGCAGGGGAGTGAGGTGCTTAGAGTTTAGTAGCAAAGAAGCTATTGCCGATTTTTGCCCATTTACCACGGTATAACATTATCTATGTTATGCTGCAAATTATACCTACTCTGGTACTGTATTGCCAGAGGTGTGTAATTAACAATTATTGATCCTTGGCCGTCATACTTCTGGCAAGATAGTTTTGTGGAGGGACATGTTTCAGGATGAACATCAACCCAAAGTGAAACTATTACTCTCAACAAATCTAAAAATGGAATATTTTACTGTAATATGATTTAATATTGTTTTACTCTTTGCGATAATTATTCTGATCAAGAGGAGGCACAGTTCAAACTAGAAAATGTTAAAGATACATATTAAATGCTTAACCTCGATTGGTCAGCATCCCAGATCTAACTAGGTTTCCTTTGATTAGAATACATCTACAAGTTCTATTTCAGGTTCAATTGAATTCTATGAACGATGTTTTAGCAAAATAAAATAAATTAAAACACTCCACGCAATAAAGCTCCGAATTTCCATCACGTTGCCATAGATTCCTGGGGCACGTTCAATTTCGAGGCGGATCGTTCCAATGGCACGACCACCGGTGGTTCGTGTCCGGCTCAATAAGAAATTTCTCGATTACAGGAAGTTAGGTGACGTATCTGGGACGCCCGGGTACCGCAAGAAACTGGTCCCGGCGAGAGGGGGAGAACGGTTTAAACGGTTAATGAAACGAAACGAAAGCATCGCAATTTAATGGAAATCGACGAAACGATGGCGCCTTTGTATCAGGGCCAGCTATGAATAATTCAAAGCCGTCCGGGGACACGGTGTCCCTTGAGTACCGAGACCAAGAACATCTTACCGCACGGCGAAATGAAGCACGTTCGCGGTCGCGAGATTGCTTTTTTAATAAAGCGCAATTTTTTCTCCACTCCTTCCCTCCCCCTTTGTCGCGCAAGAGTTTAATCGGCGATTGATTGATAATATTGAACCGTCTGTCGGAAAATGTAAACTCGATCGATCGTAGAATCCTTTGGACGTGTTCGATCGGCAAAAATATTACCGATCAGGCAACGATTCGCGAAAGAAATTACAAAAAAACTGTTGGACGGTATGGGGGCTGACTCGCGAAAATTACCCAGGCCAAACGGGTGAAAGTCAAACGCGCATCGATAACGAGTCGCTGCTACCCGGACACGCGTAATATATCATACGTGTAATTATAAGCGCAACCGCGTTGTTCGACGCGGGGAACCTGTTTTTTCAATGTGCATTTTGCATTCGAAATTACACGCCAGTATCCACTCTTTTTTTGTCATTCGGACTCGAATCGCGCCGTTTTTCGCAAACATTCGTGTCGCGAGTGATACACTTGTCATCGGGTTACGTTTAACGCTAAATTGATATTTGTTACCGATAAGCTGTGTACAAACAGATAATAAATCAATCGATCAGATAGAGGGGAGTATGGTTGCTAGAAGATTGACGAGATGCTTGAAGTCTGGGGACTGATATAGGAAACGGAAGATGAAGGAATATGATATGACCTACAAGTCGTGGGTACTTAACATTTTACTGATCGGTAGTCTATTAATCGATTTTTAAATTTCAATGGTTATGGATAACAAGTCCTACTAAAATACCCTTAGATCAGGGTTAAAAAAGAAATTGTTTCCGTTGTTCTATTAGAGTTCTTGCTATTTTTCATGAATATAATTTGCTACTGTGAACGAACTGTTTAATAATAGTTCCTTGGCTGTAGATCGTTCGATCTACAAAACCTATTAAATAGCAACGTTAAAATTACTCCTCCCATCCATGTCTCCCATCAAACTTTTAAATTGTATATCAGTCTCTCTGAGATACACATCAGCAGTGCGTTCTATGTACTTTAATGATTACATTAAAAAGTACTGAGCTACTAAACAGTGTAATCGTTCCATAGCTCTTGATCTTAAATATTCAAATGGTGTAATTTCAACTAAACCCTTCGACGAAATTAAAATACCACAAACTCGCCATACAGATTCAACCTCGCCTGCATACCACGGTGATCTTCCACAGATAAGTGTACCAACTACAAAACCTGTTATACATGCTATCACGGCTAGACCCGAGTAAAACCAGGCCCCGATTGTCAGCATCAGGATTAGATCTCTAATCGGGAACGAAATTACCGAACAATCTCCCAAAAATTGAACGGTACACGATACTTCCTGCCCCGAGTCCACGGGACTCCGTTAAGAACCACCGTCGAACGGTCTCGCAAGCGCCACGTCCCCGCGATAAATCATTTTACATGCGGCGCACGATCGCGTCCACGGCGAATCTTATACATTACCGTTTATCGGTCCGGTCCGATCGATCGGGCGGCGGGAAAAAATATTTCATACAAGACAAATTGCAGCCCGCGAGAAACGGACGAACGGACGAGAACAGGGAACCCCTGCGTTCAACGGATTACGTAAACGTGTGTCTCCGTTTTCCACGGTTCAGAGATAGAGACGCACTCGAGGAAAGTCTTGATACGGAGGGGGGCACGCAGAGGGGGTAACAAAAAGGAGGAACATAGTCGAAATTAGGGATGTTCGATTCCGATTCTTCAGTAGATCGATTTTCATGAGTGACATGTTACTGCCATTACAGTAAATCATCGATGAGTGTTCGAAGGCTCCTCGGCACTGACAAGGAGAGGTTCCCTGGTGTAACGCTGGCTTTTAAATAAGGTTTAGCAAACTGAAGGTTAAGCAACAGAGCATGGAATTCTGAAGCCAATAATATTTGTTTCAATCTCATATGGCCATTAGTTTATAAAATATTTAATGCTGAGTACCGAGGAGCCTTCGAGCACTCATCGATGATTTACTGTGCAACGCATACACTAACGGCTAAAAATATGGGACAAGGTCTGACAATTAAAGAAAGAGGAACATAATATTCTGCAAAGAATTAGTGCAGGTAAGATATTAAAACTAATAGGAAATGATTTGAATATGTACTGATTCCGTAATTTTTATTTTCTCCTAACAGAATAATGCGTTCCATCAATCGTGAACTCTAGTTCCACACTTTTAGCCGGTAGTGTATATGTTATACATGCCAGTGACGTGTTATCCAAGGGAATCGTTCCTCTAAAAAATCGAATTGGAATCGAACATCCCCATTCGAAATGGGACGCAAGAGAGAGTCATTGGCGGGTGGAGGAAGGGGTTTCAGACAGAATTACGCGGCACTTAAAGCCAACCAGGAACACGAGATCTGCATACCACGATGACGCCGCGACGTACGCGCGAACCGTGAGCCGGAACCGTGAAGGCGCGTCGATAGGGTTATCAGAAACGTATGCTCACGGGACACCTGGAATAGGAACACGCGCTTTTAGTCCCGTCGCATTTACCTTATCGACCGTGGCCCGCATGATAACTTCCGTCCTTTTTTTTTTTCACTTTTCCCTCCCCCAACCACCGTGGCCCGTTGAGCGCATTCTGCTGAAGTGACGAAGCGAAAGCGACCTACTAGATTCCTGCACGGCGTCATTTGTTACCCCGCTGTTCTTTCGGCCTGGGTTCATTATTGCCCACGGAACTGTTGCGAAGGGTTTATACTGTAGTGATAATGATGATGACTTAGACAAGATACTTCTGTTGGAATGTATCAATCCTATTAGCTTGCCAGTGGCTGTGTCTCAATTAAAACGGAATTCTTCTGGCAGTTTTTTGTGCGTTTATATAAGGTTGGGAGAAGATTACATATTTCATAAACCAATGGCCATATGTAGTTGAAACAAATACCTATCAGTGGCTTTAGAATTATTATTATGAACCATATGACTTCATGATATTTCATAAATTAAGTGATTTTTTCACGCTAATTCTTCCTTCTTCCGGGTTTAATAACATGAATATCCGGTGATTTACGGACGAGAGTGTACGTAATGAAGATAATTAACAATCATAACAGAATGTACACGATGCATCAGTGATTCTCGCCATTTGTAGACGACAATGAGTAGCAAATATTCGAAATGACAGGAATACGTACATTACGTTCGTTATATTATTTTTCGTTCCTTCGAAGCGTTCATTTCACGTGAAACTCAGGCAACCATGGAAACGTTTCAGCATAATAAAAGAATCAGAATAAAATACGCTGCAATTAAAGAATTCCAGTATTTCAGAAATTTATTATTCAGTGTAGAAACTCTAAACGAAAATGTTCAAATGAACGTCCAATGAAAACTCGTGAATTTTTTTCAACCAGCCGTTGCGACGTTCCTTTGAAACACAGAATACAACCAATTGCCCGGTCATTTCACGGAGACAAAAATAGCTGTCGGCAAACAACGCAAGGGAAACTCTCGCCGTGAAAAGTGTCGGGGCGCGCGCGTGGACCAGTCGTGAGCATTAAAATAACGATAACCCCCTCCCCCTTTTGTAAACAGAAGTTAACGTGGCGCGACCCGATGAAACCGAGTGAGCTGTAAAATGTAAACGGCCGTTTAAAAGTGTGGCTAACCCAGTCACGGAAATCGAGATAACCGCTGGTGGGTAACTTCATCGTACATCACGCCCGGCCATTTATCAGCGAGATTTACATAAACTGATGGCGGCTCGCAACCGGAGGATTTTAATTAAAACGATGATGCCCTTAATTTCGCCCCGGTAAGTGCGTATCTGTCCGGTGCCCGTGTGCTTGCATAACTACACGTTCTCCATTACGCCTTGGTTAAACGCCGGGATAATGACAACTATCGGCGACAAGGACGCATGGCAACATCGTCGTAGCTGAAACTCTTGGTGACATTTTTCGTGAGAAATAGCAGAAGGTTCTGGTCTTCTCATGCTTTGAGTAAGGCGATCCTTCTGTTCCTTTGTGGAATCATATATGTATATGTACATTGTCAAAAGCTTATCTCAAATCAGTAATGTCTAGTTCCCACATTTTTGGGCTTACTAGAACAGTAGCTGAAGTTAGAGAATTATTATTGTTAAGAAAGTCTATCCAATTCTACTGATCTCCAAGGATATGGTATTTAGATTAATATTTCAATGCAGAAATAGGTAAAACGAAGGCTACTTAACACTTTTGGAGCAAATACAGAAGTTCAGATTCGAATTACTTTCAACAAAGGGAAGCAATCTTGTATACTCTCGAACATTCAAATTCCACCAGAAATAATATAATAACGATATACATTAACTTTGTCTCGGCTCATTGTCGAGTCTTGCTCATGCCACGAGTTCTATCATTAAGATCCTCCGTCTGAAAGTTTGCAGAGCTTCCCGGATGCAAGAATAGGTTCGAAGCGGGTGCCTAACGAATCCGTCGCGATTTAATAGGCGTTAATTTCAGGAACAGCGAGTCCCTAGCGTGAGGAGACCGTCTGAATTTTCCGGCAGCCTTTCGGCGTTTAACGGGAGGTCCACAGTGAATTAACTACGAGACTGAGGACGGAGAGACAGAGAGAAGGTACTGGGCGACGAGAGGGCGTCTCATCAGGGGCGTCTGATGGCTAATCCGACGAGCGGGAAACTACGTTGATTTAGGAGCATTGACAATCAAGTTGGGAGAACACGGTCGGTGCAGCAGGTGAGCCTCCGACACGGTGAATAGCACGGGGAAAATGCAGTTCCCTCGTCTACTCCGCATCGGGACACGATAACGTCGTGTTTACGGCTTCCTGGTTGCTGTGGAATTTCAATCAAGATGATTCCGTGTCACGAAAAAAAAAAATTATATATACGCCTGGAGTTACAACGATCGTTAGAGCCTTATGAACGTGGATCCTCGATCTTCATATGAATTTTTATTTGTGACGAAGGTACTGTTACTATTCCTGATTGGTTCCAAAGTTTTTTATGATCTCGTTCGTATGGTATATCTTCTATGGACCTTTATAGGTGCAATTAGGAACCAGTCTGTGAGTGTATAAACAATTTGCATTATATATTGGCCCATCAAGGGTTTAGCAGCATCCTGCAAATTATTTTAAGATGGAGATATTAAATTTATCGAGAATAGATTCTGGCAGCGCTCGATTTATAGATCCCCTGCAACTTTTACGCATTTGCGTGGGACGATCGTGTTTTCTTGCGCACCATGGATTATAAATGGGGATACATCGGTCAAACTCATTGATTCTCTTCCGGTGTGGCTCTTAAAAATTGTACTAAGACCTGAAGGTAGACAGTGTTTAGATTATACATAGATAATTTTTTGAAGGATTTTGAAATCGCGGAAACTAGCAATATTTCAGAAGCATTCATCGAGTTCTATCTACTTTAACAACTCATTGAAATTGTCTAACACGATAACATACCAAAATAACAATCACACATTTCGATATAACTCTCTGAGAAAGCAGTTCTCATAAAAATATTTGACAAGTAGATACTGCTTTTCAGCTGCTAACATCCATGTTGAGGGGGTGAGAAAACAGCCCTCAAAGATAGGGGTGTGAAATGTACTTGGTCGACACCCTTAAGGACTGTTTTCACCCCTTCAACATGGATGATAGCAGCTAAAAAGAAATACGTGTCAAATATTTTTACGAGACCCACCTTTCCCATACAGTTACCTGAAAATCTATGATACTTCCTTCTAAGTCCTTCCAACATCCCTTTCTAAGTTCCCTTGTAAGTCCTATCCATTCGAAAGTCCTTTCACACTGAATTCTACCTTCTCCCAGATCGAATCAAACAAGTTAGGGTTCCGAAACACGTTACATCGATGAATTCTACAGGTCGGCAAACTTTCGAATGATCGTTTTGCAGATCCTCTGTACACTTTCGGCGACAATAACGCGAGCTCTAGATCCTCGACATTCCTGGTGCTCGCGTATTCGATTGATTCGTCCTCATTGTGTTTGAAAGTTCCTCGAAAGTAACAATCTTCAGACGTCGCAAACTCGGCCCCGGTTGCCAACTTCTCGGCAGATAATCCCGATGCAGCGGGCGTTTCATCGAGTGCCAGGACACGAGTAGTCACACAGCCATTGTCGAAACGTTTCCCCGTGCTTGGGACCAATCCACCGGAAGCGATACGTTTCCGTGAGCGTCACCTCGCGCTGGGGGAGTATCTCTCTGGGTTCTTGTTCGCTAGCGGCAGTATAGGAGTCGGAAAGCTTCGCGACACCGTGACAGCTCCAATTTTGCTCGTCGATACACGAGGCATTCGGCGAGAGGTTACACGCGTTAAACGTCCGCACGAATGAAGTGGCAAAACAGCGTCGGAACGCCGGGTAAGCGGTTTAGTGTCAAAACGTCTCTCGCGATCGAAAAGATGGGAAACGAGTCGGTCGATAATTCAGAGCAAGTAATCGGTACCACGAGTGAATATCGCTGCCTGGAATAATTTGCGGAAACGATGATACCTCGTAAAATTAATGAACGGTCGGGGATTAAGAAGGATAATTAAAATCGAGGCATGGATTGCTGACACACGAGTCCGTCTGCATATTCTTTCAGTGGGAATTGAATTTAAATCCCTGTCTTCGATCGGTGTACTTTATTAGTATTTATAGAATGTTCTATCCATAATTTACTAGAACTCGATTACACGTTGGTAGTAATTTCTAGTTTCCGAGCTGTCAAACACTCGGAAATTAAAGGATCAATTGAGGCTTAAGCAGCGTAGCTCGATGAACGGAAGCCAATGGTTAATAAATAAAATATATAATATACATAAACGTTGTAAAATCTTCACAAAACATCGACCAATTACCGACCGTACTTACCACCGAACTAAAAAGACAAAGCAAGCGAATGGAAGCAATAGACCGAAACGATATTTCCTCTGGTCGATCAACGGCAATAACAAAAATATTTTTCACTCGCCGTTTCCATAATCTATACACACGCGCGCGATAAAGGGAAACGTTTCGAGGTGAAATTTCTCCAAACAGTATTGCGAAATGTGGAGGGAAAAAAAACAAAGCAATACTTTCGACAAAACGAACTAACGCCGGCCAATTGTCCAAAATTGAATTTGATTCGACGTTGCACACAGCCGAGTTGCAAAGGGGCGGTGGATAAAGCAAAACCAATAAAGAACGAATATTATTTTCCGTGTATATCTGACGGTGGAAAAGGGTTCCAGGCAGTTTCGGAACCGCGGGTTGGAAAACGTTCTCGCGGCGCGTTGGCAATGTTCTCTGGTCAGGATCGTGTGTGTATTCCGCGCGTGGTGGATAGAATCTCGCCGCGAGCCTGTCGTCGGGCAGGGCACGAAAAACGGAAAGGAAAAACATGAGAAACGAGTCGTGCAACCGCGGTAAACAGTCGGCGAAATAGTTCCTCTCTCGCCACTCGGTTGACCGCAGAGACTACGCGGCGAACGATGTTTTCAGCGCCGCGTACCAGCCCGCTACACGATAAGAAACTACGAGGTTACGCATCGTGTCGTGATTTTTTCTCGGTTGGATTGATGAGCACCAACGTTGGAGGAACGGCGCCGCGACTGTCAACCACGAAATTATGGGAATTATAGCTGCTAAGATAGCTGCATTACATGTTGCGAAAATTCTTGGTGTCTACCATCATCTTATTCGGTTGCATTCGGAAAGCAAACTTATTAGGTGAACGAAATGAGTAATCAACTACTATTTCAATACAAGCTCACTACTCGGTTAGCCAAACATTGTAGCGTTTTCACATGTACATCATTTTTTAAGAAAATGTAATCTACAAATACAAACATGCAACATTTTACTCCATCGAATCGTAAAGCCATATAATTGTCATTGAGAGTTCCTTTATGTTCAAAAAAAATCTAAACGGCTGAATTAATTTGAAGACGGGATTCTACTATTGAATTAGAAATATGAAAATATGTTTCGGGGATGAAACTAAAGAAAAAAAAAATTTGGACGACTACCATACTTGTTAGTGTGATTTGAACAGAATTAAGCTGTTGATGGTGGTGTCTGGGTCAATTCTAACTCAGAATTTCAACAGCTTCGTCCAATTCATTAATAATTTAAGATTTTCCCAAAAAAGTATTTTTCTTAACATGTTTGCTACCGTTAATAGTTTCGAAAACCTTCGTCAGACACCACTCTATAGGTCTCCATCGTTCTATTCAACAGAATCTTCTTACTTTCCCGATTAGATATTAAAAATGCACAAAACAGAGATAATAAATAACATAATACATAGATGAATGTTGTAAACCACATTCTGTTTCTATTAAATAAAGTATTCTAATTCAAATATTAAAGCGTCACTCTATGTATGTGACACCTAAGTAGCACACATGTTACCGTTCACAGCACCTTTTGGTATCTTATTCAAATTTTTCAACAGCACAGCTTGCAATATGTAATTATCCATAACATCACCACCACTATGCCCGCTATTTCCCTTACATTCATCCAGTTATTTCGATATTCCGCAATATTCCCATCTCGTATCCAATAACCTCCCCGAAAGTCGAACAAATCGTCCCGTCAACGTTTCACCGTAGGGCGAGAAACTTTCTCGTCGCAGTTCGACGCCCGTAACGACCGGACCGTAGTTTTCATTACAGGGTCAGCTTGGGCCAGGGCTCGTGCCCGTCTTCAGAGGAACACGATTTATCTCGCCCGTGCCTTTTCGTCCGTCGAAACCACCCCGCCGATCCAATGGGCCACCACCCTTAATTACCAAAGTCTCTGAGTGTGCCGAACTAAACTGCAGATTGCAATTACGCTTTGACGCGTGTGCCGTGACAGCGAGCGCGTTGCGTCGCGCTCTGCCACGCCGTCTATAATCCCACGTTACATTACATACCGCCGCTGGTGGGCTCTCCGGTTTGTCCCGCGAGGTTTCATTACACGGCTGGTTTGCCGGCGCAAACGGGACATTGTGCGACGATGACGACGGTGTACGGTCCGACCTCTTTAACCGAGGCGTGGGGAAAGGGATGAACAGAGAGCGCAGCAACCGCCCAACCCTTCCGCAGTTTCCGCGCGAGTCTCCCGCGGGAGTAACGCGGGAAACATTACCCATCCCTCTAAACAGGGGCCTGGGCGGGTATGCTGATCTTCGGGCTAAGTACGCCTCGAAGGAGAAATTCGTCATTACTCCTCGACGACGTTTCCTAAAGTCGATAAGCCCAGACGTTGCTATCACCCCCCCCCCCCTCGTACGTCCTTCGGCCGCGTTCGATGGGGGAACGACATCCCCCTGGGATCGGATCATCCGGATCTCCCAACAACGAGAATGGAAACGACTGGGCGGAGGGATTCGAACGCGTAACACGGAAACGGGACTAGGGGGCGAAAGTGGAGGAGCTTTCGGGAAAGTGCCAATCCTCGTTATTTAGCTTCGACATATGTACGAATGGTGGGTCGCGATGCTTTGGGTCTGATTGAAATTAAAGGATTGGGGATAGTGTTAGATGTGAGTATTGGATTTTGGAGAGATTGGCGGTTTAGTCTTCGTTGCTTTGAAGGCGAGGTGAGGAATTGTGGCGCAATGGACTCGCGATAATTACTCGTATTTGGGGCTCTAGAGGCGGGCGGTTCTAGGGAGAGGGTAATTATCGAGAGTCAATAGCATGAAGGATCTTCTGGCAGCTAGGTCGACGAATATCATTGGACTAATTATTGGCTACAGAAGGAGACAGCGAGTGCGGTCCACACGGTGAATAAGGGACATTCCTAACGAGTATTTATTCAGCAGGCAATTATCGCGAGTCTACTGCAGTTAGAATTTTTACTGTAATAAATAGGTACAAAGAATCCTCATTTCTCCTTATCTACGACTGGTATTACAAACCAATCGTGAATGAAGAATCTCAACAACGTTTTAGAAAACGATCGACAATACAGTCTGAAACCCACACGACCGCCAGGTTACATAAATCGATTTACCGTGGTACGTGGACGAAATTGGGTAGAAGTTTCGCGGTATTTCCATCGAAACTTCCGCGACAGATACATGGTTCGAGGATTGTTTACGGAGAGGACGCGTTTCCTGCGGCTGGCGCGTTTCGCATAAAACACCACGGAAACGGTGTGGCAAGAGTTTTCCTGGGGAAGAAGGGAGGCGCACGTTACGCGACCCTCGAGGAAAGAATCCAATTGGAACTGCTCGAACAAATCACCGTGTCGTACGCGAAAAACCGAGGCGGAAACGAGCGGGGTGAATCGCCGGGATAAAAGTAAATCGACGAAGGGTCGAGGAACGAACGGAGAGGCAGAAGCGACGCGCGTAAATTCATTCATGGAAAAGACGCCGGTCGAGAGACAGAGAGAGACTCGAACCATGGACGTCCGCCCACGTTTTCTCGTGCCATTCACGAGGAGCGACGCGCGAGTGAATGAATACGCGCCTGCGTAGGTTCGGCCCGCGGCGTGTGCGTGTGCGGCACTCGAACGAGAATACGCCTCGCCGAGGATTTGTTGCTTGCTTTCGGTCTTCGAACCCCGGGAAAGGAAGATCGGAATGTCGCAGCGCGAGCTGCACTTCGTTTTCCTCCTTAGGCCTACTGTCCACTGAGGCTTTCTGTCTAATAATATAATATAATTACAACATAAGGCGATAAGGTCCTCTTCGTCGCTCGACATCTTTGCGAATGAGAAAAATGAAGCTTTCTGTACGCTTCCTATACGCTTGCAATACGCTCAAGTGGACAGAAACTAAAGATTAATCGTCATGTTGTACGTTACGCTGACGTGTCTATGATGAGACGCCTTAGTGGACAGTAGGCCTTAAATTACTAAAGTAGTGAATCACTTTTGTATTGTTTCGAGTCAAGACGGAAATCAGAGATGTGTGAAGTTGTGCACTTGTGTTTTTAAACTGCAAAGAATGGGCTTTTTACAATGTAATTTTCTGTCCCATTTTCCGGGGGCGTCAGAAGTCCCCGTACCATTTCAGAATTCCATTTCTTACTAGCGAAACCGGAGCAATAATGTATGTATGTATCGCTATATGCAGTCACGGGTGTGTCTGCTGTGCGTTATCACGGTGTCGAATGTAATTCCTGATATCGGGAACTTGTATGTAGAAGTGCGCTCTAACCAGCGTGATTTTCGTGGGACACTAAGTCCCATATGATCTTAGGTCTATGCTTTATGCTTTGTGTAGCATCAGGAATTATTTATCGATGCGTTCAAAGGTTATCGAGAAGCTATAAGAAGTTACACGAATAATATAGTACTACACTCTCACAAAAGAATTCTGAGTCGGCAATAGCAGGGACTAAAGCTTGGTCCCGCCTTTGTACTTTTCCCCAGAATAATAAAGCGATTGTCAACATTACCGTGCTACTCGAAACATCGTGCAATCACCTGTACCACGTGCATCCATACAAGCAAATGTTCATATATAGCTGAAACACAGTTCACCCCGACAGTTATGTTTACAGTCTACGATAAAACATGAATATAAACAGCCAATAACAAGGAACCTCTGTACATATTTTCGTTCGAAACAACAACGATCGATCACGACCAATCAATATTCAATATAAATGTAAATATCGTACCGAAGTTTCCGACTTAAATAACTATATCCCGGTTACGAAGGTCTTTTCGCGAAATCTACAATCTCCTCAGCGTACAGATCTAACTCTCCGCGTGGAGATCTCCCGCGTAGATAAACGGAGGAACAGTAAGATACGATTCGGTTTCTCGACGACGACGACGGTGCATTGTGCACCAGGAGTCCCGTTTTCTTAGGAACACTGGCCCGTAGGAACGGGTTCCGAGTCGCGAACACAGTGCCTGGCCGCGCAAGAAGAAAAGGGGGAGGGAAGGGGTGGAGGAAACAGGACGGAAGAACAGGCTCCCCGACGGGGCTGTGAGCGAGATTTGCATATCCGCTGTCAACTCGCCTGGACTGGCGAGCAATAAGCGGGCAAGGTCATTCACACCAGCACGCCGTGTGTTCAATGAGTTCTGGACCAGTTTCCTCCCCTCTCGCTCGTGGCGTTCCCTGGTCTTTAATCCGTCAGCTGTCAAAGACGCGTGCTGGGGCCTCAAACAATTTCAACGTCCCCTTGCCTGAACGGACATTTCATCTTCGAAACGAGACGCCTCGTAGGATAAGTCCAAATTTTTTGCTTGCACACGTGAAATAAATTATTGTGACTGTGTTCATGAAACATACTCTGTAGAGACTGTCAATGACGTGTACTGGGATATCAAACGCTTTTGCCAATCTTCTTTTTTCATGTATATTTAATGTTGGAAACTCGATGTTTGACAACGTTTTGTAGGGATTGAATGATTACTGTGATCGAGGCTGATCACGCATAGCAAGAAAGAACATTATATTTAACTAAGTATAAAATAGTACGCTATATTTAAAACACACGGGCTTCCTTCTAATGGAAGACTTCGATTTGACAACCACCCAGGCCACCAATCTCTCCTTCTACCACCATACTCTTAAAACTATCCAAAAATACTATTCCTAAAAGAAGGCAGGCGGAATGACATTTTATAAAGTAATTCGTGAAGACAGGAGCAAGTACAGGAATTTCTTGTTTTCCCTAAGTATCTCATCGGGGTCAGAAAAAAATAAGAAGCTTGTTCCATGTGATGAAAGTCTAGTCTCACATGAAATTTCACAGAGCCCTATACTCTATAAATACATAAAATCCGCAGTTACGAACATAACAAAGGCTCGTCTCTGCACATCAGATTTTTCGACCAGCGGAGCACACTTTTAGATAACTGAATATTCAATTAATACAGATCCTTTTAATGCAGATTGTACGACACTTTTTAAATATCCCCGGATCCAGAGGAATATTTTCGCGGCCCACGAAAGCGTACAACGCGCGTCTCGCCCCGATCAAATACGAACATCCCACCTAGAACCGTACCGAATGTAAAGGAACAGGGAGACAAAGGCAAACAGCCCATCAGGAATTTTTTACTGCCGAGCGGAATAAAACACGGCGCGCGAACACGCCGGGGCCGATTTGCGACCGTCCAAGATCCGGCGTTCGCAGTAAATAAAGCCTGCAAAGTGTCGGCTTTGCTCGTCGCTTTTCCGTTCCCCTCTTTCCCCCGGGATTTTCCATCCCTCTTTCTCTCTGACCGACAATGAAACGCCGGCGCCCCCGATGTCGTGGCCCGAGGCGTGAAAAGAAAAATGGCGTAGGATGGGAAAAAATACGGCGTGGTCCAAAGTTCGTTTAACGGCGGCGAGAACTTCATCCGCAGCAGCCCTTGTGTCGTCGCCTTCTTTCCTTCGCTCCGTTCCGACCCGCTTCACCTCCTTATTGCGTCTAGGCGGCCACCGTATCTATCCCTGTCTCTGCACCTATTTCGCTGCCTCCGCGGGAGCGCCGTCTAATTTCCGGTCGACGGGCCGATTCCTTTTCCACTCGCCGCACAGCGATTTACAGCTTCGCGTGTCCGCGCGGAACTCGTCCCTCCGTGGGCGCGAATCGCTCGCGGTGGTAAACTCCGGTTACGTTTTGTACTCTGACTTCTCGATATGTTTCCAATGAGAATTGAATGCACTCCGTTTTATTGTGAATTTATGTTTCACCGTGTAGCAGGTTTCCGTTGATCAATATTGAAGTGTTCCCGTATACTAGGTGCTTCTAGAGAAGGAAAATCTTCGATTTCCCTTCCGTGTTTGGTTGCTTAATGATTCTCGAAACTCGACTGATGAACGAATAAATTGTACCACGGTAAGCCACAATAGCATTCACCGAGCATAAAGTACTCGAGCTGCCCAAGGAACACAGTTTACGATGGCTTTTAAGTCAACGCCAAGGCGAGTTTTGCGGTTCGTATGATTAATCCACCAGAGGAACTCTGACTGTAGTGTAAAGTTCATTTATGTCAATCCGCATGAATTCGATCCCGTTTTATGGCCCTGTTATTCCTGATCTTTACCGATGTGTGTATTCGGGCCGCTTTCTCTATTCCAGACACACTGGGTGCGTGTTATTAACCGGCGAGAGAGAATATTTCGAATCCATGCTCGAGCGATTCCATTATGCTCCGTGACTTAAAGTTCACCGAGCATAGTATACCGTACAGAGTTTCGACGTCCGACACACGAAGAGGTTTTGAATATCGTTCCTATCGCTTTCGGTTTCGCTTTAAAGGTGAGCCAGTGATTTCTTTTCCGTTGCTCGCCGGGTGTCAATTCGTATTAAATACACGACCACCGCGGAGGGAAACCGACGAGATCTGCGCCGGTGAGTTGGGTAATCGCGTAGGTTTTACCCGCGAAGTTTATGGGACACGACGATCGAGTTTAGAAAGGGAGAGAGATCCGAGCATCGAGATATTCGCGAATGAATGATTTTCTCAGACAGGTGATTTACCGATGTATATCTCGCGAAACTGCAAACGAGGTTCCCGGCGAGCGCAGTCGAGGTCCTCGGTGGCAGAGTTCCAAGAAATTGGGAAACTCGCGAAGAGATACGTGTTTCTTCTGCCGGATGAGCCACGCTGAAATCTGGCGAAAACCGACGAACCCCTTTCCTATCCGTTGAATATGAAATGTAATGTTTTCGTTATTGACTTCTCGTTTTTTCGTCGACATCATCGGCTATTATTGGACGTCGCCCAGACAGCCGCGGTTTCGGATGGGTTACAAATCTCGAATGGCAAAAGAAACACTGATCTATGTATGATTATCTTCATCCTCATTCTACTCGAAAGAAAGTATTCTTTAGACTTTAACACAGTTCGAGTCAATTCGATTCAAAACACAAATGTCACATTCCATAATTTCTTTAATACCGTAAGTTGTAAATAATCAAATCACCAGACAAGACAGAAACGAAAGAAAATGTCACAAAAGTTGATCCATCCACCGAATTCCCAACCTAAAAAATTGCATTCCAAACACATTTCCAGCCAATTTCTCCCCAAAGTCCACAAAAATGTGCACAGCTGCGACAGCGTTCGCGAACGCAAAATTACATCAAATGCCCATTGAACTGAAACACCACTCCATCGAGCACTTGTTGTAATCGCCACAGTGTTTATTCCCATCGAAACTGGACGTTCGTAATTGTTTCAAAATAAAAGCACGCGGTGTGATCCAGGATCGAGGGGGTCAAAGGCTGCGTTACACGATAGCAATGGGCAATTCGGCGCAGGACACACGCAATCCAAAAATCTGTCCATCGAGAGACTCTGTATACGCACGTGAGTGCCAAGTTTCATCGGCAAGCGTATCGATTGACGCGAAAAAATTAGCCACGTGGCGCGTTTGAATGCGCGCATAATGAGGAACGCGAGTTGCGCTAGCCCCGATAAGAGAGAAAGAGACAGAAAGAGAGAGAAAGCCGTTCGGTGTCGTCTTTCAGCCGTTATGGATCACTTTTGCCGCGTCGATTTTCCGCGACATAATAGTGGGATGAGGGATGCTCGGGGTGGGGGAGGATGGTCCATGATTGAATGCCACCGACGAAAAATAAACCAGGTCGACGAGCATGAAACTGTGCAACGTGAAACCATTGTCCACCGAATAGAGGATAGGATCGTCCGTTCTCGGGTGGAGAACGCGCGCTCCGGTGCCTGTCGTTCCGCCGTGAAAAATGCTCCCCCGTTGACGCAAATAAACTTCCTCAACGGGTAATGGATACACCCCGTGGCACGTTTCTCCCAGTGTCGACCCAAATAATAACCGGCCAGAGTACCACCTCGAAGCGTTTCCGCCTTCGTACGTGTCCAGATCGCCTACTCCTTCGGTCTATCAGCCGAGGGCAGCTCCGAGCGCAAACCAGACGCATCGGTTCTTATTAATGGTTCAACCGCCTCGGGTGCGTTCACGGTCTCGGTGGAGCATCGCTCTGTTTTATGGTTCTTAATCATCCAGGTGGCGGGGCGGTGGAAAATCTAAAGTTAGCGGTCGCAATGTGTCAGCGGGACGCGTTGTGTAATTGGACCTTGTTAGGTGCTTTGCGAGAATCGTATATTATCGGCCGGTGGTCTCGGGATCTGGGACAATTTGCTGGTAATGGGAGTAGACCGGGCACTTTCTTTCGAGGAGCCTGTTGGTGTAATGGGTGTCTCGTTGACTTCGACTTTGACGAGTCTTTACTCTGATGATCATTGAAACTGGAAGATACTAAATGGGAATAATAGTGCAGGACTTGATAGTAGATTATCAATCTGAGATAGGGATGATCTTCAATAGAAGTCAAAGTTCACTTTGATAAGTTGACACATATGTACATAAATTCAAGTGTAGACTCAGTTTAATATGCAGGAGGTTTTACAAGTGCAGTCGATCTTGGATACTGCAACAACCTTGAAGAATCACTTGGAAGCCTCTTCCATCAAGTTTTTCCTACTTATGCAACAATATCCTAGCCATTGGGTAATGCAGATCGATCTATCTTTTGCAAGTTACACCAAACGATATCGTAATTCTGAAACTGCTTCGTTTTTTTTCACGGGGTAAAAGGTAAACATTCTCGAAACTGGTACGAAGCAAGAAGCTATATTTTCAAAACAGGAACACTTCGTGTATATGCTTTACGGACGAGGAAGAATCGATCGTACGTAACTAACGACGCTGCGCGACGCTATCTCCTGCTCCCCTGATCGTTCAGCGGAACATTCTCCACGGCAACGTGAAAAAACATTTTCCCGGCAGTGTTTACGAGCTCTCCCGAGGTGTTGGTCGCCGAGGCGAGGGAAGACAAATCCGGCGGAGCTTTTTCCGTTACGTGGGAGAGTGTAAACTTTCATCAGGCAGGAAAAACACGATGGTCGACGCGGCTGAGCGGAAAGGGCCGCGAGCGTGAAATGAATTCGCGACCACGTGGATCGATGCGGTTGCTCAACGTCTTTGTATTTACTTTAATTGAGAATCTATCAAAGTAGTAATTGCACAATCTTTTCTCCAAATAAAGTTGTTGGGGTTTTTATTAAGTATACACACACAGTGGTCTTGTAGTTTGTTTAAGTATGTAAGTTTAATTAAAACGTTGAGTGCCACAGTGGAAAAGGTCGTTCGTAGCCAGACATACTTTATTTCGTTTTTTAAGTCATAAATAGTCGCAAGTATATACGTTTAGTCAATAGAGGTAGGTTATCTGGTTTTAAATTCTACTGTGATATTAATTTTAAAGAAAAGTATTGTAATGGTAGTTAAATAATCCAGCCTCTTTGCAATGTTTCAAATACGAGTTATCTAGTAGTTGGCAGTCAACGTGTTAATATAAAAAAGGAATAACATAGTGCCCAAAAACAAAAGTTGATCGATCATTTTACCACCTATGGTAGAATCTTCTGAATCGATCGCATTTACCGAACGAACGACCAGCCATCTAAATACCTTTTCCAACGTGTATAAAAAATCGTGATACAATCGGAAAGAAGATGATTACACAAACAAAAGTGAGTCCAATGTGAGGACTGCACTCCCTTAAAAAGGTAATACGTCTTTATCCATGGTGGGAATGGCTAACCTCCGGAAGAGAACACAGGACGAAATACTGATGTATGAAGAATTATCGCATTTTCAGATGCCTATACCACAATTTCGGATATCCCTCTATTGATATCACCGATATACCCAATGACTTCTAAACACAAATTAAAGTCCAACCACCGATCGGCGAAATTCGGCGCGCAAAGGAACAGTCGGAGTGTGTCGCGTTGCTAATTGGTCTTCCGGATGAAACCCACGTGTCCACGCGAGAGGAACACAGAGTTCGTCGCACAACGCAGCAACGAATTTAATTATCCGGGCTTTCGATGACGTCGTGTCGCCAAATTATCCCACTTAACCCAATGGAGCGTCCATGGCGATGCTGTCGGCCGGCGTTATGCCCCCCCCCCATCCCCCTTGCACCGATTATGCAGTAATTATCGAACATGATTGGGCACGGCTCGCGTGTATCCACTGTGAAACTCCGACAAAAGAGATGAAACTGGGCGGAGGCCCCATCTGGGGTTGCAAGGAGATTAATTAAAAAAGTTGACCCACGATTGTACGCGACGACAGTGCCACAGACGGTCAATCGATACACGTGTGTCGCGACACACACAGTTCCAGCCTGTAACTCGTCTCGTTTCAATTAAATCTTCTTTCGGTCCACCCCGCTCGTTCGGTTACCAGTGTATTTTTTTCGCGGCGAACGGTCCCGGTTACTATTCGCGGAACGTGCTCGCTTCCACGAGCCAATGCGCCCCAATCCAGCTGATCCACCGCTTTTTTCCCGTGTCTACTCTCTAACCTCGTAATCGGGTTGCGAGCGCACGATAGATTCGAAAGGGCTTTCGAGAGAAGCGGACGTTGCGCGGGGGAAAACAGGGCGCTTTCTAATCGTCAAGCTTCATCGGTTTATAAAGTGTCCGTGTAACCTTCTTGCAGTGGACGCGGTATTGGACGACATGGTATTATAATTAATGCACAGCTATCTAGGATCGTGGTGATCTTTTTTTCATTTAGATGGATGGGATATCTTCAGAGGAATGTTCATCGATGACTCGTGAATCAAAACTCAGAACCTCGATCGGGAGAGCAGTATTTTACTTTCGATAGAAAGTACTGAGATATACTATAAGTACTTTACAATGGTTCTTATTGCTGGGGTAATTTAAACTTTGCCCAACAGGATTGTAAACACACTACTGCCCACACGCTGCAATTATAGTGCAAGATAATTCGATTGTCGGCCAAGGTAATCAACCTTAAATATATGTTTAATTGCAACCATCAAGAAACCTATAATTTCTTCACGCATTTTCAAACAGAAGAATGGATCCTTATTCACGGTCCAAAGCCCAAGTCCCACGATTTATACAGCGAAATATGCGTTCCTTATCTTCTTATTTCCCAGTCTTAAAATTTCCGTCGGCGCCCAGGTGCATATATTCCGACGTTAACGAATTCGTACGCTCCCGGGAGTCCCGACGAAACGAGCGGCGCGCAGACCCTGATCCGTGCGATTCCTACCTGGTGAAATGGGCGCGAAACGACGTTAATTACCGTTGCCCTCGAGAAAACGCAATCACCATTTAATGTCACGCGCGGCCGTGTCAGCGCGACGCCGGGCAAAACAAACAAACGCGCGCGAGCCGTGGATACGCGAACACGCCGTATCTGGGGTTAAATTGCCGGTATAATCGGGGCCCGAATCGGATAAGCAATTAGAACGATTCACTTGATACGCTCGTTATATGGGGGGGGGGGGGATAAGAGCACATGGAAGCGTCGTTAAACGAACGAGAGGTGGGGGAAAGGGAGCAGGCGAAAAGCGTCGTATAAATCGAGCACGAGCCGGGAAACGCTACCCCTTTCTCTCTCCTTCGCGGCGGCTTTTGTTTTCTTCTTTTCGGCGTTCTAATTGAGTCGGCGTGCGAGAAAGATTTATTTGCTCGAGTAATTTCGGAGTTCGACGAGAGGTAATATTTACCGGCCAGGAGGAAACTGGACGGAGAAAAATAATAGGGTAAAATGTTTACGGAACAGCGTTACGGAATTGAAATCGCGAGACACGAGCATGGGAATAAATGGGAAGAATATATTTACGAAAGACTCGGGGATATTGGTGGATACGATAGTTTCTTGTTAGTTTGTTTCTTCTTCGTTCGGTCTGATTGCTATGGTTTAATTCAGTTTTCCTGTTCAGAGGCGCAGACGTCCGCAAGGAGTGAGCTTAACTCAGTGCTTCTTACGATTTTTTAAGAAACAGGAAATTCAGATGCTGTTACAATCTTTACGTTTAGAGGGGCAGGTATTTTTATGACCTTTTGTATTTGAAGTTAGTACTTATTTATATTTATTACAATGTCATACTACGAAAAATAAACGACCCCTCTAGAACCTAACAATAGGCTTCCCATACTATAAAGGTTAAAATAAGACAACTATTTTTCCAAGAGAAATAGAAGATTTACATATTCAACATTTTTTCCTTACGGCAATATTTCTAAATCTAGTATCTAGACTGTTATGATAATACGTGTAATAAAATCATATTATTACCACCGTAAAAAATTAAAGTTGCACGCTAAACTTTCGCGGTGCTTGTTCCAACTTGATAAAATTGCTATCGTGAGGTTATTAATATTCATGAAACACACACTCATTTTCCCCATCGATCGTGTATATCATTCAGCGCACGGTTCTCCAATGAAAAAAGCAGCGATCTATCACAATCAACTTTCCTAAATACACAACCGTTCCGACAGTGTGTGTGTGCTCGTACGCCTATTAAATCGTCGACAATGGTCGGCATTAGCGGGCGTAAGAACTACCAACGACAGGTGAAATCGACGCAGTACGGCCCTACAAGCGTCGTCGTCGGGTCGATAGGAACGGGGAACGATAATAAGGGCGGGTCGTATACAACGATAACATCGTTGGACGGAGTAGGAACGAAGGAACGAGCTTTTCGCGCCCCGGCCAGCCCCGGGAAGAATGGTGTAGTTTCAAAAAGTAATGCAGCCGGGAATGGCCCTCTTAGCGGGCCAGTTACGAGGATGATGCATAAAGCCGCCAACAAGACGCGATGCTGCCGAGAAACCCGAGGGGCGTTATCGTGGTTCCTGCGGCTTTGAAGAACGTCGACCGATAAACTCGGCCGCCGATGTTATCGTGATTTCGCAAATCTAACCATTTCACCGATCCTTCGTTGGATCTGCTACGTGAGCATCTCTCTCGAGGACAAAAGGATTGAAAGAAAATAAAATACGTGCTTTCCATTCGGTTGTAGTTATACGGTCGATTTATTAAAATTTCACCGGTTGTATTGCTCGTGGAATGTTAAAACGGTTGAGTTATTCCCGAAGTTTCAGACGCGACTCCGTTGCTTTTGCATTTCTGAGCGAGTCCCACGGCTCGAGGAAATCCTCCGCATTTCCGTGCCCAGGATTTCCCTCTCCGGTAGGTATTCGTGAAATATTTAGAGGCGATACATCGACGAAGAGGATGGAGAACAGACACCTCTCGATAGAGAACATTCACTTAACCTCGGGTCGAAATGTCGGCGAATGAATAGCTCGGATAACAGGGGGCGTGTCGTGATAATTATTTTCTAACAATCGACGGGCGAGACCGCGGCCCAGGGAATCGCGTGAAATGTTTGCCAGGCGAAATATTTGCGATTAAATGTTTACGATCATTATCGAGAACACGGTTGCGTCAGCGTTTTACGAGCGGGCGGTTCACACCACGGGAGAAGCACCGCCAATGGAAATTAATCAATACGTGATTTCGACCGGAAAATTAATCACCCACCGCCCACGCCAGAAATGATTAAACCGCGGTAATTATATAACGTACAACGCGTAAAAATTCGCCGAATTGTTTCGTCGCGTGGCTTAATGGAGCGAGAAAATTGGTCACTTAGAAGATTTCCCAATTCTGCGAAATCAAATTTTTACTTCGTGGAATGAGATACAAGGATAAACTATTGAGGGAAACAATTTTGTGAATTCACTCGACTCTGATCGTCTAGACTTAAATTGGGATAAATATGGCTGTGATTAAGTTGTATCGAATAGTTAAGAATAATTAAGCCTCTGCTGATATGTCTGGCCATAGTTTTCTGTTTCTACTGGCTACAAGTAAAAAGGAATTGATTTCGAATTTTATCACATACTTTATCATGGGAAATCCGTCCCCCTCGATAGTAAGGGGACTGAGTTCATCGCGTGTTTGTCGTGAATTTATATACAAAATTGGCCCTCGATAGACGTGGAGGTATCAATTAGAACACATCACAGGGAAAAAGTGATGCACGCACTATCAACGACAGAGACATTTGTCCACGTCGAATGTCACTCGTTTCAACGGGAACGAATGAACGAACGAACGATTGCGACGAACGCCGCAGGGCAATCGAGCATAAGCAAATAGATGCAATTACGTGTCGCGGCGGAGAATTGAAATTAGCGCGCGCGTTTCGATGCACATGTCAATACACGGCAATGTCGGATAATTAGATCAAGTTTGGCCATTTATTAGAGCAATGCGTACTATGGCCACGTCAATTACCCCGACTATATGCATGCTAATCGCCTTTATGTAAATACGACGAATGCGTAATGACATTTTGGAAACGTTACCATTGCCCAGTGATCGCCGAGAGTGCGAATCTTTAATGGCGTCCCGTGGAAAGTACGATACCACCGTGAACCATGGATCGCGACGTCAGAGAGCGTAGATCAGTAGGATATTATGATTAACGATACATGTCCTAATTTGCAATTCTGATAGAAAGCAAGATGAAAATAAGATTTATCTAAAAGAAGATAGAAAATTCAAGAGTTCGATAAAATTGTTTCATGATTTTGTCTTTAGTATACTTGATGGAAAACATAACGTGAATGTATGATAGTTATAAGATCGATGGAGTCTTAAAGTACACAAGTTTTGCACATTAAAATAAAAGAATAGATATATGTATTAGGATGGTTCATAAATATTAATTCATAAACACCATGTCATCGACACTGCGGAGTGTAGCCAATAATTATGAAACAATCACCCTAGTATTAAGTGTATCGCGTGAACTATCTACATTCAATCTTATTTAAATGCAAAAAGAGATAGCAACATTGTAAATGGTACAACCTGTAATTTTACTAGCAGCAAAATAAATTTCATGATTTATCAATATTACCTTCCTGGAGTTGAATAATTATAGTACTGCGTCCTGTAACATCAATAGTACCCGCTTATCGGGATACACTTTATGACCTATATTATATTTTATACTTTACTGCATTCGACCCCGTCTATCAAAACCCAATGCAACAAGTCGAGAACCAAAATAGTTCGTCCACAATGTTCAAAGTTTTAACGACACCGTACTTATTTATTAAACATCTACATCACTAGAAAATTTAATGGGGTTACATGATGGTGAAGAACACTTAGTCCAAGTTTCTATATAGAAGAAGCTATTAAATTTCCATGTATACCCCAGCGCTGTCCATCTTATGGTCAGCTCTTCGATAATTCCCATCCAATATGCAAAGAAGATTATTATTAAAGCCGGCCAGAACCTGTTACATCGTGGTGCAACGTTGTTACGCGGCTGGAATCGGCGATAAAGAAATTGCAGGAAAACCCTCGGAAGTCCTTAATTGATTTTCATACAGTAACTATATAAACAACACTCTAGGAATCAATCGATAACTGCAGGTGTTCAAACTGTGTCTTACCAAGAAATCAACTAAAGAAAAAAAAACAATGATAGAGAAACAAATGGTATTCTCTGTACTCAAAGTGTAACAAAATTAAGGTATATTACCGGCGATAAATATAGGATCAGAGTTCATGATTGATGGAACACTAACTCGATAACAATTAAAGAATCAATAAACAGATTATAAAATTCTTATCATTACATTTATCAAATCTAATTATCAGACCGGGTCTCATCCTTCTTTGGATCTTCGGCCAATAGTGTATTCAAAACTTAAAAAACCAAATTTCCTCGTGAAACCGATCAAGAACATACAAATAAAAACGGACACCAAGCAATTCGCACAAGATTCCCAAAATATTCACAGTCTAGACTCATTCCTCAGAACTTTTCCTCCACCAACACCCACCAGATCGTATTCCACTGATAGAAGAATTAAAAACCCTACCAACAACGCGATTCCCGTTTCCTCGTTCGCAAACGCGATCTAGGACGTCGCTTCAAGGGAGGCCGACGCTAGACGGGGTTATTTCGTGTCGCGAGAGTATTTCTGGTAACGGCGAGATAACCACTGTAAAGAACATTTTCTCATCAGCTCGAAGACGAATCGCCAGGACAGCCGGCGCGCGTCTCTTCCGTTTCCGACGGCGACGGAATCGCGTTTCACAGGGTCGAACGACGATGGTGGGTCGGGTCACGGTTGTGTCGTGTCGCTGGTACACGTACGCGGAGGCAATTTCGCGGTACGAAACAAAAGAATCCCCGCTGCACGTCACGGTAATAAAGGCGAGTTATCCCAATACCCGTGTGCAACGTTGGCCCGGCTCTCGTTTCGCTGTGACATCCCTCCTCTTCCTCGCAAAAAGAGAGTTTGGCTGACGATCAGGCGGGGGCGGAGGCATGAACCGTGCGCGCGCGCGCGATTCATTCTGTGCGATTTCATCCTTTGTTTCGTGGGCTCACGGCCACCGAAGGACACGCTCCAGATGCAACGTCAGGGCTGTGTGGATATCGGAATTTTCGCGGGCTTTCAATCCCTAACGAAGATACCGGCGTGCTCGGTACTTATTTGCGACGGGTTCCCCCTTTTGCATCGTGCTGCGCGCGCCTGGTAAATTACTAGTGGCTCGGGTTACCTGGGGATGGGTTAAGTAACTTGTAATTTGGACGATGGAATGCTTTTATTCCGGCCAATATCGATCCTCACGAGGTGTTTCACTTAAGGGAGGCGTCGATTCTTTTCCGAGGGTACGGGTTTATCGTTCGATGATTATGGGATGGATTGTGTGGTGTTCGACACTGCTGACCTCGCAGGTTTATGGTTTATTGTAATTAACACGCTAAACTGCTAACTACGATTGTTTAAATAGCGTTATAAAATTTTTGTGTAAAATTAATATCGCAATGTAATTGGTACAAGACAAACAGCCTGTGTTAAATAAACGTATATATTTTCGACGATTTATAACAAACGAAACAAAATAAAGCCGTTAATATAGTCCAACACAAACTCACGCGTAATAAAATGTTCGATAATTTGAAAACCATGAGACGAGCCCACTAACTCAACCCAATTTTCCTGCGAAACAATTTCAACGGAACATCGTCTCTGTCGCGATCCGATCAAACGGAGGACAGTTTTCTTCGATCGTACCTTCGTCCCCCGGTTATTATTTCCCGCTATACTTTCGCCACGAAGGGAGACGAACAAAAACTGGGACGCAATCGAACGAGAGTGAAAGCGATTAAAATTCGGCCCCGAGACGAAGCTGTGCCCGTTGCGTCAGCGCCGCAGCGGACACAAAATTGGCTCATTATTTTTTCACCAGATGGGAGGGAGAAAAGGTGTACCGATGACTGGTCGGGATACAATCGGTTTCGCGTGTGCACGTGGCCCAGAATCGATCGGTTTCTACGCGGAGGGACCGCGGGGGATGTGAAAGTGGGCTGGTTTTTGCTCTTCGTGTCCCGGTAATGCGCTTCTTTTCTCGAGGGAGTTAATAATCCCGACGAGGCGATTACGATGATTAAGCGGAGACCGCCGCGCGATTTCGGCCAGTCGAGGGGAGGCGCGAAAGAGAACCAAGTCGATGACGGAGAGGAAGAATAAAAAAATAATCGACGCCGACTCGGCGTGAATATATTACAGGGATTTCTCTGTATCAATTTGTTAATGGATCAGTCGGAGCGCCGAAACAATCTCACGAACTGGCACCTTCGGGCGTTACCCCGGTATTCTGGTCCCTTCAGACGTTACCCGTACTCTTACCAAGTCGGATGCCACGGAAACACGTGTTACATTATGTTGCTGTAAGCATACAACCTGTCTTTCTTTTTTTGAGTAGAACAGATCTTATCCTTTTCAAAATACTGTCCTAAAATACTATTTAACCCTCATCCGTCCTTCATTGTTGTAAATTAATTTGTCCCTCGGTGTAAAATTGACAAAACGGTAAAAATTATTATAATGAAGAGGTACATAATATATTTGCAAATATAAAAAAACTAAAGTTATTTGCACATGACGGAATAACATTATTTCTTAGGAGAAAAAAAGGGTACATTGACACAATGGACGGGTGAGGGATTAATTCTGAATCGTAATAAATTAATTTAAATTTCTCCAGCAAGCTAGTAACGTGTTCATTGAGTAGTACGCAAAAATGTAGTAACTATTTGAAAACAAAAAGAGTTACGCTCACCTACAGTCTAGTCTGATGGAAGAAGATGCTTTAGACTCACCTGTAATAGAAAGAAAAGACATAATTAGTTACATGCGATACAAATATTGCCACTTTACTGAAAATAGTACATGTATCTTGTATCATCTATCGTACAAGATTTAGTTCGTCTATCAGTTTTATGAAACCAGTATGACAGTCAGTTAATAAGTGAGTTAGTCTTCGATTAATAAAGCAGGGTCAACAACCCGCACCGTTCATTTAAACTGTCTTATTTACGCCCTATCGTCCTGCCTATTCATCGGCAATCACGTCACAAATGAACCCTGCGGTAGGGTGGGGACCAAATGATCAGCACCAGTTGACTTCACTAGCACGAAATAATTAATAGACTATTAATCTATGCACAAAATTATAATGTCTTAGCTGATAGCATTCGTGTAGAAGCTTCAAGTTATCAAGTCCCTAATCAAAAACAATTTCAATATGGGTTGAAATCAACTTTATTTCGCTCCTTTAATTACATCGCATGTTTTCCAGAGAGACAGTGTGTATTTTTCTGATATCCTCGTGTTTGAAAATTGATTTTATGCTCGTCCCTTCTACAATTAGCGTTCAAAAGCGCTGATCGACGCTGAAATACCGCTGGTCTTTGACTTCCGTCGTATGAAAAGTAGAAAAAAATGAGCGTCGAAGCGGCGCGATATTCGAGGGATAGGGAAGGAAAATCATATCCGGTTGATCGGTTTTGGCGCGGACCACCGGTGTCCGGCGTCCACAAAGTGATGAGGATATCCATTACTTGCCCATGAGCCACCGCCCCCGGGTCAAAGGTGTCAATTAAACCGAAATGGTACGTTAATGAACAAAAGCTCCGCGTAATCCGGTGCACGAGGACCTATTATTAGCGTGTCACGTAAGTGGTTTTCTTTCGGCTGGCATCCGGCCCGGGGGAGATAATAATTGGCCACGGGACCGGGCGACCACCGATGGGAATATCTCGACACCTAGGCTGTCGGCCAACTTAAGGGGAACTTATTCTCAGAGATTTTCCTCGCGTAACTAGAGTTCTTTATTATCGTAGACACCAGTGAAATGAAGTGTGATCGAACGAAACATATGATCACTTCCTGAGCTTAATGTATTGATTGTTCGATAAATCTTTTAATCGACAGATGGAGCGTGTTCGATATTTTTTTTTCTCTAACTTTATCATCATATTAGAAATATTTTCTCATTAACCCTAGAATGGCGAATGATTTTAATGGTCCTGCAGGCAGCAATGTTTGGTTCCGATGGGTCCCTTACGCACCTTGTTTTTTTTAATATAACTCCTTATTTTTTTCTAACAAGGGAAGGCACAGAAGTGTCCCCCTCCGATTTTGATGAAACTTTGTATGTCTGTTAAGCAATAAAAATTAAGGGACACGTATTTTTTTTATCAGCTGAGACGCAACTTTAAGGGGTGAAACCACCCTTCGAAATTTCGATCCGAAATTTGTTTGTTATAAACAAATTATATTTTGGACAATTTGTTAGCACCATATTATTCTACATAAAAAACCGCAACCCTCGTCCATTAGAAGATTCCATGTATCTCCTCTGGTTTTCGAGATAGTACTTTCGGGTCGAAACTTCGAGGGGTGGTTTCACCCCTTAAGGTCGCGTCTCAGCCGATAAAAAAAAATACGTGTCCCTTATTTTTGACTGCTTAACAGACATACGAAGTTTCATCAAAACTGGAGGGGGACACTTCCGTGCGTTCCCTCGTAAGATAAAGATTAAAGTGGCTGTACCTGCAAGTTCCCGTTGTAACACGAGCCCACAGTACGAGATGTCAAGGGAAGTTACGGGCACAAAGCGGACGAGCTTTTCCGTCGCTTCGTCTCCTATTACATCGTCTCCTATCATTATGACTGACAAGAATGCAAAAAATGTCCATCGAACTTTCGCCGACAGCATCCTTGCATTGTTTGAAAAATGTCGCAACACATTTTTTAAAACAATATAAAAAATAATTCCGACAGAAACGCAACAATGACTCGATTAAAACAAAGAGACCCAGATTCACGGAAAACAATAACATTCTGTGAACAAACATCGACGTACACACAAAAACGCCTGCTTTCTCCCCGTTCGTAATATTCTCACGCAAACTCGATGACGATCGATAAGCACGCGACTGGATCTCGCCGAGGTCCCCGAGCTACGAACAATTTATATCATCGGGCACGCGAAATGAAGATGTCTGGAGCGAGAATTATAAACCGCGATCGGTATCCGTTTTCTCTAATCTCTTCCCTCCAAAATTACACGTTGTAAAGTACGTAGAAATCGTCGAACAATCGGCATTTCACGCGATAACGCTTCTGCAATATCGAGAGTTTGTGCCCTAGAGGTGAAAAAGCGTTGCACCTAGGGCGGGGGGGGGGGGGCCACCGGTACGATCCGATCGACATTTATTACCGACTCTACGTGGCCACGATCCCCGATAATTACATATTCGGCCCTCTTTTTCTACCCGTGCGCAATGCCACTCACCGTTGACCTTTGATCCTCCACGCTGGGCGAGAGTACCGTTCGTCGATTGCCAAACAGCGCCTTTCGATATCGAATCTCGTGTGTACCACCCAACCAACCGCCCACTATCTCCATTTTTTTTCGCCGGTGCTCGGTTTCACGGTGCACCCCAGGTGATTCGCGGCACGATATGAAAATTGGAAATTTAAGAGAAACGTGTAATGTGTATAGCTTATACGCGCTCGATGGTAACGGTATTCGTTTGGGACATGCGAATTAAAGGCGTAAGCGGTTTCCTCAGTCGTCGGCCGGATGTACCGTGCGCTTATATAAGGTGTTTCGACGGTAACTGGATCGACTCGCGTGACTAAACGAATAGAATTTCGTGGCTACCCGCGGAATCTACTTATAACGATTTCATGAATTGCCATTTTTTCTTCACTCGGACACGGTGAAAGGTACGTTGGTTCTGGGTAATCTGTCCGATGAATCGGATAAAGAACGGTTTGCCAGCAATTTCTCACCAGCGGGGCCCCCGGGTAAAAACTCAATAATAATAACCTCTGACGTATCTGATATGAAAACAATTTTACAGACACGATATACTGGGAACGTGAGATCGTCGAATTCGATGTTACCTGTTTTAGATGAGTTTAATGGTTCGGGGGGTATCAAATGGTTCCGAGACATTGAAGGATCTGAGGTTTCGGGAGCTTCTAGGCAAGACCTGCCAAATCTCTATCTCGAAAGCTCTTGAGGGTCTCAGAGTCTTTGATACTAAAATCTACTGCTAAGATCTACTAATTCCATAGAATTACTAGCATTTTTAGGACTCTTCTGGTGTATCAGAATCGTCCCAAAGAATTGAAAACAACCAAAAAATCCCGAAATTTTTCTGGAATTATCGGGACACGAGGAACACTTAACAAAAGTACCCAAGAGCCCCAGGTCCTCTAACTGCCTGGAATCTAGGTAATTTCAGAAACTTCCAAAGAATCCCGAACTTTAAGGAGTCCTCCAGATTCCGAAAACATTTAGAATCTTCTGCGATTCTTGTGATCTCCCAGATTTTCTCCGTAGATACTCCGAATTCTCTAGAAGAAGCTATTAGTTCTTCGGAATCTCCAGGACTATTAATTCCCATATACGCACAAGTAATTATTTCAATTAACGGAAATTATTATAATTAACGTCGTGTCGAGACAGAAGACTGTTCAGAAGATACAGCGCCGACGCTTAATTACGTTCCACGCGTATCATCGGGCCGTGCCTACGCCAAAACGGTTAATTACTCACGCTGATCGAGCGGCTCGATCCCCTTCTCCCCCTCTGGGCAGCGAGTTTTATTCATTACGGTGCATTTATATTAACTATTGATCGTTCAAAGGTGCGCACTACCGGCAGGATGGAAATTTCGAGCGCATTCGCATTCATCGCGTACACCGCGAGACGGTCATTTATGACCCCTCCGTCGGAAGGTCCGTACCATAAATGTGCGTATAAATAACCATGATTGGCCATTACGAAAAATTAAGTGCGTTCCTTTAAATGTCGGCGGGAATTAAGAGCGAGCAATTTTTCAGCGTAAACCCGAGTTACGTCTCCCGCGGGTAACGTGCACGCGCGTTTATATCGGAAGGAATGATTAATCGTCACGAAATACCGAAATGATGTACCAGTTTCTTTTTTCTTCTTCGGCCGGACGTGAACGTAACTGTTAACTGCCGGGGCTCGATGATGGCTTATTCTTACGGTGTAAATCTAAGTTACGGTCTCTCGTAATTAAAGCGCGCGCGGGGACTTTCTATATCGAAAGAGTACGATTTATTGGATCGTATAATACATAATAAGTTTTCTTTCGGGCACCATAAGGAATCGTAAATGCGAACCACGGAATTAACACACAACGTCCGAATATCAAGAATGAGAGTACTTAATAAACAACAATATAATGGAAAAATTAACTTTTTGGTTTTCTTGAAAAATATTATTGTACAGAGTACGTTTCGGACAGAAGTGCGTATTAGCCTGATTTTTCTACGGCCGGTGCTTTCACTCATAAAAGTAACATTAAATTCTCACCTTGTGCCTAATTGAAGGTTCAAACTTCTGACCCTCGTATGGTCCACGTGTCAGCTTCCACACAAAACACACATGAAAAACTAACGCAAATAATAGTACACGAGAAGGGAAACAAAGTACACGAGAATACTAATACGAGTTAAATGGAAAGATTAACATAAAAGTCCAAATATTACAAACGATCACTAAAAGGATTACTCGTCGAAGCGACACGCGCGACGGTTCGTAAGACACTGGCAATCTTTCCCGAACCTCTGGAAGACTACCTGCAATGAACCTTTTCCAAGGACGATGAAAATTTTAGTATCGAAGAGGTCTGTTTTGAATGTTAAGTGTCTCCTGAGCTACAGTTATTATGGTCACGTTGTGAGAGATAGAAAGGGACCAGCGGTACACAGATGTTCTATTATATTACACAACTGTATGTTCAGTGAATGAACATTATATATAAAAACGAGTAAATTGGTTAGTACAATATGAGAATGATTAAATACTCATATTTTTCAATTCTTTGTTTCATATTTAAACAATTTTCGAGCCACTGGTTAAATATGTTCATCTACTTATGTAATATTGCTCATTCACTGGTGAAACCTATACAGGGTGAATCGTTCACTGCTAGGGTCGAGACTTTGTTAGAACTAGGGTTGAGAAATTAAGCACGTATATATATATTTTCTTCTAAATTGAATTAGTCACATTTCTCCAATTTTTAAAATTGAAATCTATATCATAAAAAGGTCACAATTAGAAAATTTAATTTTCATCTGCCAAACATTTATTAACACTATTATTATTTAAAATTCGTTCGTTCATTGGTGCGTTTCTTATCATATATTTACTCGAATCATACCCAGTCATGTAAAGAAAATGTATTTGATTTGTATTCTTCTTCTACACTCGCACCAACACACAAGAAGTTGAACTACCTGAACTACGGAAGAAAACAAAGTAATGAATATATAATTCTACGAATACTTATGTTCTCCATTCTACATTAAAGAAACATTCGTCTTCGTAGTTTCTACAACAGATCCATCAATCTACAATGGCCACGCTTCCGATCGATTCGAATGCTCCAATTCAACGAGGCCAGTGCCCAGCTACGAACTGTACACGAAGGCCGGGGGGGGGGGACCCTCGAGAAATAAGGAAAGCCGAGAAACAGCGAAACCTTAGACCGCTACGTCACCGGAGAACAGAATCCATATTGAATTTGAAGGAAGCCGAGGGCGTCGCGCGTTCGTGTCCGGGCCGCGCGGGATAGAGTTACTCTGGAAACAGTGGCTCTGTAACGATAATAAAGCCCCATGAATAATTCATAATTTTTCAGTGCTCCCTGCGAAGAGTCCCGCGGGGGGAACGGGGGACTCCGGGGGTGGAAGAGTTCGAGCAGCGGGTCGCTTTCAAAAATTCATAAACTGGTTCCCGCGGCGGTCGGAATCGGTTTTTGATGCACCGACCCGAATTCACTGTTGATTCGGGGAATAACGTGTATCCTTGCGATCGAATGTTTTTCTAACTATTCGAAATGTACCAAGAGATAGTTTCACAGCTTGAATCTGCGCTTTCGTTGATCAGACGTTACGTGGGCCATGTTTACGAAGACAAATGGATCGTTTTGGAAATAGTGGAGAAATTGAAATAGGTTACTGTAGGACCTTATCGTTAAAGGATTAAAATCGTAATTTTTGAGGTATTATATTCATTTGATGAAAGTAGAATTGGTTTTGCAATATTCACCTATATTTTATGGTCTTCGTTATCTCTTTCTTATGTCCTTTTTAGTATGCAATCATGGAAGTAAGATTCCCGAAACAATATGGTGGAAGCGAACGTGTTGAAGTCCGTGTAAATTCCTTTCCTAGCTTTCGTCCCACACCAGATTCGCGCGTTACCGGGATTACAAGCTGCGGAACCGAACACGGAGTTTGTCCCTGGAAAGTCAACAGACATGCGCCTCATTCGCGATGCTTACTCACGTCGTTACACGCTGCTCCTGTCACGAGGATTCTTTTCTGTTTGCTTTATCTTTGACCCCGGTGGCGGGATAACAAGACCCCGACCCTGGGACGGTACAAGACACCGACGATTCTGCGGACTTCGATTCGCCCAGTCATTACAACTATTACAACGGGACCTTCAATTTGACCCCACGAGTAGATTAACGACTTCATCTTGCCTGACGGGGAACACCCTCTGTCGCGTGCACGCTCGACGTCGTTCGTGCCCATCAGCGCGATTGTTCGCTGATTCGACCGTGGGTCCGAGCTGTCAGGCGAGTTGTACTTTTACGGAGAGGAATCTTCGATCGGAACGGGGAGCCGCGATTTGTCCAGACCAGAGAGCGATTCATTTTAAACGTCCGCTTCTGACGGACAGGACTCCGGCTCGCGGTCTTTTGTGATAAAAACAGTTGCCCGGGAATACTGATTGCGAGTAAACACAAGTATGTACCCTTTTGTTGTCGATTTTCAAAATTGATGGGGAACAAGAACCTCAAAGGGACCGTCTGGTGAAGAACCTGTTGTGAATTTTGCAGGTGGAACTTGGAGGTGCACCAAGAGACTCCAAAAAAGGCCCTTGGAGAACCACAAGGATCTTTAGGAAATCCTGGAAGGATTCAGTAAGGGATACCAAAATGGTCCTTGAACCAACAAGGGATTCCACGATGGTCTGGAAGGATTGTCAAGGGATCCCAAAATGGCCCTTAAAGGATCATAGGAGTTAAAATGACTGTGAGAGTTATGGAAAGTGTCCAAATATGGTCAAAGATATGGTGGGTAGTCTGTGATCTCCACAGGTCTCAGAAAATGGCACCCTTCTGCTGTATAATCCTATTTAACTCTTCCATTAGAACCCCCGTGCATCCTCGGGGAAATAAGACTTTCTACAGCTTTAATTTCGACGTCACATTCTACTTCGTCGTTGCCATGCGCACACTGTCCATTACTACTTCCCTGGCGAGCATGTTAAATGTTCAAACTCCTACCGTTTAGTGTACGAACAAGTGATGAATTACCAACGCACTGTTTTAATCTGTCGACCATTGATAACAGTCACGAGGTAAACGTCTCCCAATAAATCACAACACGAATAGCCTATCAAAGCCTTATTTCACACGGTATCAAGTGCATTTACTCGCGCACTTATCACGCGAACAACAAACGCTAACTGGTATAATTGTACGCGGACAGGAGTGGAGATACCTCGAAATATTCCCTCGCTGCGAGCGGTATGCAAATAGAGGTGTCTGGACGCGCGCGTGGACACCGATTCGTCGCTGCTAAAACAGCGAAACTTCGCGTGACGTGGAGAATTGTTTTAATTGGTTCCGGTTTTGGTTTCCAGTCAACTGCGAACAGGTAGAAACGAGGCGAACCGTACGTGTTTCACCGAAAAATAGACGGTCTCTGGGTCAAACACACCATGTATCGAAAACAATATTCAAGTTATTATACCATTATATTCGGCAGTGCCACGGAGCGTCTATTATTTTTAGCGTGTAACGGTAAGCTGAGCAATTTGAATCGCTTCTAAAGAGCAACATGTTCCATAAATTCTATCTTCCGTTAGAATTACACTGATAGAATTTCACTCAATCCGTGTAATTCAGAGATAACAATTTTAATACGTCGAAATTAATGCATGGATTATCAACCTTGTTTTAACATGATATACAATATTAATTCGGAACGTCGAATGGTGGAATTAATTGTAACAATTACATTTTAAATTTGATTTCAATTAAGACAATTTAAACTTCGACCGATTCATAATCAATCATCAAATAAAACATGTTCTACAACAACTATCCATTCAAATATTATTCCACTAAATGACTAGCTTACTGTCTCAATTAGTAGATACAAATTACAATACAATAGATGCAAAGGATTGCATATTTCTGCAACACCATACCTCTATTAATCTTCGGAAGGCGGACGGGTTCGATACCGTGGGTCCGTTTGTACTCCAGTACATCATTCTTCTAAATTCATTATTCAATAAATTCTTTCGTACATTGCAATTACTAACTTACATTTGCTATCAGAAACTGTTGCATAAGACGAAGTTCTTGAAAACTCGGGTAAAAATGACCCAGTCATCATCGTCCAGGGGTGCAAGAAAAAATTCCCTGCACAGAAATAACTGAAATTTCAAACTGTTCCCACAGGAAGGTTACCAAAGTTAAAGCATCATCTTCATCGTAGATTCATCACGTTGATCTAACTTCCTCCTCCCGCTCCGAATCTCCTAAAACCGACAGACGGCCGGTTGGTAGCCGAATGCGGGTGGCGTCGTCACAATACGAACCATTCGAAAACACGAGGCCATCCCGATACACCGGCGGTTTAACAAAATTACCGCCTCCCATCCATCATCCGTCGTTCCCCCGTAACAATAGGTGTCGGTCCCGTAGTTGCGATACGACTGTGTAACATCCATTGCGGATCGGGTGCCATTCAACCACAGTGAAGGCCCTCAATTTTCTCCGCCATTAGGACGGTCGACAAGAGAATAACGCGTGGACCAGAACAGTCGTTATATATATATTGTTCTATCCTTGGAAAACGGTCGGCAGATGTCGATCGGAGAGATCTTCGGCAGCTGGGTTTCGGCGAATGGTAACGGGGCTCTGTGCTTGACCGTTTACCGATTTCAGCCGTGTCGGCTCGACGGAGGAACCCGAGAGGACGCGCCAAATGGTACCCCCTATAAATTTGTAATCTTGATTCGGCCGTACCTTCTCCATTCGCTCGCGATACCACCCCCCCCTTCCTTTCCCCTTCGCTCCGTGTTTCGCAGCGTTGGAAGCCGCAATCCTCCGGAGAGTACTCCGTAGTGTATCGCCGACTGGTTCGGTGCCCCGAGGAATTTCGACCCGGCGATTTATGCCCGGGTAGCCGGCAGATCCTTTTGTGCGCTGCCGCCCCGGGCATTGCGCGCATAATTTCAATATCGTCTCGCGGTCAGCTCGGACCGCGGCAAAAGTCGCCGAGTCACGAGAAACGTTGCTCGAACCTGACCGATTTGCCTCCGTCCCCGGGATTTCGTGTTCATTTTTCGCGAACGCTGATGCGTTCAGGGAACAACGCGGCCGGTTCTACGACCTTTTGTTCGGCGCCGAGCGTCCCTTGGAATACCTGATTATTGATAGTTTCCAATTGTAGGAAGTTTTGGGGGAGAATTAATACTCGACGAGATGATATATTAATAAACTATTTTGTGGAACTAATTCCGACTGGGTATTCATTCGTTCGTTTCATCGTGATCGATAATTCTGTCTATGATTCTATAATTGTTTCATTGTTAGGATAGGTAACTAATAAATCTATTCACAGGGGAATATAATTGCCTGGTTGTTTGTCGAACGGAAATGTATCCGAATCGTCGAACTCGAAAGAAGCAATCTCCACTCACGCTTCTATGATAACTATTTATGTATATATGAAGTATGTCAAATACAGTAAACAACAAAATATTCATCGAGTTTAGTAAATTTTTTGTTTAAATAATTACTTCACAAAGTTCCATCTTGCCGCAGTTTAAGGAAAACCTTTCGAAACAACTCTTTATTAATCAAGCTCTTATCAACGATAGGCTGTCACTAATTCGTTTTAAAATTAATATTGACTTGAGACTAGTCACTGTTGGTTCCGATAGTCAAGAAATCACGCGAGTCGAACGATCCACGCAGATACTTCCAAAGGCAACGGAGGCACCAACGAAAAATGCAAATACAGGTTTATACGCGGCTTGAATTCGAAACGTATAACGATTCGCCAAAGTAAACCGTCGCCCCTCGAGGGATAGGTTACGTCGCGACGGTACAATATAGGTAACGCAATATCGTTCCCCCGAAAATATTTTACGCCGTGAACCGCGGAGAAATACAAATGGCCTGGACGGGCGTCGACAAAACAATAGCCTGTTTTTCTTTCCCCGAGACTCGTAAAATCGAAAACGCCACGGGGCGTTTATGGGAAGGCAAAAACCGTCGACCCGGTTGAAACTTGATCGTCGAATTACCGACTCCGCCCGCCGTAAACGTCCATTCCATTCGCCCATCAGCCGTGAATTCGAGCAACTATTGGCAATTTCGCGCGCCACCCTTCCGATTTCCTTTGTGCTAAGGTTCGCGAGGAGGGGAAACTTCGTTTCTTTGTTATTTTGTAGTAACGAATTTCTATGCATTGTTCACGAAAACGGTACTGGGTTTGCGTGTTCGATATCTGGATAAGTGAAATACATATGTTAAATAGCATCAAACTTTATTAAAATATTTATTTTACTACGCTTTGCAGTTCGTATTCTTTCCTATCCAGTCAATCAGAAATAGAAATCTTTTTTCACCGAATTGTACCCTCTAGCAGTGTTCTTCGATGAATTTTTTAATATTTTCATATAACTACATAATATATGGAATATTAGAGTTCTATCTATTTTAAATGTTTCAGACAGGAAAAAAAGTGGACTCTTTTAAGCCTACACAATCGACATTAGAAAAGTTTTAGCATTCCACGCTGATGGAAGTGTGCAAGGCAGAGTCACCTGCGTGTAAGTGATAAACGCATCGTGTGCTAGACTGAAATATACGACGATAAAGGTGTACCATGTCGCGTGGAAGCAACCTGCCGCAGCTTTCCGTACGGGCAAAGCCGGTCGAACGGAAGAAAAAGGTGGCCACTTCTCTCTCTCACTCTACTCGGGTTGCTTTTTGCCGTGGCCTACCGGCAAAACCGCGTTACAAATTATCTAGCCGCGTATACGGACGCGTACGAAAGGTCAAGCATGCGCCACGGCCGGGTTCTTGGTTCGTTTTTGAACCGGCTGGCTGCAGCCGTGCGCAGGAAAAGGAGAAAGCAGAGAAACGCGTCGCAATTACGGAACCGTATTGCCACGAGAACGGGATTCGTTGTTCATTTTTATTCTTTTTACACACACACACACACACACCTTTTCTGTTACTCGTTTCAACATTCTTTTTTTGCCACCGCGAACATACCGTTTCCGGCGCCTGAAGTCTATTCCGAATCTCTCTGATATTTTAATCTAACGTTTTACCGAATTAAATTTGATTATCTTCTGAGAGATTAGAGCCTTGTACGAACATATTTGTGGATCACTGTAATTACCGTTTAGTAAATCCCACACTCATTATTTTTACTTATATTTCACCGATGTTTAATTAATGTGCCTGTACCGAACGTTTAAAATACCATCGATGTCGAAAAACTCGGTCAAGCAGAATAATTTCGAAGGGGACGACGAAACGAGGGTGAAGTACCACCCCCTCTCACGAGTGACACACAATGTTGCATAAGTGACGCGGGTCGGAATCGACGTGACAATGGCCGTTTCACGATTAAATTGTAAATTTTTACTATATCAACCGAGTGAATGGGCGCGCGGGAAGCTTGGAAAAATATAATTTTCTGCTCGGCCGAGAGCTGGGAACGCACCGCACGGGAAACATGGATTCTACTCACCCCTCTGTCCCCGGCCTCTCGTCGGCCGCGTAATTGCCATTGAACGAAATGACGGGATATCAACATTTTTTTCGTTTCGACGACGTTTTAATTGAAACCTGTGACACCGGAAATTTTCGCTCGCTCGAAATGGCAATTCCGACCGGACCGTTCGGTTACAAAACGATGTTCGTGTTCGATACTTATATCGATTTTTCAAGCATGTGAGATCCAAAAATTGCTCCCAAAAACCACTAGACTACTGTATAGTTGTATTATTTATCTTTATACATGCAATTTTAAAATAATATTTTCTGTGGCTATTGAATATTTAAAAATGTATGAAAAGCGTTATTTGTGGCTCTTAATATCAAAGAACTTGCCTATCACAGGTATAAAAAGTACTATACATATACTATACTATCTGGGTAACGTTTCAGTTATTCATATAACAAAAGAAAAGTTTCGATGAGCTAAAAATTTCAAAAGTAGATACCGATATCATCTATATTTCATTCTGAGAACTTTTCACATGACAGGCACTATTTCCAATAACCAAACCTCTCGATCGGAAGCGTCGATCTGTTACCGGGCAACAGCGTTAGCTTATCGAAGATCGCGGATCAAAGGAGCAGCCGGGGGGGAACTGCGATCGAGGGGATGTAACTTCTCGAACTCGTCGTAGATAAGTTGACGAGCAGCGTCTGGTTATCGAACAAACAGCAATTCCCGGGGTCGCCTTTAATTAGTCTCTCTTTCTCCTGTCCCAATCGTGGATAGCACTCGTGGAAACTCAGGCTAATTATACCGTAGATACAGTCGAACAAAATACAGTATCGAGAGCGCGCCGTCGCGTTGCTTTCCTTTTTCATCTCTTTCTCTCCAAATTTCATTCCCGGAGGCTCGCGTTTAACCACAACCAGCGGAATTTCGGGGCCGTTAATTAATGAATTTTCCACGCGGCCGACGAGCGACTAGGTACAACGCAAAAGTCCGACCACCGTGTTTCAATGATCACGCAAGGGGCCGCAGTGTACCCCAAAAAGTTCTGAAAATCGGTTACGCGAGATCCTGAAGGATGATTTCTTATTGGATGACGAAACTATTTACTTTGATTCACTCTATAGATAACTGGGACCGCGCTGCGCTATCCTGAACAACTTATAGTCACCCATATTTTGCCCAAAGTCCGACTCCTACTTACTCATCCTGTACTAAGGCCCATAAACATCTTTTCAATATCACAGAGGAACAGTATATAAGGCCCTATGTAATTTTATAAAAAGCTCAGACATAATCAACACTATTGGATTGCTTTATATCTAGCAGATCTCCTGGTGGAATTGTCTTCCAGCTTTATAAGTTTCTCACTTACTCCCTGCATCTTTATTATTGTATCTGGTATCTTCAAAAATTCTTTCGCTGAATCACTCATTTCCGTGATTTATTTATAAATACTTCTATCGGTTACAGTGTTTATCACACCTACTGCTCAGTCAGTGACCCTATCTTCGCTGGCAGGAATAGCTTAGAGGGTGCTATCAAGTGCTACACAAGTGAAAAAGAACATGAAGAGCTCAAACCTAATTCGTCTACGAAACCCGAAACATCATCAGTATAATTCAATTGTGTAGAACAATATACTTAAGTCGTGTCTGCATGCAAGTCTACTGTTGTTAACCTAGTGGTCTCCGAAATATATTTATTATATTATTATCGTTGGGTTCTTGACTCTTCAGGTTTCCAACAGGCCGACCGACAAATTCGAGAGACACAGATTCAATCATGGCACTCGGAAACTCAGTCACTCGTTAAGAGAAAGAGAAAGAGAGACCTCTCGAAAAGAGACCCTGCGATGCTTTATTGAATTTTACAACCGCAACCTTGCCCGCGATTCCCCGGAGAAATACATCGGACACTTGACCTTTTCCTATTACGCCGGGAACGGATTTTCAACGAGTTTCTGGGCGAACCACTTTGCCTTTGAACAGTACTTTTTTTCATTCGTCATTAAGGCATAATTCCAGTTTGCTTGTAATATGGTTCGATGATGTACGTGTGAAGCGACAGTTATGTGTAAAGCGAAGGAACTAACGGGAGGTGGAGTGGGGGTAAGTCCCAAAGTTCCATAGTTTATACTGTACAACATTGGTTCCAATTTCTTGTGAATCGTGCCACAATTTTTACTGTTAAGGCAACTCTCCAATTTAGGGGTGAAGAGTACTCTACCGGACAAAATATCCCAATGGGTCCCATGGACCCAACACGTGCACTGGCCAGATATAATTTGTGAAATTTCTAATCAGAAATAATTCAGATAAGAAATTATTCGCCTTGTTCATGAGGCTTCTGTCAACTTTTAATACAAAGTTTGTTCTCAATACTGTGTGCTGAAACGAACTCATCAGTGGGTTAACAAAGTTGCAGACTGTACTACTAAATTGTTAACGTCGAACATCACAATTAGATAGATCTCAGGAACACCGCAAAACGGTTTTTAATCCGCGTCCTTCCACCAACAGCAGGGTCGTTCAACAGGAACTCACCTTTTTGCAAGCAGGATCTTTGATTTAGCATGCGCATTATAAAAACCCTACAGCATCGTTCCACCTTCAATTTTCCCCGAGCTGACGACGTTATTATTTTCCCATCAATTTTCCATCAATGCCGACGAAACACCGCCAGACTACTCTTCGATCATCCTTATCGTCGCATCTTGATTCGCTGGATCGTTGAGTAAGATCACGGAACAAGCACTTTTTCCACATACATGCATACACACGACGGTGTGGCGTGCGAAATGAAAATCGAGAAAATACGGTCGGTGTGTAGTCGTCGTGAAGATCGCGTTTAGGACGCCTTTCGATATGAACCGGCGTTGTCGAGGCGCGAACGTATGCCTATAGATCACGAATCCACGACGAGAGACACGTATACCTCGTAGCTCACTTCCACGGATATCTTATTATTCCGAGGGTGTCGCGCGCGGATACCTGAAATCTGGCATGTCAAACACCCCCGGGTTTTCCCGACGAAAGCTACTTTCTCTATCTTTCAAGGAAACGTCGTTTCATATTCTCGTTTCTGGTCGTAGTGATTTCATGCGGGAGAACTGTTATCCAGTCCTATTTGCAGCTGATCGTTCTATCTGTCGCACCCTGTTGAATGTTTCAATATTCCTGGATAGGCTTGAATACAGGTAGGCTCATATACCTCTTACATAATCCTTAGTTCCCGCTACGTATATGTGTATTTGATGTATTTATCATCATCTGCTTTCTTCTCTGTGCTAGGTATTATCAAGACGTTTATTTACTTTAAGTTACCAACGAATAGTCACCTGTGTTTGAATAAACTGTGAATTTTCATTGATGGAACGACTAAACTTTGAATAATGAGAATGAAAGTGGGGGACCAGAGAGTGTTGTAAAAAGAAATCCTGGAGGATATACAGAGTGATTCAGAATTCATGGGTAATTGTCTTTAATTAAATTGAAAACACCTAGAATGTATTATGTTACGATTCATATTATCGAAATCAGGGAATATGATTACTATTGTAGAAGACCAGACATTCTATGTCTATCAACAGTTATGGTAATATTCCATTTCTCACTGCACTTCAATGAAATCTGATAAAAATCTTCTTCCTTTCGAGCACCGTAACACAACCCAACTCTTTCGCGCGATATGTTAAATCGATCCTCTCGCACGCGGGGTCAAGCTCGCTAAAAAAGAGCAGGTTGTTTACGAACATCCATCGATAATGGCACTCGATACGGTGTTGTCGGCTGCGAAATGGCACCGCGCTCGTATGACGTTCGCATACCGTTGCGAAACGAACGACTCAAACCTGTGAGATCGTTTTGTTTTCCAATTTATACATCACTTACGAGTGAAATACAACTGTCTATGGTTATTGGCAGCTACGATGGTTTGATATTTCCTCTCCCGTTCTCCTCCATTGTCAGGGACTTCCATCTGTGAGTCGTATTTCTAAATGGAGTTTCACTACATGTATCGAAAGCTGATATCAGAAATCGAATTCACGTTTCCGAATATCGAAACAAGATTCGGTTGAACGTAAGCAATTTTGTTAAATTTTTGTTGATTTTGCATGACAATTCTTTGTATTTTTTCGTAGTATATGAATCTGTTATTGTAATAAAAAAGGATCGTACATCAAAACAGAGTAAACAGATGTTAATAGGGGATGAATACCTTTCCACTTTTTCGTGAATACTCCGAAGCGGACTCAAGTATGTCGCACGGATGCAAACATTACTTTGTTAATTAGTACAAAAAGCTCTCAACCAAAAAGGGTGACGCCTCTTCCGAATTTACCCTATATCGTCGAATCAACTGGTTCGTCAACGGCGAAATTGCATTCGAATTCGCAAATTGGCTAGTCCGAGAAGTATCGTCATCCGGTTCATCGTGACATTTAACTATTATTCCAAAAGCGTCCTTGATCGCCGGTCATGGATCGCGGAAATCGCGTTTGCGAACGTTGAATCGACGCCCCAAGGCCGATTAATCACGTAACAAACGTCTCGTTAGAATCGACCTAGGTGAAAATGTTGTAACCGTGCTTGTACCGCGGGGCAAACATTCGAATCAACAGAATTCTTCGACACGAATCGTCCAATATTTCGGTTATTGCCGATGGCAATTGAAGTAATTAACGCATCCCCGATTCCAGAACAGGCAGGGAAGGGGCGGTAATAACATACATACACATCGCGACATAGAGAAACGCGAAGTCGCGACACTACGCTCGACGAATGTCAAATTAACGAGCCGATTCAGGCGTTAACCGCTTAATCAGTCGTGCATTTATGCCGCGACTCGGTTTAATTACTATCGCGCGACAGCTATTACATACGCTCTTGTGACCGTCGATAGAGCACAGTAGGGGGGTGTAATTTTCTGTCGTGCCCTCTTCTCGAAATTCCTCGTTCGGTCGTTTCAATTTGAACCACGTCGAATTACTCTGTGTCGGTCGCATTGTATCGCGGCACATTGATATTGTCACCATTTCTGTCGCGAAAAGTGTCGTTCTATGACCATTGCGTGTACAATGGTGAATGATTGTGAAAGAAAGATAGCGGTATCGTTAATTACGAGCAGCGACAATGATATTATGTTTCACTTGGTTAGATTGACGTATGTACGGCTGTAACGAGAAGAAGATAATTTAGTGAACATTTTCTAATTATCGTGGGTCAAAGGTGTTCTTACATAGTATCAAGCGAATGAAGCCATTTACTTGTAATGTCAATATTTTGTGTACAAGAATGTGGATTAGATGAGTGTGCGAAAGGGAACAAAATTTTATGTTGTTATGTACTGTTCAGGATTATATTGAAATAAACCGTTTTGTCTTACGTATATTACTGTGATAACATTTCGAAACAAACTTTCCATTCTTCAATCACGACATTCGTGTATTCTCCTATGGCAGAAAATATTATTGAAATAAAGAATATTTCAAAGTTATTCGGCAATAATTCCTCTTTAAAACTAACAGAAGGGTCATTCGGCGAGTTTAATTAAAGGAATTCTCGAGAACGATACACTGAATAAATCTCGAATCACGCCTGACTCGACGTGAAACGTTGCAATGCGGTAACTTCTACAGTACTCGGGATCGAAACACGTCCTCGTTTCGGCCGATATTCCAGGGACTGGTGGAAACGAGCGAGAGAGGCCTCTCTGGAACGGCGTTTCCGAATCCGTGCGCGCCAGAAACGCCGATGATCTCTGACCAATGACCCGTGACGCCGACGATGGCGGACAGAGGAGGAGAAAAGAGTGTATATATATGGCTGCGGCCGCGTTTCCGGTGACGAGAGCCCGATATCGCGGATCAGACGGCCCCAGCCACCCGGCCAAGGATAGTAATCAGGGCTTGGCGATAAATCACAGCACGTTGATTACATATTTTGAAAAACGCGATCGAGAATCGGTTGATCTACGACACCATAACTCGACGACGAGTCCGTTTATCCGGGAAATATTCCTCGGTCCTGTGCCCGACAATATCGCTCCTCTGCCCCGAATCGTACTTTGAACCTGTACGCTTCAAATCGTACACTGAACCTGTACGTCCCGAATCGTAGGGGAGACCGGGGCAAGTTGTAACAGAATTAAAATTTTCTGAACGACAATTGCAACGCAGCAGGATGCCAGAGCGGTTTGAAAATATTGATATCGTCGGTTTAATTGCAACAATCGATCATCAAGTGTCTGTTTTGTAGGTTAAGATGAATTTTGTCACATATTTACACTGAATGAGTTGACCAAAGATGTGAGCAGTAAGTCGCGCAAATTATTTCCTGATTGAGGAAAACACTTTTGAGAAAGAATTGGGAAAACTTCTTTTGTTAGAATCTGCCCCGGTCTCCCCTACGCTGAACCTTTACGCCCCGAATTCTCCACTAGGAATGTTAGAAACGGGAACTGGTATCTCTACATCGATCGTATCGCCGATTCTAGACCTTTGTATTCAAATTACGAACTCGTAGCCACGCGCCATCGATCGGCGGTCACGAGAATATCGGTACGAAATTATTTTCGAGTAGATTGCCTCAGTTCGAACGGGGAGAAGAGACCAGTTATGGCCAGTCGTTGAGGTTCGGTGTACCCCGTTCGCGGTCACTGTTGATTTAGAAAGCAATTCCCGGTGTTCCGCGGTGATCTGACGATCGTGTACGTGGGATTATTAAGACCGTACGATACGCCTGTGAACGAGGCATTGATGTAACTTGTCGTGTACTTTGAACAGGGAATAAAACATCAGGTTAATCCATGGAGTATCCGGACAATTCAAATGATCGCGTGGATAATGATGTCTGGCTCCATCTAGGCCAGTGGCGTTTTATGATTCCATAATCGTCTATCGAAATGAATTTCTATCATTAACAGGATACCTGCCGCAGTAGAAAAAGCCCTACGTAGCCGGACACTTTATAACGTTTCTTAAGTCATAAATCGTCGAACATATATGCGTTTAGTTAATAGAGGCTGTTGGTCATGTTTTAAATTATACTGGGATTTTAATTTTACGCAAAATATTGTAACGGTATTTAAATAATCCAGCCTATTTGCAATGTATTATACTTGTCACCAATCGTTGGGTGACATGGCAGTCAAAGTGTTAAGACGACTTTGTCCCAAATGGTAGATCACCGTAATCGATAATTCCTAATACCGTCAAGAGACTATATTAATTTGTTATTTATTTATTATTTATTTATTTAGAATTGACGGGTAAGGCCCAATACAATGGATAGTTAGAATATTTATGACGTGATAAGGTTTTATATTTATAGTTTACATTTAAATGACGATATATTGGCTGAGAAGTCTATGTTGTCAACGTATAGACTAGTGAATTTTATTATTCGATTAATTGGATTAATAGATCCGTATTCAGACTTGTATTGAGTTCGTTTTATAAACCCAAGACTTTTCAAAGCTGTATTTGTGATAACAGAGTAGTGTTTGGTACAATCTAATGAAGATGTGATGGGGACACCTAGATCATTCACTTCATTAATGTCAGACAGACCATTAATGGGGTCTATATAATATAATCTTACTATTCGAAAGTATAACAATAAGCGGGACCACAGACTGTAAAACCGTACGAACACGTTGATCGGTTATCGTAGAACAAGTTCCACGAGCGAACTCGCACAGTGAAAACATATCGGTTGCCAAACTAGCATCGGGAACCGATATTACTGGAATCACAAAAGATCCGAGAACAGGTCTAGGGTTCCGCGTAAATGATACGTTCGCTGGACGGGCCAAAGTATCAATCTTCGTGTCCCGACCGGAATCGTATTATTCCCCGATTCTCGCGTTGCTGTTCGAGATCTCTGATGTCTGCTGATCGCCCGTCTGTTATATATACGCTCGTGGAACCGAGTGGATCGAGGAGAACAGAGAAAGAACGGGTCGAGACCGCGATTGGCATTCGGCCGAAATTGTTTTTTGCGCGGTTTTTACCACGGATACCAATACGCTTTTGCGGTAAGTGTCGACGAAACGGTAGACGGAACTCCTATTGGCTCCTGGGTGCTCCGGGGAACGATTCGTTTCCCGTTTCTCCCGTGATAAATCGCGATGCCGGCCAATGGTGTCCCGGATTGTTCTTGCGTTCACCTCCGTTCGCCGAGATCCCCTCGATCGTTCTCCGAGGAAACGTCTCGAGGATTTTAGTCGAACGAAGCCGCGACTCTGGGTCGAGCAAGAACACGGTAAACAATGCGCGATACGTCCTAATTCGGGAGAATAATGGTCGTGGTGAATTGTACGCATTTTTCGATCACTTCTAACCGCTCGTAAAATTGCCGTTCGGACGTTTGGCAACGGGGAAATGAAATCGAGCGTTTTATAATCGCGGATGCCGTGAAGAATCCTGAGGACTTTATTGAAGGATAGAACGAAGGTAAACATTCTGGGGAGGGATATTACTTTTGCGGGGAGCTGCGATTGGAGGCTTTACAACTTAACGTGCAGATTATTTATTACTGATTTTTATGGGTGCCCTGCAACTTGAGATGTTGGTACAGTCATAGATGACAATTTATCAGCGTCCTCCCAATGATCGTTCACAAAACTCAATACACCAGACTGTACAACTCAATCTCGTCTCATCGCAGGAAATCGCCAAGATAGAGAGAGACCCGGAAACAAGAGAAGGTGCAGGAATTCGGCGGAGGGCGGGCCATGGATGGTTCAAAGGAGCGGAGTGGATAAACGGACGGTAAAGTGGCGGTAATTCGAAGGGGGGGAGAAACAGCTATTAGTCAATCAAAGCGTGACACGACGCGTAGCGGTAATGCGCTGCGATAGAAACGAGCAAAGGCAAAGGAGGGGCACAGGAGACTCTGGAGAGAGGCTGCGTAAGGGTGTCAGAGAGAGACAGAGAGTGTCAGGAAGCGCGTTAATGGTTCTCATTCTCTTGCGAAATGCAACGAGCATTCAGCCGGCTGCCTCGACGCCCGTCGATGGCGCTTCACCTGCATATCAATGCACCTTCCCGGCTCCCTCATTTGCATACTCGACCTCTCGGTCCGTCGGTGCCACGGCCCCCGACACCTTCCGCGATAGTCGGCGTATCTTCTTGCTGGATACATCCACGATGGAAGGGGGATCCTCTCGAGAGGATTTCCCGACTACGAAGAGGACGTTACCGATCCCGCCGACTCGGTGCCCAGCTCGATAGCCGGAGAAAAGACTTACGCCGGCTAAGATTGAATTTAAATGCTCCTAGTCGAAAGAGAAAGAGCCAGCCGAGATAGGGGCGCGTGTGTACACAGGTTAGCCCGGAATACACAAACACCACCCGAACCCACGTTCCTCGACGATCCCTCTTTCGCTCTCTGCGATCCTCCTCCGGTTTCGAGACCCGTCGTTCCCGCCCACGGTTCTCGCCCGGCGACGACGGAAATCCGGAAAACAGTCGCGACGGAACACGGCCACGCCCGTTCGTCGTCGACTCGAATTGGCCCGGATCAACCGGGGGGGAAAATTAATTAGATGGAATTTCGACTGGGAAGCCTGTTTCCTCTCGCCCTGACTCCACTGGCAGGATAGACGGAAGACTTAGGAGATCAGGGACGGGGCAACAGAGATACTCTTTAACTGATTGTCACCTGTGCTGTTTGCGAGGAGGACCTTGAGGAATGGCAAGTCCTGGTTAATCTACTGGTTCTGATGGTGAAGGTAAAAGTTACGCTTGTAGGATTTCGACTTGTTCTCCGAAAAGAACGGTTGATCCACCTGATGATCGCAGGGTTTAAGTTTCTTGAGTAAATATCGTCGTGGTTCAATACCACAGTTGTAAATAGATTATTTTTAAACGTAATAGCATGAAATATTAATCCGATGAAGGTGAATTATTATTTTGTTCTAAGTAACCTGTGCTACTGAAAAGGAATGAATGATTGAAATAGTGGTGTCAAAAATGGCAAACGAACCATATGTAAAGCATTGTACGCCTGCTACAAATGCATTCAACTTCATTAACCCTTACTTGACAGCTGTTATTTTCTTCCTATATTTATCAGTACTCATCACTGGTACCTTGTCCTCATCGCAGGTTGCACATACATTATTTTAAACCTGAATGAATTCCGCGGATTCCGATGAACTCAGCATATGTGCAATACTTTGGGACACCAGGTGTAAATAGCGAGTTGTCGATTCGCGTGAAAATTCAGGGCAAAATTAAGAGCTCCTTGACGACAGAGTCGCGATCCACAACTCTCCAACAAAATCCACCTTTTAAATACGCCCTGAGATAACTCGTGGAGCCATTGAGCCCCGCGATACCGTTTCGTCGATTCTTTGTTAAGAGCCTTCCAGGTTCGCTCGCAATCCCGCAACAGGCGAAACGTCGCATTAATTCTGACGAATCTTTTAACGAAAAAAGGGTCGGAAGAGGCTTTTCCCCGTTACGCTTCGGCTGCCCGCCACCGACGACATTCGTTCGAGCTTCACCATCCCTCCCAACCCCAGCCCCCGTCGTCCTCTCAGCCTTTCTTCCAGGGGGGCTCCTTGTGGGGCTTATTTCCGCGCGAAAAAACGTCGAGGATAATGCAGAACAGCATCGCCTGACCGGCTATGATTTAATCATCCGGGCTACTCGTTTTCAAGCGGGCTGCCGTAATGTTCCTTGAAAGGTATATCCCGCGTCGTGGCCAGAAATAACGAAAAAAAAAAACAAGAAATATTCTCCAGCCTAGGATTTTGCCACTTCGCCAAGTAGAACGAACGGAATAAGTTATAATCCTTTTTTTGCGCGAATCCTGCGAGCTCCTGGGCTCTTCGACTCGGGTCAAGGAATTACTCGCGAGTCGACCCCTTCGGTTATCTCGAAAATGAACGTAACACGGGGAATACACTTTCGAGAGTTTAATCAATTTTATTTCGGAAACTTTCTCGTTTTCCTGTCGTGGTGGATATTGCAGCGAACAGATTGTCGACTATCTGCGTCTGTAGAGTGCACGTGAAAGATTTAATAAAGTTATCGTTCCGTTTATGGTCGAAGTAAACTACAGTCTTTTATTTAAGGGGAAAAGTCAGGAAGTTACATTTATGTTAAGTGCAATACTCCAATAAGAGGAATAAATGTCTGTTTAATTTAACTTTTAATAAGTCAGCTGATAAAAATGTATATTGACGTGACGTTTTACATACTGGCAATAAGCATACGCGGAGGATTTTACCAGTCGGGTGGCTTTCTAAAACAGGAGCGTCTCGTTAAAAAGTTCGTGATCCCCGTGTGCCCTCGGTGAAAAGTCGATTTCCAAACTTGGGACGTATATAACGTCCATAAATCCAAATAAGAATTATTTATAGAACTCCGGGTAGATCTGGTTACCGAGATGCTCCGGAGACCGAAGTTTCTTCGACAATCTGACAAACTTGATGCCCACGGTAATACCCGTCCACTGGCAGCAGGAGATATTATTTTTCGAATAACAAACAGGGCCCCGGTCCGTGGCGAAACTTCGAATCGAGTTCGGAACCGAAGAAACGTTGCTAGTGTCAAAGACAACCGACTGAACGTGAAAAGGGTCGAAGTCATCGTGATAAAGTATCTTTCCTTTTCTTCCTTCTTGCTGATTTCTTTATCTCTTCTTCAATATTTTAAAATGCAACAGACCCTTTTTTCAAGGAACAGTAGACTATATAAACTCTGCTTAGCGCAACCTTCTAGAATTCCTAACCTTGTCTTCGATCATATATTTCCAAATTATTTTGTAATAGATTAGTACAAACGTGATATTTGAAAAGATGACAAGTTTTTGAATAGTGCCCCCGTTATGTATTTCTAGTTTCCTTTTCATTCAATATTTAGCTTGTAGAGTTCATGTTGATACAGTCGGTTGTATTGGTTATCTCAGAGTGGGGTAATGTGGTGATGTTGGGAGAGAACCATCGGAGATGGAGTCGAGTAAAGTTGCCTAAGCTCCGAAGCTTTCGTTGGATAGCTACCACTCCCGTATACTGGCGTTACTTCACGACGATCACATTTATCCGCTAAGAACAGTACTCCGTTTACTTATCACTGCGCACCACGATTGCGGTTCCGGTAAGTCGATTATCAACGAAAGTCCAAAGCCTCGTTTCCATGACAAAAGCTTGAGAGCAATTAGGCGAACGTCTCCCAAACGCCGCGTGACACCAGCGCAAGTAAGGCAATCGGTCTTCCGTTAGTCGCCGTAAGAAATGCCCCGATCTCTCGAACGTGCTTTTTCACTTTTCCACCCGCCTCCGATCCCCTCTCGAACGGACGGACGACGCGACGGATCGACGCCGGGTAACATTTTCATGAAAATAAATTTGTTTTTGCTATTTTTCTCGGATTGAAAAGTCGTCCCGGGAGGAAGGCTTTTGGACCGTGAATTGGATCCGTACCAACTTTGATCCTCTCAGACTGATCCTCTTCCCGAACTCCCTCTAGAAATCATGCCTCCCATGAAAAGAAACGCCCAGACCTGGCCGACCCCCTTCCTCCCTATTCCGACGTCATTTATTAATTCCCTTCCGACAACTTCCACTCTTCCTCTTCTTCGCCCGGCCCCTGTCTTTCATTACTTTTACTATCTATGGAGGCCCGGGGACTTGTATTAATTTAGTCAATGGACCTTCGCAAGGGAGAGGAGTTTCCTTCGTCGTTGTTTCTGGTAATAGGTCGGTATACAGGATCAAAGCGGCGTCGGTAAACAATGACCCGACGTTCGCTTTATAAAATGTCAGAGGTAGCTCATTTACCACTCGGCTACAGGCAGCCTGGGACTTTGATGTTTCGGGATTAACGTCGGGGACACGACGGCAAATGGTCTTGTGATGTGTTCTGGATAAAATAGATTGGAAATCGTCGAGATTATAGAGAAAATGTTCTGATGACATTGATTAAGAATCGTAGAGTACTGATGCTTGTTGCAGATGACAGTTTAGGATTCAAGAGACTAATGCACACAAGTTGCTTGGTAATATTTTGTCCTACACAATGACTCGACGTACAAATTCGTTCATGTCGAACTATTTGCTTCTGCAAGTTTGATATTTTGAAATGTACAGGATCAAGTATTCTTGATTCGTTCCAAACAACATATTGTTAACAGTAGATAACTTCTAAGCCTACCTTAAGTAATATTCTTCGCTGTACACATACTCCATCTAAATTGTTCATAATTCATGTCACAATTTAAGATAAGGTGTTTTCCACCTAAATTACTATTCAGTCGTGGCGATATAGCTCCTTTAAGCACTCGAAGCTCCCAATAAAGGAGTCATCCCCCGTGATCTATTTAGTCTTCGACTGAACGAGGTCGATCGAGTGTCTAAGAATGCTCGAAGCCGAATAGCCAAAATAACTTTCGATCCTGACGAGCCGCAGATGATCTGCGTCGCTCCGAAGCACGTGTCAGCGAGTATCGGAGGGCGTCGTTCTTGTGTTCGCCGATCGACTCTGATACGGGCCACGAGCCATCAGCCGGGTAAGTAAAAGCTGGGCATTAAAGAAGATGAAAGCCCCCCCGATTCGCTTCGAGCCCTTTTTATAGAGGTCCGTGAGATTCCTGTTCGCAGTCACGTATCCGATAATGTCGACGGGCGATCAAATAGAAATGTTTAACTACGGTAAATTCATCTCTCGAAATTCAATCAATTCCGGTTGCTCCCCTCAACCCCCTATTCGAGCGTATAATGGGAAACATTTCCGACGGGAATTTCCATTTATTATCGAGCTGATCAAATATGCTCTCAAGTAGATTAATTTCTTTATTTTGATAGAAATTAAAAATCAAAGCTTCACAGCATGTTCATGTATGATTGAGAGACAAATTTTTTTTTCACACGAATGTACGTATTGCAAAAGGATTTCCAAAGCGCCCGTGTAGATAAATGGAAAATATGTACTACGCTTTCATACGAACTAGTTGGCTATGATTGATGGTATCAAGACGGTGAACCGGCTCGCGATTACTCAGGGGTAAATATTCAAATGACTTTATAGAAAGATTACGTCCATTACCTCGTAGCTCGAAGGGTGTCTTTCATCCAACGGAGTGGGTCGGGTAAGGGTGTACTTATGTAACGACGTCATTTGTGAACGAACGACCGGTCATGAATCTCCTAACACCTGACGCAATGGGTCAGCGTGTTCGTCGTTTTGCTTCGATCCCACCTCCCTGTTTTTATTTAACCCGCAATCCATCCTCGAACGACCGTATCTATCGTCCCACCATTCGCTCCCGACGTTCTATCGTGGTTTTCAGGATCGAAAGAATTTAAGATTGGAGAGAGCCTTTTCTTCGATGTTATAACCGACGTCGATCGTTCCGCGATTCTCAGCGATCAAAAAAAGGTTCGGCAAAAAAAGCCACGAATCGAACTCAAATATTTCAATCGAATTGCGAACTCTACGAGATCTGCGCGGAAGATTCTTCCTTTTTACGATCTAGATTTATCCTTTCGAACGAGAATTATGTCAATGCATTAAATCTAAAATTTTAATGCTTGCACGGAATTTTACAGTCCTTTAACGAGTGTTATTCTACAATTGTTATATACCTTTCATTCTCTTTGGTTCATATTTTTCATCCGATTCAAAGCACAGTGATCTATAACGTAAGTAGATTTCCTATATTTTCTCTTTCTACGAATTCAGGACGATGTCACTTTCTGCTTATATTTTGTAAATACTTGTCTACCAAGCATTCTTATCGTTTTTCTGTTGAATACAGAATCGTATGAATTCTTTCCGGCTACGTAACTTTTTCTGGACGTTTTTGAAGGACGTCACAGTGTTCCTTAAGTTCAACGGTATCGTTCCGTAGAAACGTAATACCGCGATCCGTACCCGCTTAACGTTCCACCAACGAATTATCTGGCACCGGATGCAACGTCACACTCGCGGGTTACCGCATCAGGTCGGGCACGATTTAATGCAGCTTACATATCCGCGTTGGTAAACATTTACGCGAACTGAAATTATTGGTTTGCCGATTGGATCGACTGGCCTACGCCCCAATCCGTCCCATACAACCACGTCCCGATGTTACGTAACTCTTGCACGTATTGCTTTGTGTATTTGCCGTATGAAAAATTGAATAATCAAAGCACGATCGTGTTGTCAAATATTGGGGTTTTCTTTTGCTAACCACACAAATAGTAGAACAACTGTCTTGAGAATAAGAGAGAAAAATTGAAGATTTGTAACGAAAGTTTATCTTTTCTTGGGTCTCTATTCAAAGACAATACAGATTTCCTTAAAATCACTTGGAAATGGTTATAGAATTAACAAAACAATACCAGAAAGCGCTGGTAATTAAACTTCAATCCATCTGAATATTAATTTACATTTGAACACCAATCATTGTGTTCTAATATAATAATACATTACTGTTATTACTGTTAGTTACATTTGGTAGTACGATGTTGAATATAATATTTTGACTGAAATTATATTTTCTGCATTCGCTATTTTGCCAGTGGCTAGAGATCCACGGTTTCGCCACGCGTTGAAGTTTCACTTGAAATTAATATCCCCCAGGCTCGAAGAATATGAAACCTGCGAACTGGAGGAGAACACTTGAAAATCAAACCCCATTGCCCGTTGAAACTGAAATAAAGAGGAGAGACAGAAAATACACGGTTCCGCGGAATTCCTCTTCAATTCACATGGCAGTTCGTGCCTGCCCTTAAATCATGCGTGCAATCGCGCGAAGCGAAAGACTTCGCGCGGCGCAAAGCAGAAACTTTCACCCCTTATTTCCCCCGGAGAAATAGCTGTTTCCTTTGCCTTTCGACCGTAGGTGCCAGCCGAGAAAATTGTTTCTCCGATTGTCGACGTTGAATTCGACATGTCCGGCCTCTTCCGACAGAATATTCCAGCCCGATGAACGAAACTGAATAAGTTCAACGTGACAATTTCTCAGGTAACTCGCTTCGAAGTAACATTTCTCACCTGCTATTGATCATTCAGCGTTTAGAAAGTTAGTCACGTTTCTATTTTCCAATTCTTATTTCTCAATTGTGATTTCAACTATTGTACAAGAAGTATTCTTGATAAAAAATTATTCGAATGGGCGTTTCGAATCGATCCTTTAGAAGAATTAAATTATGTAGAAGAAATTGATAAATCAGCTTTCCCTTACATCTGGACGAGAGTTTTAACCCTTTGCACCCCACTGGCGCAATTACAACGATATACTTCATCGTAAAACCTACGTCTCATCGATTCAATACAAACTAAATTAACGAATACAATTTTAATTATAACCATTTATAAATCTTAGTTGGAAAAACATAACTTATTGATTTCTTACTCAATTTTTCAGCTTACTGTCACTCGGAAAATTTTTGTTATTAAACCCTCATCCGCCAGTGTTTTCTCATACGCTCCACTCGATACTGTATACACATTCCACGTTCCAACCAACAACGTTAGAGGATCCACTACCGAAAACCACGCATCCTGTAACACGAACGCGAGTGTACTCAGTCGTAGTTCAATCGCAGCAGTCGAGTTCCGCTTCTCTCCAGCCTCGGGGGCCGAGTTTTCCCCCGGAATATCGACAACGGCATAACTCCCAGGAACGATAAATCTTCCCCTCTGGGAAAGCCGATATTCATTCCCGTAACAAGACGAACAATTACCGTGGATTTAAGAGGGGGGAGGAAGGGGAGGGAATCAATCTCGGGGCCCGATCGGCGGACGAGACGTCTGATTCATATCGGCTCGGACCGTTTAATTTGCGGGAGAAGTGTAACGCGCGATCGAATGAACCGTTTCGGTCGAGCCTCGGCCAATTTCGTGGCGGTAACTCGACGTACAAATGGTACCCCTTTAATTTTTACACACCTGTCCCTTTTACAGCCAGTTCAAACAATACGGTTTTCTGACCGAATCGGTAATTTTGCTATTCTGATTAGGTAATAGCCGAAAGTAGCATTCACACGTTCCAAACAAAGGAAGTAAGCCAATCGTAAGCGTGAAATTTAACTTTTCGGTGAAGATACGGAATCGTATGTACGTTGCTTTATTATCGATTCGGTAAAATTACCGAAACGTCTGAACTGGCTGTTACCGTAGCGTGACTACGCCGTGCTCGATCGAATGCTCGAACGAGGAAAAAATATGCTCGCGAATGCAACAAGAGAGATTCCCGCGCGATCAGCCTCGCGGAGAAAACAAACGCGACGAACAATGGCGTCGTGAAACGCTCCTGCGACACAGCGCGCGCCCCATCCGGGGGGACAATGAAATTTTAATTGTCGCATAAAAACACAGTTTGATTTTCGGAGGGAGGAAAAAAAAAAGGGGAGCCTCGTCGAAACAATTAACGCGCCGTGCGCGCGTTGATATTCCGCGAGAAATTCGACGGGGAAAAGAACACCGAAATGGCGGGTGGGGAACAATAATTGTCGCGCCGTGTCTTTCATCCCCGTTCGACTGACGCGCGATTTTATTCGACGTGCATTTTACCAGACGGCGCTACGACGTCATGGCAACAGCGACGAGGCTTTATAATGGCTTTCGAAACCGCTGCTAATTAGTAAATGCGCCGCGACATCGCAACTGAGTGACGAATTTTCGCGAGAAAGCAGATTGGTTGACGTTTCGTCTCGCCTTTATTCGATTTTTCAGTGAATATTGAGAGATCTTTCATGATTTACAATGTTGCGCTTCTTTACTCTATATCAGGGGTGGGCTAGTTCTTCGATAATAAAAGCCAATATAATATTTTTCATATGTTTTTGAAATGCTCAGGAGGCAGGAAATATTATTTTAAGTATTTGGTTTTTTTAACGTCATAAATCGTCGAAAATAAATGTGTTCAGTTAATTGAGACTGTTGATCTTGTTTTAAATTATACTGCGATATTAATTTTACACAAAATTTAAACACTATATTTAAATAACCCTTTTTGCAATGTACACGTCACCCAAGTATGGGTTTTTAAGTGTTAAATACAGTATTCCCTTCCTTTAGTGACATCATTTCAGACTGGCAAGATTATTATAGAAAGTAGTGAATCTGATTGCAGAATCTACAATCACTCATAGCTATTCACTTGTTATTAAATTTTATCGCGATTCCATTGCAAAACCAACACCAACTGTACGTTTATTTTCGAGGTCTATTCGTTTCCTACATACTCGTTACGATTGCATTATCGCATAATAAAGTTATATAAAATTTCCACCGTCCTGCGGCGGCTTCACGGGGATTAAAATCGTCGATCTGTGACCTAAAGCATCGGATGTAGACGCGTCCGGCCAGTCAGTATATAAATTATTCCGACGGCTCGTTAAATTGCTGATGGCGGTTAATTCCGTGGCGGAACGGAGTCCAGGCAGCAATATTTTATTGAATTAAAGAAACGATTTCTCGCGGCGAGGGAGAACACACCGCGTTCCCAATTAAATTTTCGACAGTCTTGCCTGACTAATCCAACGCGATCGATCATGGGATAAGACGAACTTCGCTCAACGGATCGGCCATTACGGGTCTGCGGTTCGCCACTTTTTAAGCGTTTTCCACTTAACTGGAAACTCCCGATATCTTTTTGGAGATAAGAAACAAGGAAATCGGAGTTTCTCCTGTCCAGGGAAAATATTCAATCGTTTATGCACCATTCGAGAATCTGTGAACCCTTTATTACGATTGCTCTTTTAATAAAAAAGGTATTAAAAATATAATCAGCAAGTTTTGTTACAATTGCATCCATCGTCAAAAGGAAGGGGCCATGGATCCTTTTAACATCGATTAAGCGAAGTTTAATAACGGAAACTTTTATCAAACTCCCTGCCGGAATTCACAAATCAAAATGGTCACCTTCAATTTGAATATTCAATGACGATGATACAGAAGTTATCGATACGATCGCAGATTCGTCGATAGCGGCGAAACATCGTTAAATCGTAGATTTTCAGCGTAACGAAATAAACGTTCGGGGTATCGGACAGGATTTAAAACAGCCGGGGATCGTAACTAAAAGCATCGGGGTCCCATTATCGGTGCCCGAAAGCGTGTTTCGAGGCAAACAAAGAACAGTTCGCCGCAGCAGCTACGATTATCAGAGATCGAAACGCGCAGATCAACGATACCAAATGACAAACTCGCGGCTTTGTCCGAGCAGGGGTGGGGTGGAGTAGCCAGCCTCGCGGGGGTTTTCGTCGCTCGATGGGCTACCAGGAACAACAATTTTATTCCCATTAGCCCGTTTAATACAGGCCGCTCATTCGTACGCGTCCGCGCCTAATGCTTTCGCATGATTACGCACCGATAGCGATAACGCGATCACCGGCCCAATCATCGAGGCCCAAGCGTCTCCTAATTAATTATTAGCGAGCCCCGCTGTTCACTGTTTTGCAAACTCGCGAACGGGAAAGTGTGGTGATTGTTATCGTGCGACCAGAAGGGCGGGAAATGCGCCGTCGATGGCACGATTAAATGGCTCACGATAGAACGTAATGCTCTGAAAGTATTAGTTACTCGAACAATGCCCTGTAATTCTGGCCTTTTTATGCAATTTACTCTATCAAAGCGACGTAAAGTGTCTCTCGCTGTAATTACGAATACAAAGAATATTGAAAAATGAATTTTCTATTGTGAGAACGGGACAAAGGAAGGTTACACGGTATTCTACGAGAAAGAAGGTATCTTCAAATGTAATTCAAGGGAAGAAAGAGAGTCCCTGAAAGAGAAGGACAATAATCTGGTGACTAGTTACTTTACTATCTGAATGACCCTTTACTACTATATTACTATCTTCTTTGCCTGTATTTAACTTACTTTTCTCGGTAATTTATTAAGGAAAGATACTGCAGATGTTGCGATTTAAGTGTTTTTTGCGTTCTGGAACTTTGCCAGGTGTACATTAATCTGCTTATCACATTGTTCACGAGTCACTACCCCTATCCACGAAGTAACAAATCAATTTTTAAGAAACTTGAATTCATTCGATCCGAATGTCTTGGATCTTCGACGAACACATTTGTCGGCGGTCTTTAATTCTCCGATACCGTGATTAATCGGAGGGGGGCCAGTAAGTACGTGCCCGTGCAAACGGCGGAACTTTTAAATCGTCGTGCCAAAGTGGAAGTTGTAAAACGCGGTTCTGCGTCGCCGGGGCCCAGGCAATACGTCCAGTAGATAACGTAACGCGTTTCTCGAAGTTTTCTTAATTAACTGCAGTTCCCGTTGGAACGACTGCGCGCCGCCCGGTTTGCTCGCGAGCAGATTTTTCGCTTTGAAGGAGCTTGGGCAACTTTGTAAACAGAATCCTTGCGACGGAGCTTTACGGTGGTTGCTTTGTTAAACGCTTGACGGGATACTCGTGAAAGGAAGCACAATTGCTTCAAACTGCTGTCAACAGTGTCAACTCGTTACCCACCCCCTTTTTACCTCCCCCCTCTTTCATTCCAGCCGTGGAAAAACGTTGTTCAGTTTCTATTGCGAACTCTTTTTCGAGGATATTCGGGTGGATGGTCGTTCACCTTCGACTCGACGCTTGTTATTATCGGAAGCTATTGTCCGAATATAGCTTCCGAGCACATCACTGACAATATTTAGGTGGCTCTGTATTTCCAGATCGATATGATTCTGTGGAAAGAAAACAGACTCACGTGACCGATACAGTTTCTGTATACATGCTCCTGCTTTTAAGAAAATCAAGGTCTGATGTGTTCAGGGGTAGTTTCAAATTTGATTCCCTCGACAACTAAGCCTCATACTAGGAAACTTTATTACATAATTTTATTTTGTTTTTGCCCCTAGAATCTTCTCAACAATCACGTGTGCCCACTGCCCCACTTTCCCCATAAGTTTTCCAAATACCTTCAGTCACACACAGACTGACTCGAAAATCTCGCGCTCCCCGTATTGTCGGAAGACTCTAATAGTTAAGTTTAACCGGAGCAGTTTCGAACTAAGGATTTCTATCAGAGAAATCGGTTAAACTTACTCGACGTGGAAGCAGAGGGAAGTTCTCTCCCCGTGTGCACACGATTTTCAAATAGGAGTTCGCCGCTCGGAGAAAAGGGTCTTCGGAAATCAATATGGCGGACCGAGCTGCGGATAGAGAATTTTCAATCTGCGGTACGAATTAGTCCGGTGCCATCCCCTCCCGAAGTTCGTCGAGCGCTTTGGGAGCGTTGTCGCTTTGCCATCGGCCTGTAAACTATGCAACGTGATTAGGATAAACTTCAGCGACTCTGATTGTTCCCTCAGCGTCTTCGAGGCGGACATACCCACCCCCGTTGATCTCTCCCCCGACGTAACAGGACTTTTGGTAATTAATTAGCGTACTTCTGACTGATGTCCCCGATATAACCGCGGTGGTCCGCGTTCGATCTCGATTTTCTACGTGGAATAAACCGAAACCTGGGAATTTATCGACTGAGTCGAAACCCCTTCCTCCCTCGACTCGATATTTCGAATTGGATAAAAAGTTTCGACCCCGTGGTGGGACTCTGTTCACACGAAAACTGTGAACTGCGCCAGATAGATCGGAAGCTCCTAGAATTTCGACAAGTTTGGTTTCGCCGCAACGGGGTACCTGGTACGAATTAGGTTACGTACACTGGGTAGATTTGAAGGCATATCGAAATGTATTATTTTAACGGATCTTGTTAACATTGTAAAATATTGTTCAACTCGTTTTGACAGTGAAATTACGAGTACATCTGAATGGTGATCTAATATTGATCACAGTCAATGAATAATTATGAGTTATTCTTCTCGCGTATTACCATTTATTGCATTGAAGTGAACTTTTCAATGCACGAACTGACCTTATGTACCAGTATTACCCGTACAATCACAGGTAAACTTTCTACATCTACATCTTCTTTCGCCTCTAGAGAACTAATCAACCCCATTAACTACGGATTCACACAAAAAATCTAGACTCTTCACCACTTTTTATCGACAATTCCATTATAGATCCACGATCTAATCACCATCAGACGCGTAGCCAGAAATTGAATAGAATCGACGTCCGCTTGGAAAATAGCGAATCAACGGAATCGAGCGGGAACTAGCTCGAAAACAAATAATCCACGAATTCGTAGAAACGGTGGGTACACGGGCAAGAGGGTGAAATTTATCGAGCCACTTGACCAAAATCGAACCGCGTTCATTCGAGTTCATCGGCGTTAAAGCGGCACTGTCTGTTCGCTGAAGCGTCCGTGGGTAACTACCCCTCTTTCCTCTTCTATCCCCCAGTTTTCTAGGGTTTCGAGTGTTCCTGAAGAACGTCCGTGACCCGAGCACCGGACCCAGGCAAAAAGCCGAATGAAAAATTTAATACTTAATCGAGTTTTATTGGACTCGTTTTAATTTCCGTCTTAATGAAACTTCTTTCCAGCGGATTCAATTTCACCCGGGGAACGTCTGACGGGACCTCCGCGCGATTTCTCACGGATCGCGCCGTGAATGAAACGCTACAAAGCTCGAGACTACGTCACGAGCCGTGCGAACGACGAGAAATTATTTATAATCCGCGATGTTCCACGATTCGTTTGAAATTACGACAGTTTAATTTTTAACAATTTCCATTTTAATCACCGTTAATGTTGTAAAAGCTCCGAACACTTTATATAGTTAGAGTGTATATAATAGTTTTCGATCGTGAGAACGGATTATTTAAAAATGTTCAATTTTAATATCCGTGCAAGTGACATTGTTCACAGAGCGTCTAGCTCGATCAACGCGCGACCGAAATAGCTCGGTGGCAATCCGGTTGGAAAACGTGCCGCGACTTTCGATCCGATATATCCGATTATAAGCCATCCTGGCACGGTGTAGTGTATCATGCGACGATGATCAGCTTCCATTAAAGTTATTCACGCTCGACGAAGGGCAGGATGAAAGAAAGGAAACGTAAAAGTCTCGATGGGTACGGTACCGATCGCGTGGAGTTGACTTCGAACGAGTTAAAAATCGAAACATTTTATCAACTTTACTCACTTCTTCGTCGCATCTGTCGCATCTGCAGTTTTCTACGTCAAGGAGTACGAATAAATTCTCGACTGTGACTCGAGTTCCTTACCTGCAACATAAAGTATTGGATATTAAAATCTATAGTACCATTTAACGTTCACGAAAGCAATCTGCCGTCGTAATTGGCTTAATAGAAATCCTTCATTATACCCTGTATTTCACGAATAAAATAATTATTTCGCGCAGTACTTTCATGTGGAAGTCAAGCACGAAGATCAGAATCGCTAATTCATTTCTTTCGACGCGAGGACACAAGGAACGCGTCGAACGAAATTGAAATCGTTTTAATGGCCGGCGATCCGTATTATACGCTCCTAAACGTTTCTTCTTTTTTTTCCCCCGTTCCAGCGATCCGCAAAAAGCTCGTGGCGGTCAGGTTTTGCGCAGGACGACGGCGACGACCGGCTCGCCGGAGCGGGGCGTACGAAAAAGGAGGCGGAATATGCAAAGCTTTTAGCCGCGACCCATGAATGTACGCATTGAAACGAATAGCTTTCGCGGCCACGACGCTATCATCCGCAGATGATGTATAACTCCCCGGGAGTTCTGAATACTGCGGACTTTTCTCACGCGTTCATGCGGCAAAACGGGGAGGAACGAGCCGCCGTGGCTGTAGTTTACCGACACGAGCCCATATCCGATATTTCCCTCGCGCAGACTTCTTCGTCGACAACGGGGACCACGAGATCCTCTGAATTAATGGAAAGTGAGACGTCGATGATGTTCTACATTATCAATCGAATAATTGATCTACATCCGCGAGATACTTTCGTCTGAGTTGATGCCATGCTACATTCAAACAGTTCGAATGTGTATTTTGGTTCATTTGTCGGAGTACGCGATCCATCAGGTTTATGAATCTTGTGATCTTTCTTTGATCGTCACTGGAGCATTAATGTTCAAGGTAGTGGTGGTAGATGATCATATCGCGACGAGAAGCGTTAGTAGAATTGAATGGATAGATAATTCATATGTAGGTCATGAAACCTGGAGTCACAGACCATTATGATTTATCTGTGGACGACGAGCTTTTGAATCAAAACTACCCTGCATCGTATGTGGGTGGGAGATCCCTTGAGTTAAAGTCATTGTGACCGACATATAAATTATGGACTATATCTGGCGACCTATCCAGGGTACATAGAGTTCATGGAAGCTTTTACACGGATTCTCCAAGAATCTGAATCGAAGTCGTCACGAGTCACCTGTAGATCGTGACAAAATAGACTAGTTAAATGATTATTAACTATATTCCATAATATGTACTAACTAACTAAACATTCACGTGCTAACTTCCACTTCTATTTACTTATGACTGTTGTCTCGACTCGTTGGATGAGGTACAGTGACTTACACATTCGTCCACAGACTTCTTAAATAACAATTAGCTGTCAAAGCTCGTTTAAAATTTCTATACATATATACATTCCCTTATTATTACTTGTATCATCCCTCTGTGGTAAACTTTCCTTAATTTCAAAATGAAATTCGCATTTTGACAAATAATTTGGTGAAACAAAAGTGACAGCATTTCGTGCATAATCTTGACAGTCACTGTATTATCAAGTTCACGCTGATTCTCGTACAGTACCATTACAGTACCAACTTTTTGATCAACAAAAAAAAAAACCTCGAATTACACAACGTGCACGCAGTGTCCAACAAAGGTACAGGAAACACGATCTCCATCAAACGTCCTCGCGAACAGTGCGTGTAATTCCAAACAGTGATACCGTCGCGTGATCGAGCCAATCGCGAGAGGGTGTTACTCGTAATTACAGTTCCCAAGATCGATCGCGACGTTGCGTCGTATCATTAAGTACTTATCAATTTTTCCCTTAGCCGCCCGTTAATACGTAATTTTCTGCTATCCGCGTATGTACCCAGTCCCGAACACTCGGGTACGTTTATTAAATCGTAATTGCAAGGTTTCGACTTCGATGGACTTTGGTTGCGCGATCACCGCGACGTTTCCAGTCAAGTTTCGCCGGCAAGTTTCTGGATTGTCGTTGTCGGTGACCGAAAACCAACGGTGCAAACGGGAGACCAGCGCAAACGTACGACAAACCGGAGGGGAGGGGTGTGGAAAATTTATCGCGTATCGCGAAGTTAGTTTACATGCGGCGGCCACGGAAGAACTTGCACGTGTCGCGGCGACGCCCGTGGGTGACACGTGCGTTGAATTAGAGTTCCACGTGTCCGGGGTCCGTTTCATATGCGAGCCGTGCGCGCGTCCAACGTTCCCTTCGAGTATATACGTGTTAGCAGCTTTCGGGGAGAAGGTCGTCCGCGAGAACCGTAAACGGGAAACGTGTACCGCTCGAGCGTATTCGCGAGAGGAAGATTGTTCGGATGGATGAAAACAGGGAAATGAAAGGGCCCAAGAACGTTTCCGGGCTTGGTTACGAAGATGTGTATACCGTCTTGTGGTCCCATTGTAGATATGAATGCGTACAGGGTAGTTTTGCTGGTAAATACGACATGAGATGATTCTTACGAAAAGAGTGGTCGAAATTGTGGAATAACAGTTCTCCAAGTAATGCTTCGTTTTCGGAGGAGGTGTGTTTGAAAGTTTTTTGAGCAGAGGTTATAATGAACAGGGGAACTTTGGTAGCCCGAAAATGGTAGTTTTTATTAAGCTCCACGGGTTTGTGAGGGACCTTGGTAGAAGCATCAGCCAAGTTTTCGTTTCTTCGGGGTAAAACTACCCCTTAATAGTTGATGTGCGTTTTCCTATTTTCTTGTTTATGTCGAAAACTATAGTGATTATTTAATATAATGTTCTATGAACTAGAATATAATGAAAATTTAATAGCTTTTTATACCGTTTATAAAATTGTAGAATAGAATTGTTAATAAAGTGCTGTTCTTTTAAAATGTTTGACATTGTAGCTTGAAGCTACGCTTCTTTATCATTCGGACGTTTAATAGCCAACAATTATGCATGTGGATACTATACAAATCCGATAATTTTCCAGCGATAATAGTTGTCGGAGTACCGGGAAAATGTAGAGAATATCACGAAGGGCTTCGTTTACACGGCCGAGCGTTTTAACGGAGGCTTTCAACGTCCAGATTCATCGCGCGCGCTTAAATTTTACGTTTAATTACATCCCAGAGTATTCCCGTCGTGTCTCTCTATTTCGAAGCGATAGCTAATTAAAAATAATAATTACAGGGAGGATATATTTATTATGCTCCTTAGAGCCGGTTTTACAACTAGAAAAGTTTACAGATAAACTCGAGTTTATAGCTAATTTCCCGGGCCACCGTACTTCAAAGTGGAAGTTAACTACCTAGAACTCGTGGTAAATTACACAGCCGGACATTAAGTGCCAAAGAACGTTTGCCACAGTTTTATCGCCGTTCTATATATTTTCTCCCCTTCTCTGCCCGTTTATCGCGCTGGATATTAATTTTTCTCGGACCCGGTGGCAATCCAATGTCTGGTCACGAGTGGACGACAATAATTTCGTCTGAGGTGAACGCGCCCCTAATTCGAGAATATGCGAAAGGGATTAGAAAAAAAAAACAGGAACGAAGTGAAGGGTAAATTATCCTGTAAATTAAATGAATCCATTAACAACTGAATTTACGATCCGTCTAAATTGATTCTCTGTTTAAATTGTGTATTATACATGGAACATGCGAACAGATTATGACGTGCAAATTATTACAATAACATTATAATATTCTCGGCCTTTCACGTTTTTGTAGATTATATCCAGAACCCTGTTATACGTATGTAATCCCTCTTAATGAATCATATTGTTGCTGCAGCTTGTACCTCATTGAAACTGGAAATCAATTTATTAAACTCGTGCCCTACATACATTCTAGTAAAATATAATGAAACAGAACTCGATGCGAATTCGCTACGATACGAATCAGGCGGGGTGAATGCAAATATTATCAATAAATATACAGAGTGTTCAAAAAAAGGTATATGACTTTAGAGGCTTAGAATGCCCATCGAATGGAGCAAAAAATGCCTAATCAACACAGGTCCTCGAAGAAAATCAAAGAAAAATTTAGATTTTAGGACCTACGCCCATTAAAAAGGATTAGATTTTAGGACCTATGTCGAGTAGACATTTCTTAATCCACTCGGTGAGTAGAATAAACATCTTTCCAAATTCCCTTACATAGTAACAATTTTCCATCGATTCTATTGCGATTAAAACCACCATAAAAACCACTCGTATGTCCCTCCACAATCCACCAAGTGCAAACGTCGAATCGAATGATTCCCGCCAGTTAGACGATAAGTCGGTCTGCCAACAGAGCGGCAAGAATCAGAAACGATCGGGTATACAGGTAGCAGCGATCGGGGTGGTTCGATGCGTCGCAATTCCGATCGTTCCAGGATAAAAGGCAAGTTCGGCGGCGGCGTCGGCGATAATACGATGATGCATGGTCGTGCCCAACCTACGACTCGCCTAACACCTAAAATATGGCGTAGGTAAGGCGCGAGTCCGGTCCAACCCACATCCGTGCGCGTTCACGCGGTCGCAGCGGGCCCAACTTGCGGAAGTCGGTGCTTCCAACTGCAACCGTCGGCGCGGTGTGGCAGGAAAGAAGCCTAGGCGCTGCCCGAACGAACCAACGAACGAAAAGGGGAAAGGGTGGAGGAGAAGGCGGGTACGGTTGAAGAAGAGGAAGAAGAGAAGGAAGGCGGAGATGGAGTCGTGTGGGTACCCGGATCCGATGGCGCATGCGGTTCGTGGAACCGATCGGGAACCGGTTTCTCAGGACGTGTTTCGCGCCGTATATGCAGCCCGGGGATCGTCGATAATGGACGGAAGAGCTGTCCGCCGACGGTGCCTCTCGTCTCTTTTTTTACGGCTCGTCTGCGCGGGATGGAGGGAGGGCTGGAAGGACTCGTAATAATCCGTAGACACGGCGAGAATTCGATCTCCCTCGGCGAGCTTCGACTCCCTGTCTCACCGTATACCCGTTTTCTGTCCTGTCCATGGCGATGACTCATCCCGCGAAGGAGGCCCATTTCGCGGCGCTAGGCCCGAGTAGGATCGACGGCGGTTACGTCGTCGACACTCTGCACGCGTCTGGTCCGTTCGACCAACCGAACGAACGCGCCAGGTTCAACGCTCCTTCCCCATCTGCTTTCGTTTATCGGATGGGGAACGCTCGGTGGAGTGGGGGATGGTTGTTTGGAGGTCTACGCTTGTCTTCCGACAAAACTGATACACGGTGATCTTAATGGGATGTTGGATGGCAATGTACCTGATAAATTTATGCTCTAACATTAACTCATATTTGGAAAATTGAGGAGACCAGACTCTATTAAGATTTATATACTAGAGCATCGAGATCCTTGCAGCCAGCACGGTAACGTTCGTAAGAATTATATTTCGATATCTGCGCGGCTTCCCCGTGAATTTGGAACACCGGGGTAGGAAGGTATTCATCGCCCGGAGACCCATTTCTCGAAGGTATAATGCTTACCACAACATTAGCCCCGGTTATAATTTAATCTGTACCCGGCTGTTGTTGGTTTTATAAATTTTCCGGTGGAACGCAACGAGGCAGGAGCCGCCGAGACAATGAAGGATTATAATTTTCTGGAGGCAGACTCCTGGGACCACTCCAAACATTTATTATTGAACGCGACTTCCTAGCTTACGCAACGCGGCAGAACGTTCTAACTATGCGCGGGTCGCGGACAAAACACAAACGGTGAAGTATTTCGATTCCACGATTACCCACGCACCGTGCATTTTATTTATAACATATTCGTTTTCGTTACGCGTATGAAAAAATATTTCCCACAGATACGTAAACTCGGCGATGCCGAAAATGCTGTTCATTTCCGCGTTATTCGCGATGGTGAAATATTACAAGAACAGAAAAATGTTCACAAAATACCCCATGCGAATGGTAGATTTTCCAACTTTACATCGAGCCGCGTGTTGCAAAATTCAGAATCCACAAACACGTTTTTCCTAACATAGAACGAATACAGTTGCAACGTTCCGAATTGCGGGGGTTTTCGGAATTTACTTCGATGAAAATTCTCGACCCGACGATAAAACCCGATTACGACCCGTTGCGTCACACGCAACGCGGTGGGGGTGGCAACAATGTCGCGGAAATGGAAAAGTTTCTAGAGCTCGAGTCGTCTTCTCGGAATGCTCCTTAAAAAGCTCGAGAACCGTCGTTTATTTGAGCCACGGTGGTCTTCTTGGCTCGTGCAACGCGTCGGTAAACTTCGTTTGAATTGTCGTCGTTTCGAGCTTTTATGCCCGGCGCCTCTGCATTAGCTGGACGCGAACCCCCAATTTTTGTTCGCCTACACTGCCACCGGTCGATTTATACGACGTCGTTCGGGTTACGGGGTTCGAGGAACACTGAAAATGTTCGTTGAAAGATATTTTGTTCGACGTCAGTTTGACGGGACCAACGTGGAAAAAAAACCATTGAGTGATCTGCGTCGAAGCTGCATACGTGACGTACCGTGTGGAGGTGAGGGTAGATGGGGAGCGAGGCGAAACTAATGCTCGCGATAAAACCACGCGTCGAGTGGCGGTGCACGCTTCCGACTTACGGAGCTTCGAAAAATACGTGATGCCTGCCGACGATCCGGCTGGGTGATGGATAGGGTATCGCGATAACTGCGCCAGCCTATGCTCGCGAGGAGCTTCCGTTTCCCTCGGTATCATTTTCCTGAAATTTCTATAACACTTGCTGGAGAATAATCTCGTGAGAGGGTGAAGAGCTAATTTTGCAGTAAGGGGTCTCCAGAAAAAGTACTTCGAATAGTCAAGATAGTCTTATCGAGGTAATTAATGAAGGAATCAGAATATGTTTCGAAAAATACGTGTGTCGTGGAAACCAATGAGGACACGTTTCAGAGTGCTATAAGGATTTCGGAGAGCCTCGACGATTTCGAAGCTTCTGGGCAGTAGTTAGAGAGTCACGAATTGCTGAGGTTCTAAGACCGGCCAAGTCGACCGGCAGCCTCGAGGCAATGGAAACCACCAGAACCCCGAGAGTCTCGGAAGCTCTAACCATCTAGGGACCCCCCGGAATATGTAAAGTCCGCAGATTCTATCGGGTTTCTGGAAACCTTCGGAATCTCGTGTGGTCTCTAGAAACAGTGGGAAAGCTCTAAACACGTTTTTAAATTTCGAGGAAACTTGAGAGCCTACAAACTTCTTCAAACCTCAACATTTCTGGGGAACTGTAGAACTTTCTGAAATTGAAAATTCTCAAATGTCTTCTTGACTCCAAATGGGCTGACGCTAACAATATACCAGTATTATCACTTTTTATGATAAATACCCTAAATGATCACATCTGATCACTTTTACCTATAAGATTTTTCACTTCCATCTTTCAACCCCCTCGCGCAATAATTCCTGCACGAAGGTCCAATCCTTATTACAAAATTCCCGGCTAGAGACAAACACTCGTTTCGAGATAATGAATCAGCGATATCGTCGAATCTAGTTTGAAGTCTATGACCTACGGTGTTTCGAGATTCCTGGTTGGGACACGTTTCACAGGATATTCCTTCAGATTAATTCTCGAATTGATAATAAGACCGAGTAATACCAGCTTATCCTGGCCAAGAATGCAATGGCGCGTAACCGTGGAACAACCGAATTTTGCCGTTCTTACTCCGGCTAAGGCCGATAAATGTTAACAAGTGTACTCTATAAGACAGCGTGTATCATTAACCACAAAAGACCGGCTTAACCGTGCACCGGGCGTGCAGGTGCGCCCGCAGCGAATTTAGGTTAATCGTTCAGCCGACTAATCGTTAGATGTATACCATTTGCGCGAGTAGAGAACGGCTCGTAAAGCCTGCTCGATTCGGAAGATCGTGTTTATGATCGAGGACCAGGACCAGCCCCGACTCGGAAATTTCTGTTCTGCTAGGGATCGATTTCGTACGGTCGATTTACTCGTCCGATCAACTATCAAATGACAGCATAAAGGTTTATGACTTAATAGTGTATGTATTCGACGGATAATGGGACAAAATCAGTGTCTTAATACTTGTACCTGTGCAAAATTAACAGGTTGCTCGATTGCGTTTCGGTGGTAGCAGCGACTCCAGAACGAAGTATGCATCGTGTTCGTGAAATGAACCGTATTCCGTGAATTTCGTTCATACGGACAAACTGGTTTCTATAGTTATTTACGATTACGACAGTGAAAAAGAGAGAATCGAGTTAGATTCGAGTCGAGATCGATATTTTCCTCCTTTTTATACTTTAATGACTCGGCGGAGTGTCTATTTCTCGAAACCAATGGTTTTCGATCGACGCGTTAATGCACGGGTTCGTGGTAAAAGCGGTCGAGCGTCGTGTTATCTGGTAACGGAAGTAGAAAGTCAACCGTCTACAAATTGGTCTTACCTGTACGCTTACCGCGCCGAGGGAAGATTAAAGAGAGTGGCTGTCGAGCCTCACAAATAGGATTTCTTCGACACGCGACGATAAGGATTGTTTCCAGAGGAATTTTCCTCGATAGGAGATTTAATAAGTCGTTACCCGATCGGAGTGCAGCTGCCTCTGGAACACCCCTTGCTTCTTCGATAAAGTCAGAAATGGTACCTGCTTCGCGTTATCGATAAATATTCTCCGCCTCTTGCGTAACTCGAGAGTAGACTGTCTCGGATTGGAGAAGCGTTCGCATCCTCAATTCTCTATTATTCTACGTAGTTTATTACATATCTCAATACTTCACATTTTTCTACACGGTATGCAAAACAGATATTATTTACAGAAAAAACGAAAGAGTATACGAAATATGTGTAATAAAAGGATTATTGTTTACCCGAAGCAGTTCCGGATTTATTGAATGAAATATTGGAATTCCGAGATTATCTATGGAAGAACGCAGGAACAAATAAGATACACGTAAGAATATACCGAAAACATTGTTCCCTTCAATAGCTCCGCTTGATAAAGAATTGGATCGGCTTCCGGCCGATTACAGAATGCAGACCAAACATCAAAATCGATGTTTATTATATTTGAACTAATAATTTTTGTACCAACCGTCTAATAAATACCTTTCATCGGGACATTTTAGAGGTGTAATATAATCGAATGATAAAGATAACGTGATAAATCAAGAGAAACATGAAACTTGATTCACTGTCGAAATATGAACCACGTCACGACGTAATCCCAGCGCGAACAAAGTAATCAACGTTCGTCGATTTCCTGGACAGCAGACCGTCAAAGAATTTATTTTTCGGCCGGGTATCTCCCGTGTCGAGGCGATCCAGATTTTTTTTTTGCGGGCGCACGAGCTGCCAATATGGGATACGGCACCGCTCGCCAAGTGAAAATTGATGGTTCCGAATCAGACAGGAAGATTTTTCCACGGTTCAACGGTTATCGAGCCGAAGTGATAAGCAACGAAGAGCATGGGATACTGCCGCCGGCCCGTTGGCCACCGGACCGTATAATTTCCATCGAACCATGCATTTCCACGTAGACGATCCGCGATGTGCATGCATCCACGCATCCGATGTTCCTTATAATACCCACGCGTTCTACCCCAGCTTTTTCTTGCGGATCCCAAAATCACGCGCATACATCTTTATTTGCATTTACACCAGGAAGCTTGTTGCAGTTCAATCGAAAAACAAACAAGACAATTTCTCGTGCAAAGATGCAGTGAAAATCTTAACCTCCTTTAGAGTTTGAATTTTTTCGTGACTATAAAGAATTGTATGTACCGTGAAACGGTTACTTTCCAGACATCTGTTCACCAAGACCATTTCATTCCTCTCAATGCACTTCACCACATTTAACAGTTCAAATCTACGTTTTCCAAATACCCTCTACAAAGCCTGTCCACTTCTAAAAAAACAGCGGATACTCTCTGAACTCGATTTATACGACTTCGTCGCTCCGTCTCTGAAAATCGTCCCGTTAAAAGCTCCTGATACGAGTGTCTGTCGGTGAACACAAGACGCACGCTATGAGAGAGGGGATCGAGGGGAAGACAGGATGGGTCATTGTCTCTGGAGAGGCTGCAGAACGCGATACACGCGTCTGGCCCCCTATGTGACGTCACTTCCGCCGCCCCCGGGCCTCAGCCTCCTCGAGAACCGGTATCACCGTCGTCTTTTCTCTCCTCGCTTCCTCGTTTCTCCCACCATCTTTCCACTCGGTTCAGTTCGGTTTGCTTCTCGCGAGCGGTCGAGAACGGCGGTGTTCCGCGAGAAAATCTCGATGTGCTGCAAGAGACTTCGCGTGGGCGGTGGATTCGCCGCTTCGGGGATTAGATTCACGAAGAAGCGCATACCGGTCATGTTCTCTCTCTCTCTCTTACTTTTCCTCTCCCCTCACCCTTATCCGTTGCATTACGAGCACGTAAGTGCCGAGCTCTCGTTTCCTGGAACAAGCACCGGTGGAACCGAAGAACCCCGTTGAAAAGACCGACGATTTATTCCTGTACACGAGCCCTAAGTATATCGAATCGTTGCCCCTGTATGCGGTTCTTTTCGGAGGGTTCATCGATTTTTCGCCGTTTCAAAAGCCACGAGGCCGACGAGGTTCCCTCATACCCCTACTCTTCTGGTTACGCTTTTCTTCCTCGTGGCTTTCACCTCCGGTCGAAACCCCCGTTCCAAGCAGCAACGGTGAATCGGTTAATGCGAACGAAAGAGGTGCACTGTCTCGTTCCCGGTTAATCCGAGCCAGGTAAATTACAGCGATACGACTCTTTTGGGCAATTAATGGTATCGACCCATCGATGCATTACGCAAGCCCTCTTCCGCGACTGATAAACGGTACGCGGACGCGATAAATTTTGGCGGAGCGGTGGGACGCGTCGCTGGAGCGTTCTTTTGGATGTTGAGGTAGTGGTTGGTGGGAACTGATGGAACCTGTTTCATGGAGATGGTGTTCATTGACAAATTTTGTATGGAAAAATGATTGCGAAGGGCAGGAAAAAGCACCGATTATCTCGTTCGAATGGATTCTTCGATAATGAAGTAAATTCATACATCTGTGCACGAAGCTCGTCATTATCAATGTTTGAATACTGTATAAAAGGGCAATGCCCGTTTGTATACTAAATAAATAAATGAATAAATAAATAAAATTTTACAGTAAACAGTAACCCTATATAGTACTGGATATAAGATACTAAAACAATAAATACAGGATCTATTCATCAAGGATTAAGTCTTTTACACGAAATCATTTTCCTTAAAGAATATACAGTTTCATATTTTACAATGTATAATTTTCTCAACGAATAATAATATTCAAGAATCATTTCCTTCAAGTCCGTTACCTAGTCGTACAACAATTATTAAGTATAAAGACATGCAAATACTTTCGGTTAATCCAGAACGAACGCGCTGCCGCCAGCACTTTTTCCTTTCATTCCAGAAGACAGTCCATTACGAACGCTTTATCTTCGTTCCACGAACTTTCTTCGCGTCTTTCATCAGAGATATACACCCGGTACCGCTTTGTCCTTCGCCCGTTCTTTGTCTAAGGGATTCGCGTACGCGGAATAATTCCGACAAGCTGTTTAATCGGTTATGAAATTTGCGACCGTGGGACACGTGTCGGTAGCCTTTCATGGGGTACTTCATTTCCGGGGCGGATTTATTAAAAAAGTTTCGCGACGCTTCTGATGTCGGATGAACTCACGGTTCCGTAACAAAATCCTGTCTCGCGATAAGTAGTTCGTGAACTTTGTTCGATCGAGGAAGAAATAGGATAGGACGTACAAGTTTGCATAGAACGGATGAGGGTTCGATCGAGGGCAAGAGAGAGGATGTACGATTTTTCATAGAACCGTTCGATCGTTACCCAATTGCTGTTCGAGCAACAGGGAAAATTCTGTACAGGTAGACGATTCGCGTGAAACAACACGCGTACAAACGCGTATCCTTTTGAACTTCATCATTTTCGAGGCGAAATCAAACGAAAACCGTGTACCGCTTTGAGGAACGGAAGTAAAGGCATTCGTTTATACATGCGTCGAGGAAATTGCACTTCATCATCCGGAACGACTCGACTCGGAAAACGGCACATACACAAAGGATGCTGCAGTTAACAGACAATTGGCTTGTCTAGCGGACCACGGGGTGAAATTAAATATTCGAGCTCTTGAAGCGGCTAGGTCGAGCGGGCAATAATAATCACTCCCCAAATTGATCTGTCACAGAGTTAACGTTTCGTTTCGTTGATACGCCATTAGGCGCGGACAGAAACTCAGCCGGTGTTTCTCGTGCGAAACGGCCGAGAACGTCGTCGCTATCCATTTGGAAAACGGAACGAACCATCCGAAACGTGCGCGAGCAGTAATAACGCGGCGGGCTCGTAATTACGGTCACGTAACATTCTACCGACATATATTTTGGCCGTGTCTGAACCTCGGGATTTACCTTTGAAATATACTACGAGATTATTGATAACTACTTCGTCCGAAAAAGATATGTGGCGACACTTTTTCATCAATTGCCCTTGATACATATGTGAATAATAAATTTTAATAGTCTATACACGAATGTCCCATCCATTTGAAATTTATTTTATTATATTCATAGAATATATTTGTATTTATGGATAATGGATGATAACTTGTCGACATACTATACAGACTCCGGCAAAATAATATGTAAATGCGGGCATCACGTGATTTCGTTTTTTCGGCTTAGTTTTCGAGAAAATCATACGCGTGTAACTGAATAGAACTTGGCTAGCGCGTCTGGTCATTGCATTCCATTTCTACTTACTACCACGATGAACGTACTTGTTTCAGATAAATTCTCAAATCCGATTTCCTCTAAACCTAAGTCGAGAATAACAAAATTTTGTTCAATATTTATTATTATTTTTCCGTAACGAATCCCATGGTGTCCGCCTTGACATATTATTCGGCCAAACCTTGTATATATCCGAACAAGGTATTTAAAGACCAGCGATACATCTTTCCCCCAAAATCTGTTCCACTTTGTTCCGTTTGGGGTCACTCTTTTGAACCTCAATTCATCCAACCTTTAAGCCCCTTATTAAACGCAGATTATTCGGTTCGCTTGATTTCCCCACGAGTTTCGGACACGCGTTAACGTCGAAACGCGATAATCACACGCGACAATGGCGCCGATTTTGGGTCTCCCTTTCGCCTAGGGGACACAGGTGACCTGACATGCTTTACCCATACGAAGTCGCCGTTCTTTTCGAGGGTGGTTAAGCTGCGTGTAATTTACGAAGACGCGCCACTTAATGACGCGAGTGAACAGGGTGCGTCGCGACATTAAGGATTCATGACGGAGATTCGTAAGCGGGGCACGCGTGAACGTTGCCCGTCGAAAACATGTTTTACAGCGTTACAATCCTCGCCTGGCATCTTGTTGGCTGCGTTACGTGACTTGTAATTATATGCCGAATGTGACGGACGTTATTGCCCCGGTGTCGCTTATGGTACTGGCTGAAATTCCATCGCCACTCTGGAATCCGAATGTAAACGTTCGTCGACTTCGCTTTTGTCAACACGGTGATATAATAATGGCTCGACAGTGGTTAGTGACTCGAAGGACGTATATTCGGATCAGCTCAGAGAAATATAAATTTTACTGCTTCGGAAACTGTCTGCACGCGTTTTCTACTAACTGCTAAACGAGTAGTAAAGGGAACACCGATCTGGATAAAATGAATAAAAGATAACGTAGTTATTAAGCGTTACCTGCCCGAAGAATAGTATAAAACTCGACTCATGAAATGAGATAATATTTTATATTAAGCGCGTAAGATATTATTTTAACGATTACTTTCCTCCACGATAATTGAATCACTATGACACATCCGAGCGTAGTATCGATGCATATCAAACTGAAAAACTGCGACTAACATGACGAAAGAACGATCATTAGGGGAACATTAATAGCGTCAGCGTCAAACGATCTCGTCGCTGAGCTCGCTTACAGAAACGTAAATTATACACGGCGAGCTGCAAACTGTTCGTTTGAAAAGTCATGAAAATACCCTCGGCTGTACCTCGGACTCGCGTTTTGAAACAGCACCCTGAGGTATATATATATATATATATTAATGGAAACGTAATTAAACTGGACGAGACGAGGAGCGATACTATTACGGTAATGAAAAAGGGAAGAAATAATTTGTCTTGCGTCGCTTTGATGTTACGCGAAACGCACACACAAAAACGTAACCGGCTCCCACGTCTCGGGTGTGTTTTCTCTTCAATTTCTCCACAGAACAGAGCACTCCGCAGGCTCCGTTCCAGTGCCCCTTTCCCCAACCCCCATGAATAATGAAGTTTACGAACTCGGAAAAGAAGTCCTCTTTGTAACTTTCGATTCCGACCGTTCTCGTTGTACCAGCGGCGATAACGCTTCGCTTATACCGGACGATATTATCAAACTGGCGGCAATTTCGCGTTGGCTTTTCTAGCATGCTCGCGGCCCGTGAAGAAAAGCAAACGCTCCCTGGGAATATGTTGCGAGTAACTCGCGTTTAAACGACGCGCGGTTTCGCTCGCTTTCCGGTGACCCTTTTTTAAATTTCAGTTCGGAATAACAATTCGTGTGCCGTTGATACGTAATATCGGCGATCCTGAATGTAGACAATTATCTAGATAAAGATATAAGAATGTAGAAAATATGGAAATGAAAATTTTATAATAGTAATAAAAGATTTATCCAATTTTTCTACGTCGACGTCTTTAACCCGTTGACTACATATTGATATCTTGTACAGAAGTTTCTGTTCATAAAATCAAGAACCAATAGTCTTTTTAAGACTATTTCAAATAACGAACCAAAATCTGGTGCAGTTAGGGCGTTGTACAGTATAAGTTACGGAAGTTAAAGTCCTTCCCCCCAATCTGTCTCTATCATTTCCCCCACTATTCAACACGACACGACCAATAAAAACGTAATGTGGACTCTATAACAGGACACAGTGGTGTAAATGACTAATTCTGAAAGTAGTGATAAAATAAAAAATATTTTTCGTTTGCCACGTGTACAATGAAGGAGGTAGCTAATCTAATAGACGACACTAAGCGTTCTAACAGTGTCTACGAGTACTTCCGTTTGCACAAGAGGAAAATTATCAAAATTCCCGAAGGAACTCGCGTAAATTACCAAAGTCTCCGGCCCCACTGCGGTCCTCGGTGAGCGTGGAAACTTCGATCGCGTGGCAATAACAATCGCGTTTTAAGTAAACATTCTCTTAATTACTCACGACGACATGTAGCCTTTTCAAGTTCGCCAGCGTATTGTTCGGTATAAGCACCTGTGCACGGCCTGGTCGTGCTCGCTTGCTCCACTCCCCGGTTCGTTAGAGCTCGACACGCCCCTGTTAATTCTGGCACAATATTTAAGCAGACGTTCATAACCATCGAGCAAGCACACCGGGCTGAGGGGCGAGTTTCGTATATGCACGATCGCATCGCGGTCAAGCGAATTTGTCTCGTTTTAGCATTCAGTCTTTTTACTGTCTCTAATTTACCGGACGTCGAGCGGCAATTTCTCGGCGAATTCAGCCACATCAAAGGAATCCCCGCGAGACGGTCATTAATTTTTCGAGCGGATATTAAGAAAAAAGAAAGCAGGCTGGCATCAAAGCTATCCAGAGTTCTCGTTTATTTTACCCTGCATACATTTAATATCGAATTCTTATTTACCGTAAATGAAAATTGTATTACTTGATTAGAAATGTAAAATCTAATTTACATTAATTATGAATTATGAAAATTGCATCGTGGATAATCTGCCAAGGTAGAGTTGCAAATTTGAGGATTAACCAGATGAGATTCTCTATGTGACAAAGGTACGAAGGATACAATTTTTCATAGATTCCTCGATATCCAGAGATCAAGTCACGATAAAAATCCATCCTTTTATCCATCGCGCACCAAGAGTATTTTCTCCAATGGTCGTTTCTATACGTTTCGTCGAGTTTCCCGTTCTAAAGCGCCGTTCACACGTTCCCCTTCTTTCGTTGCTTACGCAGCCCGCCGGTCGTAAAAGACAGCCGCGTACGTCGCTTTGCTCCGGGAATCAAAGAGAGGCGAAAAGGAGGAGGGAAGGAAACTGTACCGAGCAAAAAGTCACCACGATTGTTCTTCCCACCTGACTGAAGGGAAAAAAGGCCGGGTGAAACTTCGCTGACAATACCAGAAATTCCGACGGGCACAATAGCCTCTGGTGTGCTGCTGCAGCGGATGGCGTTGGTCGAGGGAACGACGGGGGAACACTGGAAGTTAGATCGTCTTTGACGCGCGCTGGTGCTCCATCGACGACGCCCGTTCGTCTTCGCGAGAAAGTAACGAGAGAGTGAATCAAAAGGAAAGAAGAAAAAAAAAGAAAGATTCTTGCCAGGGACAGACGATGGGCTGCTGGCACTTCGAGAGTTCGCTGGGGGGTTTCGCCACGAGCTTCCTACAGTAAAGCTTTAAAGTATCTTAACTTCTACGCTTTAACCCATTGAAAACCCCCGTCTAACGAGGTTGACTAGCGGACGAGCACCTTGTGTTCGAATATGAAAACGAGACCTTGGTTGTATAACGTTCCAACGAGGCTAAAGGACAGTTTTGTAAGAACGCTTCACTTTTTCCTCGAATATCCCATTCGCTCTTTGGAAGTTATATCGAACAGTGAAACGTTTCGGTATTATTAAAACTTCGTTCTCGCGTGTAATCCATAAATATTCGAAAGTTAAATTGAATTTCTGTCGCGAGAGTCCGAGCTAGTCCGCGTGAAAACAGAATCATTGGGGGAACGGGGAGAATACAAGACAAAAGAAGAGAGGGGGAGAAAGAGAGAGCGTAAATAAAATATCAGCCGTTGCGTAAGCCGTTCGTCTTCGCCACGGGGATCGATACACTATCGTCCAATATTACAGAACAAGGGCTGGAGGAGGAGGGTGGGTCCAGTGGCGGCCAACACGCGGAGGGAACAACCAGACGAAACGACTTTCGAGGGGAATAAAAACATCGCGTTTGTCGATAGAGGTAATTTAGAGCGGCCGAGCGCGCGCGCGATCGTTATGCCCCGTATAATTCACGATCTGCTACGAATACATACATCGAGGCTTCGTACGGCACTCGTCGGCTAAATTGGATTTTTGCCGCGTCGACGAGGGAGACCTGCTCGGTCCAATCCTTCGAACCCGCAGGAGAACCTGTCCCTCGTCCGTCACGGCGACCTCGTGGTTCCCATGTATCGACTTGTGTGAACGAGTAACGATAATTATTCGTCGGGATTTAATTAATTTATTAAAGGTCTCGTTCGTTAGGTTAGTACGCCACTTATCTTCCGAACGAGGCGTTTCTTTTTTCCCTCTTTGAATCCTGTCACTACCGTGCCTCCATTTTTGTTCACGGAAATTCCTCAGACGTCTTCCATAATGGATTACGTGGTCTTATCGAGGTGAGTCTGGTGAATGCTGGTGGACGTTACCAGCTTTTGGGAGTCTGACTATGCAGTATGTCATCGAAAAATAGAACGAATCCCCGTCTGAAAGTAGGGATGTTCGATTCCACTTCGATTCTCTTGGGTAACACCCCACTGTCATGTATAACACATGCACTAACAGCCAAAAATATGAGACTGGGTCTGATAATTAAAGAAAGTGGAAAATATTATTCTACAAAAAGTTAAGGAGGTAACGTGTTAACACTAAAACTACCGACGATAAACGTATATTTCCTTCAATCGCTGGATGAACATGGAAAACTTCTGAAACTTTATAAATTTAGAAACTGACTAATTTCTTCACTCTGGTATCGTAATAAAAGGTGCAAAAGATCTGAGAAAATGTATTGTCATATCATTTTAATCGTCGTTGTAAGAGTGTAATGACCAGTCATTTTGACTGGTTTGGTAGTTCTAGTGTTAAACCCGACGGGAAGTGTATATACTTATACTGATTCCGTAACTTATTTTATCGTAACAAAATAATGAGTTAGATTCCATCAATCATGAACTTTGGTCCCATACTTTTGCCGATAGAATATGTATTATATACAGCAGTGACGTGTTACCCAAAAGAATCGATCCTCGATTCCGATTCGATTCTTTAGAATTCAGAACATCCCTAGCTGAAAGCTGGCTAAAGTCAACCATTTCCTGGTACCGATATATCCGCTTTAAATTACGCGAAACTGGCCGAACACATCCAACAGGGGCTGTTTCCTTTGGTTCACGTGTGCTCAACCTCTGGCAAGTTTTCGGGTCACCGTTGTGTGTGTAATATGGATATACATACATATATCATTTATCTGTATATGCACTATTCCGTTACTGCCCATACAGGTGTATACAGGTCGCTTTATTAATGGACTAACGCTTGCCCCGACACCCGCCGGCGACAAAGTGGACAGTGCCGCCCGGCCGCCCGCGGAATAACACGTTAGCTCGTTTACCGGAAAATGTGTCTGGAGTGTCCCGTGCGCGGCCCTCGGTTCCGCGCCTTTGAAAACTAGGTGTGGCAGTTTTCTATGGTGATCAGAGTTTAACTGCATTTTCCTCGCGGTGGCGAACGGGTAAACCGCGTCATAGGAAATTTAGTCGATCGCCCCGGCTACGTCGTTTGCCTCCAACGAACCGACGAATGTGACCCCACTAACGAGCAACCAACGCGCACACCACACGCCCCCTTGAACCGATACGACCACGTGGTTCGTCTCTTTGCCTCGCGTCCCTTTCGACGAGGTGTACGACGATCGGGAAATCAATTTTATGTTTAAAGTAATATTTTGTTCTAAGCAGTATGAATGTTCTTATATATGACAAACATCAGAGGTGCTCTCATCACAGATATATGGAGAATAGTCCTGGATAACTTTCAAACAAAGAAACGGTCGAGTTTTGATGCCTATATTTCCTGAGAATTTTTTACCAATTTAGTTCTGGATTGTTTTGTAATAACAATGTGGTATTATGATAGTATGATGATTTGTAATAATTGTAATGTTCAGGTTATGATAGATGACAAATTTAAGGTCGATGTTTAAGCGAGATCACCAGTTGGTCCAATGGAGCAATCGTAAAAATTTACGAACGTTGGATGGATCTGATGCTGAAATCGCAAACGAGTCGAATGACCTAGCTAATGGGGTTTGAACACTATTTATAGGTAACCACGGATCCGACGGGGTACCAGCACCGTGAACCACGGTAACTGGCGGTTATGCTCCAAACACGAAGGCAATACACCGGCAACTTATGAATATTTACAACGGTTGAATATGCATACCACTGACAATGTATTATTTTTGCTCCACGAGAGATCGATATAACCGCCCTCGCGCAGCACACATTCGGCCGCGCATGAATCGTGTGCAATATTACGCGAAATTCTGTAGTAACGAATCTGTGGAAAATTCGATTATGGCATTTCGTTAATCGGCAACAGATATGATACAGCCTATTACCCGACTCGATAGAAAATTAATACATTTTGTGCTTCTGCAACTGTAATACTAATTTCCAATCATATTATAATAACTTATGAATGAAACACACTCACCAAGTAATTGGAACAGATGTTATTATAGCAAAAGCACTTCGTTATTTTCCAACTTACAGTAATTGATGCAAATTATATCACTTTCACTGACACTGTAAGTCGTAACTAATTATCACATACACAAATATTATCAGGATGTTTAAACTGAATGAATGTAAATTGTCGTCTTGCACATAAACTGTATTCAAAATTGAATGTACGAGATCGCACTAGACTGGTGAAATAGACACTATCGAAGTTGAACGCAGAATAACTGCTTGTCGTTCGGATCTATTACAATTTTGTGTCGGAGTGGTGTACATACCTGTATATGATTGGTATTCTGTGTTTATGAGGGTGTGGCGAAATTGTCGATAACATTGTGGAAGGGAGAACCTTGGCTCGCTGCTTTCTTTATGTAAACACCTCTATGGCTACAGAATTCGAATCGACAGTATGCACGTTTCAACAATAATTTTAAACGCAATATACCACTATACACGCTCAAATGCGATCGTCAATATAAAAACAAAATACAGCTCCCCGTACTTCCACATGTTTATTCGACCAATACCTCCATCCCTTCACGCGCCCTCCGCAAATAACCGCATTCTGTTCCAGTGAACGATGGAAACTCGTCGAATGTGACTAAAGCGCGAGTACGATGCCCGCTGCACGAGGCTGGGAGGGTGGTTTTTTTTTTTGTTTCGAGCCAGCCTCCTCCAGCGCGGTGTATATTTTATCGCCGCGAAATGTTCGACTGGAATCGAAACGTCACGAGACGCGATTTATGGCCGTGGGCACCGGGAGCCGCGCCCCGTTCAACCGAGAGGACTCGCCCCGGTCATTAGTAAATAGATCGCTAGAGGGGGGAAAAAAGCTGGTTCGCGATATTCATCGGTGCGACTCGCGTCATTAGCATCGCGTTTATATTAATTAAGCCCGTGTCTGACGAGTGGAGGACGCCGTGGACGAGGCAAGTTGACGCGGAGAGATTTCAGAAGATATCCTCCCAGCGGTCCGTGTTCCAGTAATCCGGACCGACGATGCTGGGAGACTGAGCTTTCCGGAGGCTCGTAGCCGTGGAAAATAGCTTACTTAAGCTTGAAATTAAAAATAGGAAGATCCGGCGGTGAATCTTGGATTAGCCGGGCCCCGGTCCCGTGGGGAGGAACAATACGATGACGGGGAGGAATTCGAGCCGTGGTAGTTCGTGTGTTTAATGCGATTGTTGACGTTTAATGTGTGTGATTACCGCGTATTTTAACTCGTGATTTTCCATTCTTTGGCACGACGTGCTGCAAATTGTTGGATTCTTTGATCTGTGCATCTAACACGGGACATCACGCAAGTTTAACACGCCAATTGTTATGCATTTTGAGAAATCTTTGACACGTGCTTCTTTTGTAGCTGGTGGCATTCACATCTAGGGGTGGAAACAGCCCTCGGTGAATGCAAAATTCAACTTAGAAAAGATATTTGTTAACAAAACTTGTGCGTTTTTATTGACAAAAATAATTGCTTAAGTAGTGCTTCGAAATACTAGAGGACTGTTTTCATCCCTATATGTAAATGTCAGCGGCTTCGAAAAATACGTGTAAAATATGTTTCAAAATACTACCTCTGTACCAAGCGGCATTAAAATCGGCGTGTTACATTTGAGTGATGTCAATTGTACAATAAGATTCCAAAAAAATTATAGTTTGCTTGTGGGAAGTATGGATTTGTGAACCTCACATAGCTGATGATGATTTTAAATTCTTGTAAATCCGTAATATTCGAATAAGCGACAACGACGTAGCACGTTTAAGAAATCTGGTCTTCAAAGGCTAATTTCCTATGTAACTTTTCACAAATCGGGTAACCCTACAGAAGTTTCCTGACACTATTACAGTTCACCCTAATTACTGACTCTAATGGTACTGTCACTCTTCGAAATCAACTACAAAATGAAACGATACAACAAATGATCAGAATAATTGAAATAAAGCAAATTAGGGTTTCCATTCGTTAGGCTACCCCGTACCTCGTACCAGACCGTTTCGTCGACAGCACTGCAGCAAGCGTTCCAGTACTCGTCTCAGCGGCCTCGCTGTACGCTCGCGGATCAACCATTAGGCAGAATGACGCGCGATTTCGCGAGTCGGTTTTTTACGGCAAGAAGAGACCACGGGTGAAATTTAATGCGCGGCGTTCAACTAAAAAAAAAAGAGAGAGAGAGTGCGCACTCGCGAGTCCCATAATTCAATTAAACCCGCCGCGTCGGTATTTAATGGGCCGCGACGCTGTAACTTCGTTTTGGCCCTGTGCCACGAAGCATCGGGGTCCGTTCGCCCGTCGGATGTAAAGAGCGAACGGTTCCCGTGTATGTTTCTTTTTTTTGCCCGGCCCCGTTGCTCTTTCTCGATCGATCAGTGTGCCGGGCACCGGGAAAGAAGCGGAATAGCGGAGCTACCAAAACGGAAAAAGGACGTGTCTCGCGGACGCATGGTTCGACCGTCGCGAAGAATGAATCGGGTGGGCTGGCGTACCACGGGACTTGAACGATTTCGAAGTATTGTTACGCTTGATTCTCCTTCTGGCGGTGAACGAAAGGGATGGTTCCGTGGAATCACGGTCGCTTTGCTCGACCCTCTGTTTTCTCGTGAACGACGACCAGGGTTCCCTTAAAGTGACTTTTCTTCGCAACGCTGCTAGCGATACGGGCGTGAATTAAAGCGCACTTCGCCTGGCTTCTACGATATTTCCTTATTAAGTAAAGTCTCATTTAAGTTTAACCACCTGAATATCATTTTTAATTGTGACAACGCAAAAAATATTTTACAGTTGTTTTTTTTTTTTGAAATATTTTGTCCTCAAAGTTTTCAATGTTATGAATGTTTTTCTTCAATAACTATAGATTATTTAAAGGGTATATCATAATATATATCTGAGTGTATTTTTTCATTAGCTACGCGATGCAATAGAAAAAAATATGTAGTTATTTGAGAGGAAAGATCGATAACCTTAGAAACGTTATACTGACTACTTAATACCATTCAATTAGTTTTTACAATTAAAAAAGGTATTCGTGGGGTCACACTTAAATGAGACACCCTGTATAGAGCATTTCAAAGTCTCATTTATATAAGTCCAGAACGTAGAATACCATCAGCCCTGTCGACCCTGTTTCGCGGAATATTCGCAATCTTTAAAGCAAGTTGGACACTCTCGGGCCGGTGCAAAATTTTCAAGTTAGAGTGGAATGAATTTAAATTGCAGGTCAACGGAGCCCCGCCCGCGTCGACGCAAAAACTTCCACCCCCGTAAAAAGGTTAATATGCAAATCGGCCGGTTTAGCAGCGACGGCGGATGTATAATACGCTCGATGCTCGTCAAAAGCCGGGCGGGATTTAAATAAACGTTTACATCGGCGTGCGTCCATTGATTCGCTTCTGGTTTAAAATTCAAATTTCTCATTAACGAACGAATGAGATTCGCGGTCCCCCGAGCGACGTTGACTTTATCGACTCGGAAACGAAGAAACCTCTGGGCGGCGAATGCACACGGACGAGTGCGCAGAGACATCGGGAAGCCTCGCGGGAAAAAAGGATTGACACTAATACCGACGATCTACTTTTCCCGAAAGGACATTAATCGCGGCGAAGACGGGCATCGGATCAGCGAAAAGGGAACGGCGTCGGTTCGATCTGAGATAACGGAACGAAATAAACGACAGTGGAACGTTTTATCGGTATTTTTTTTTCTTCCATTCGACGGTCAAACGGTTATGAATACCCGAGTTTAATTGAGCGAGGTCGATTTATAGCCTCGCCGAGATGTTTTCCGGTGAACGTCGTTGAATACCGTTCGGCGTCAACATTGCTACGTCGTTGAATCTATGTCATTCTCAGAGATTAAATGAACTAGCCAAGTACAGTTAAATATTGACGCATTGGGTTCTTGTATCCTCGGTTTACTTTTAATTTCAGTGTGTAATTTCTTGCGTGTCAAGCAATTTGATGGAACATTCTTCTCTTCGGACATGATCCACTAATGGTCGTAGATAAATAGAGATAAAAGAAACCTCTTCTTGCGTCTAATACACAATTACAGAACACGAGATTTCATAGCAAACAAGTTCGTGAAATGACGTTTTCTATAATTGTTTGCTGGAATATGTTTTCTGCTCAATGTTTATGACTTTGCAGGAATTTCCTCTCTATCATCATTCTTCATTCCTCTATCAGGCCATTAAAGCATTCGAATGCCTTTTACCTACGCTATTCGATCCATAAAGCAATATTTATTTTAAAAAAACACTACGTAACCCAGAGAAAAATTACATAGACCAAAGAAAAGACTCACCTTCATTATCGATGGAGAATATCCCAATCCCGTCGCCGTCCCGAATGGTGTATCCAATCCTCGAGTCACCACCAAGCGGATCCGCATCCTTGGCACGAACAGTCGTCACTAGTGTCCCGACCGGTTGATTTTCAAACACACTCGCGGACACGACGAAGTCGTCGAACACCGGCGGATGTAGATTCTCGTTCACGTCGACGACCTCGATTATAACCATTTCGAAGTCCAAGCTCTGGGTGGTCCTGATCGTTCCGGAGACTTTATCGACTTTGAAGTAACCCTCGCTCTCCATTGCATCGGACAGGAAGTACTCGATATCGCCGCCTGCCCCTTCGTCTGGGTCGGTCGCGTCCACAACTGCGACCACCGTCCAGACGGGCACGTCCTCGCGGATCTTCACGGTGTAACTGGATAACGCGAAGACAGGCGCGTTGTCGTTGACGTCGTCAACCGTGACACGTACCAAAGCGTCCGAGTACAATGGCGGCGTGTCGCTTCCTTTGCCGCCGTTATCTTGCGCCCGTATTCTAAGCTCGTAGATCTCCTGTCGTTCCCGGTCCAATCTCCCGAACACGCTCAGAACACCGGTCACCGGGTCCACGCGGAAATCGTTCGTCTCGGTCACCAGGGAATACGTGACACGCGCGTTCTCCCCTAGATCGGCGTCGGTCGCGTTCGCACGCCACACGTTCGTACCGTTCAACGCGGTCTCCGAGATCCGGAAGCTCGCCAGGGACCTCTCGAATTTCGGGGCGTTGTCGTTCACGTCGAGAATCGTGACCGGTAGCATACGGGACGAGGACTTCTGTGGCCTGCCTAAATCATAGACGCTGATGTTCAGGAAATACTCGCTCTCCCGTTCTCGGTCCAGGTAACCGATCACGTTCAGATCACCGGTATCTGGATCGACACCGAACACGGAATCCCGATCGCCGCCCGATATACAGAACACCAGTTTCCCGTTGTAGTCCAGATCCCTATCCCTTGCGCGTATCCTGACCAGCGTCGTTCCGACCTTCGCGGACTCGTTCACTTTGATTTCGCTGGGGAAATCGATGAACTCTGGTGTATGTATGTTCTCTCCGTACCTGCTTGGCGTTAACGTGTACTCGTCGTCCTTCGACGGTATATTATTCCTCTCCGCGGATGCCATCGCCTCCGTCAACCTTCTCGCGACTCCCGTGTCGCGACACTCGAACGCGCCACCTTGATCGGATAGAATTCTACCTGGGGAACCTAGGTTCCTCTTCGCGTTCACCAGATGCATGTGTACAGGATTCACGTCCGCGAAATGTGTGTCGTCCGTGGCGGTAACGTTCACCATCCTCTCGGTGGACTTCACGTCCGATAGATCACAGGCTACGGATAAGACCCCGCTGGCCGAGTCCAAAGCGAAGCAACCGTCCTCGTTCCCAGAGACAATGCGATAACTGATGGTGTTGCCCGCGTCGAAATCGATGGCCGACACGGTGATGACTTCCGAGCCGATCGGCAGGTAACGCGGCACGTGGCCGGTGCATTCGATCCTCTCGAACTGGGGTCTGTTATCGTTCACGTCCCGCACCTTCACGTGTAGCTGCATCTCGGCCTGTCGCCGATACGGCAGACCCCAATCGCTGACTCGCACGTGCAGCAGGTACTCCCTCTTCATGGTCTCGTAATCGAGCACCTGTCTGGTCCTTACGATCCCGGAGAAATGATCGATCTCGAATGGCACCTTTTGGATATTGTCGATACTGTACGAGATGTAAGCGTTCTCCCCGGAGTCACGATCCTTCGCGGTGATCTTGACCACCGAGGTGCCGGCTGGTTCGTTCTCGTCGATCCACACCTCCATCTCGGACTGCTCGAACGTCGGATCGTTGTCGTTCGTGTCGACCACGTTGATCTTCACCTTGGCGGACGACTGCTTCCTCGTCCCGGCGTTTCCTTGATCGACGGCGGACACCGTCAACGTGTAAAACGCTTTCTTCTCCGCGTCCAGGCTCGCCGATGTGTACAGCACGCCCGTCTCGGCGTTCACGTAGAACTCGCCACCCTCGTTGCCGCCCACGATCTCCAGGAACACCAACGCGTTCCTTCCCTCGTCCGCGTCCGTCACTTTCAGTCTGATCACCGGCGTGTTTATGGGAGCGGTCTCCGGGACCTTCACCTCGTAGATCTCACGGCTGAAGACAGGCGCGTTGTCGTTCAGATCCGCCAGATGGACAGGCACGAATTTGTAACTGAATCGTTGCGGCACGCCACGATCCATCGCGCGTAACGTTAAATTGTACCCTTGCACCGCTGTCTCTCGGTCCAGCAGGTGCAACACCTCGATGTTGTATTCGCCGGAATGAGAACCGCCGGCTGATCTCACCCTGAAATGACCAGCGGGATCGCCACCGACTATGTCCAAGCTTGCGATTTGACCGTGCACACCTTCGTCCTGGTCGACCACCCTGACGATCGCGTATATATCGGCGTTGGAATGTTCCACGATGTCTGGTAAGTGATGCACGTAGATTTCGGGCGAGTGGAGGTTCACTTGTCTCACTCTGATCGTGACTTTAGCTGTGCTGGGCCTGCTGCTACCACCGCTACGGAACAGAGCTCCGCGATCCTTTGCCAGGACCATTAGCTCGTGGGTCGCTCGTTCGGAGTACCTGTGGGAACACAGAGAACTTGGGTGCCGTTCAACCGATTGATTTGTAACTTTATGAATCCTTAGTTAAAAGGTCACGTGACTCTATTGTGTTTACGAGCTAGAGAGTATATTGAATTTCGTGAAAGATGGACTGTTCGTACGTCTTTTGTGATTTGGAGTTAAATAAGCTTCTGAAGTGTGGGCATTTATTTGTGAAGCACTTTATAGGACACATATTACCGTAAATCTGTTTCTTCTATTACATTTACCGGGCACTGCGGTCCCTTGCACAAACAATATACTCGCAAGCAATATATTTCAAATAAGTCGCTGACTTGCGGGGGCGTTCTGAGTAAACGTCCGTTTGCAGATATCTTGAGGAACGCTTGAAGAATTTCTGTCTGTTTATCTTGTTATACGAGAGTTTCATTTCAAATTGATCATTTAACGAGACAGATACGGGTCGTAACATTGAAACGCACTGCAAGCCTGCAATTCTCTACTCTTCTATTAAGGAAAGTAACGTATAAATATTAAAATATCGTTCTCCGCCTGTGAAATTATTGAAATACCCTCTTAAGCTCGATGTCACAGTGCAGAAGGTAACCCACGTAAAGAATTGAAATACGTACGCGACCAATAAGCCCGTATGTCGGTCAAACGTGCAGGAAAATTAGAAGAATCGTTAAACCAGCTATTCGAGCGTTAACAGCCACTTCGCGTCTCCGCGTGCAACAGGATGAAATTCCGAAAAGAAGGACGCAGAACGCGAAACTCGACAAATTACTCGAGGATCCCTGCTCGTGATATTTGGACTGTCGTTATCGTCGTAAACGTGTGGCAAACGCTGTTCAAAAGGGACTGGCCCAGGGGCCCAGTCCGATCGGCGGGGATCATCGAATGAAATAGGGGAATTCTATTAACGTTCGACCTACCTGAGCGGCCTGGTGAGCGTTATTACCCCACTGACCGGGTGAACGGCGAACTGATCGGTCTCCTCGGCGAAGCTGTAATAAATCTCGCCGTTCCTGCCGAGATCGGCGTCTTCGGCTATTACCCTGAGTATGTTGCGGTGCAGAGGCGTGTCCTCCGTTATGGTCGCCTCGTACTCGGTGGGATAGAACAGGGGGTTCAGATCGTTCGTGTCCAGAACGGTCACGACGACGGTCGTGTCCGCCTCGAGGACGGTCGAGGATCTACTCTTGCCATTCCCGTTGCTGATGCTGGCGCGTACTTCGAGCACGTAACGATCCTTTCGCTCGCGATTCAACACATCGACGTTCCCGGTTCGAGTCCGAATCAATAGGAAACAAAAATCACCGACGGTGCGTTCCTCCGCTTTGAAGAACTTGTCCCGATCGCCGCTCATTATGCGGAATCGTACGTCGAGATTGATATCGTGGGAAGCGAGCTTGATGCCCATCCTCTGCTCGGGGACCACGTACGTCTTTCCGATCGAGTTCTCGGGGATCGAGACATTGTAGAGCGGTTGGGTGAAACGAAAGTCTTGGTTAAGAGGGAAGGCTAGATCCTCCTGGACGGAGGAGGACGTTGACGTTGGAATGATCAGGGAGAACGGCTTGGTGACCGAACTGCTGCTGCTGATGCTGCCGCTGCTGGCCGATGACGAGAACGTGGTCGATACGAAGGTGTCGGAAGACGGGGAACCCGCTGTGGCCGCGAACAGCCACAGCCACAACCATGGCCAGGCGAGCAGCACGCGCTGCTTCATCCTCCGCATCGTGTCGCTAGCTCATCGTCAGTGGTGTTTGCGAGAGCAATCCGTCGGTTCCCCGGCAACACGTGGGGAGTACTCGGTCTCTCCGTCTCTCCGTCCTTGTCTCCGTTGTGAAACAGCCGGCTGAAAACAGAACAGAGGATACGTGTCAGTCGAGCTTTCGCCGTTAACCGGTCGGGGATCGATTCGAGGGAAAAGCTGGATAAAGTGGGAGAACTGCAGTGCTAAATCCGGGGTTATCCTCGAGGACAGCCACTGCTTTTCGCTCGATCGAGCATGATGAGCTGACGATTTATCCAAAAGGGGTTAAGGAAGGGCTATCGACAGCGGTGGCTGAGACTGTGCAGAACGTTCTATCGATGGTTGCACGCGTTGTGCAACAGAAGTTGGGTGATCGTCGTGTCAAAAGTAAATCATTTCACGGAAGATGATGTTCGCGATGGGGGGAGGAACGTCGCCTGAAGTTGATCGTGGGCTTCGCGCCAGACAAGCCAGCAGCCTGCTCGTCTCGAATACTGGGTATGGTTTCGTCGAATCGATCCCGCGGTGTGGATTTCGACGGGCCATTATTCTTCTCGCGAGCGAACGGAACGAAATTTACAAATTCAATATTCGTCGGATAATTGATACCAATCGGAACCGCAGTTGGAACACGAAAATTGTTAAACGCGCGGAAAATAACGTTCCAATTTCCCGGCGATAGCCCCCACCCGCGTTTATTAAGCTCGGTGAAAAGTAAATCTGTTGCAGCGGCGATACGCGGTCGCGTTAAATTGCTCGCGAATGATCTTCCGCCGGATGAAGTCATGGCGGTCATTATTTTTCTCGCTGTAGACGCCAGATAGTTTCATGTGGGATTGCAGAATAATAAGTCGGAAGATTGGAGAATAACGAGCAATAAATTATGGGTTATATGAAGAGAAAATAGGGTACATTATAAAATAGGAAGAGGAGTACAGTGAAGAAAGTAAATATTAAGAACTCATCTGTATATTATATACACCACTGTTCAAAAGTTCGGAGCATGTGTTTTGTAAACATTTTGTGACAGTACATTAATAACACAAATAAGCTAATACAGACTGTTTGATTTAATCAAACAGCAAAGTATGTTCCAAATTTTCGAACGACACTCCTCACAGGCAAACTGTTATTTATAATCCAGGTGGGAACTATCGTTAAGGGGCTGAGGATATTTAATCCACAACTTTTCACCCGCTAGAAGTTCGATCGATCATATACCAAGCGTACAGGGTCTAAATTTCAAGCTGCCAGACTCGGGGACGAAGTGTAACACAGTTACGCGAACATTCGTGCAGGTGTTGGCTTAGTTCACTGTGGATCCAGCCGGACCAGCGATCATTTCCACCGTGACAGTTTCAGTGGCGTAGTCTGATAACAGTACGAAACATTGGATCCGATAACGCGTACCGCGATTTTGCCTATCTTCGACAGTCCACGACTACCCTCTCGATCGACACTCGTACGCATTCGAAACTGGAGTCCCTAGCCCGTCGATAACCACCGATCGGCGGCTACGATCCGCTTCGAATCGATCTGTTCGACGACTAGAAAGGTTTTCGAATCCGGTATCGACGCATCGATCGGCTGGAAAACCCGTGGGCCGCGCGCGCGCGTAGTCTGTATCAAATCCAAACAGGCAAAGTTGACTCGCGTGTCCCAGGGCACTTAACTCTGCGCCGTTCAACGACTCCCTCAAAAAGTGAATTACGTACACCGATTTCGAGATGCGGTTTAAATTATTTCCTAGCACAGTACAAGAATACAGACCCGTGAAATCTGTTGTGGCCACATAAAATCGAAAAACGTGCAAGAAGTGGATTGAATGGAAATGTTTATGAAAATGTTTCAATGGAAATTATTAAGCTTGCTTGCTTACGTTTCTTTTATTCTGTTAATGTTGCTTTTTACAAGTGCTTCATCCCGAACCAATGATAAAATATTTAGTGAAATTCGACGTGCTCTTCATTTTCCTCAGAACATAATAAAATCTTAAATATAGTAAAGTAATTTCTGTTTATTACCACTTTTTGTAGAATGGACTAGAAAGATCTATATTTGCATAAACATCCGCAGTCTACTTAGTGAATACGAGAACTCATTCGACCGGAGACTCTGCGTGATCGCGACCACGGATAATCGCGATCCGGTTAATCGAGGTCCCGACCGTACTAACTCCCGTCGACAGGAAACAGCGTGACGGAATGTTCATCGTCCATCTACAGAAAGACACGTGACAAACGACGTGAAAAGTCGTAATCTCTCATTTCAGTGGTATCCGACTGCAACTAATCAGGTAATCAATTATTTCAGCTTACACCAGAAGCGATTCCGGGTTACGGTAAGGCCAGGTCTCCCCTTCAGCAGCCCGTCCTCTCGTTTCTCTAACAGGTGTTCACGCCGCTAACTAGCTGTTCGCGTCTTCGCTTAGCTTTAACCGAAGAATCGGCGCCGCGCTAACGGTGGCGGCCCCGTCGTCGTGGAAAAAGCGTTCAAGACGAACCGGCTAATTATCGCGAAGCGTTTCGCTCCTTTCCGTCTCCCCCTCCAGTTTCTTGCCGCGGTGTAAAATCGCCGAGATTATGGGTACAGTTATTACGACAAACTGCGCCGAGTCTGGCGTGGTTGAGAGTCCTGGGACTTTTAGACTCGGTAACGATCGCGCTAAATGCCCGCGGGGCGTAGACACGCATTGCCCCGCGTGTTCAGCCGCTAAAAGAGGAAACGAACCCGTCCCGCCACCGCCGCCGTCGTCGTTTCGAAGCCGTGGCGATGAAAAAAAAAAAAAAATAACAACAAACAAGAACCTCCGTGTAAACGACGGCGTATTTTCAGGCTCGCCGCAATTTCCGCGACTCGTAATGCGAGCGTGGAACAGGGAACAGCGCGAATAGGTACCTGCCCGAATGAAACGAGGTAGGTACGCTAGCGTCTGTGTCCGCGTCTGGTTGGCGCCATCGAACATTTGCGTTTCGTCGTCGGCACACGACGAGTCCTCTCGGCGCGCGCTGTTAACCTTGAGAGGGCAACCTTCCGCGAGACTACCTTGCTCGATGTTCTCCACACGCTCGGAGGCTGCCGTGTGTCTTTCGACACGGTGTGTCGCGAGTATATACGTAATCGGACAGCGACGACCGCGTATTAAACGTTCGAAGACTACGAGCTGGGTCGGGAATTATCCGGAGGCGACACACTGAACTGGGAATCCTGGATAATTGCGTGTTACCTGTCCTTATAGGCAACGAGGACTGTGTATATAGTCCTGTTTTCTTCGCACCGGCAGCAGCTCATCGGTTATGAAACGGGAACGACGGAAATTAACAGCCTCGCGTTTCTATGGGACGATGCTTTTACATAGAGAACGCGACAGGCGAGGCAAGCGTCGCATGACAGGTAGTCGTAAAATAGATTTTCGTGTTACGTCGTGGAAAAGAATGAGAAACGCGCGACCGGTTCCGATGCATCAACAGTGTCCTAGTTCCAAAGGTGGAGTAGAGCCCAAACGGGACGCAGGCGGCTAAAATTGTGGGGACAACAAGCGTCACCGGGAGACCTTTGCCTCGGTTGCAAATATATCGCGAACGGAGTCTTCCGTACCTAAGTAGGAGTTTCGAACAGTAGATCTTCTGTGGTCCGTTCAACGTGCTTTCCTGATTCCTCGTTAATTTTTATCCTCCACAGGGGACAATTGAAACCAAAATGATTAATTATAACCTTCGGCCTATTTTACCCCTGCAATTCAATCCACAGATCGTCTTCATTCCCAAGGAACGAAAACATTGAAACGATATCAGGAAATCTGGAAAAAAAGCAAGTCGCTAGAATTCGGTCGTATTTCCGTTCGACGAGAAAGAAGAATCGCCCAGTGTCGCGTCGCTGAAAACGAATGAAAGCGAGCGTGAGCTGGGACCAGCGTCGGTATTTCAGCCTGACAATACGAGCGATCGCGTTCGTTCACGGAACTACTGGTCCCGGAACGACGATGGGAAACCAGGGGCGAGGCGAGACCGGGACCAGTGGAATTAATTTTTCCAGTTGCAACGACTACCCCGCCCGTCCATCGTTGTCGGCGACCAATGTTTTTTCTGGGACGCGATACCAGGGCGAGCACCGGGAAAAAAAAAGATAACGCACACGGTCACGGAATGCAAAACACGTTCCTTCTGCCGATACCGTCGCTCTTTCGTAAGCCACACGCTCGTGACTCAAGGTAAATCCGATTAACAGGTGAATACGCCGGTGTATGTGCTTGTCGATGTACACGGTGACGCTTTCGGATTAACGTGCCCCGACACTGTCAACCCGAGCTGACGATACTCACCAGGGATATTCGGACAAGAAGCTTGGAAACGATCGAACGCCGTTGTATCGAGCGTGTTAATAGCCCCATTGTTTTAATTGCCCTTTCTTGCGAACGGTACGCCCTCTCGTTTCTTTTGTCGATCAGAAATACAGACGTGAGTCAACGGTGATTCATGAGAATGTTTTGTCTTCGAGTGAAACGGTCCAGGGAATGAACTATAGAATGTTTACCGAGAATTCTAGCGAGAGTAGAGAGTTGTAAGTAATCTTATAGTGGGAGAGCGAATTTATGTGAAAGTACGTGTGCAGGGGAAGTGCCTCACGCGGCAATATAACAAGCTGCAATATATCAAGAGTCCACTGTATATGAACCACGAAATAAAGAAGTATCTTTCCCAGTTATTTTTATGTATACTCCCTGAACACACAATAAAACGCCATAAAATCTACGCGAAGTATAATCCACACCCTGATAGACCGTCCAATTAAGACATTCCCAAATAAAGAATTCATACCTGCAGCAAGAAGCGTGACACACAAACGCATCGTCTGAAAAGAATCTTCCGTGAGAACGTATCGAGCTATTTTTCCCGTTGCGCTCCCGTTCGCAAATAGAGCCGCTAAAAAAGCATCGTTGGCTCTCGAGGTGGCCGGGCAGGAAAAGCAACATTATCTCGCGTCTGGCTGCAGTCGGAAAAGCCATTATTTCGCCATCTGTCCGCGGCACCGTTTGACTAACCTCCTTCGCCATATGCCACGCCGATTTCCGCGTGCGCGCGCGCGCATAAACGCCCTTTACGATTTCACCGAGCTGCATCATCGCCGGCTCCTTTTGTATCCCTGCGGCTGGCACAAGCGGCGAAGTTGCTTTTTATCGGGCGTTATCTCTCGACGAGATCGCGACATACGTGTACCTCCTGGTCTGGTGATTATCGTTCCAAGGACAAACCGAAATAAGCGCGAGCTGGTTAACCGGCCGGAGGAACGCGAGGATAGCCTCCTGGTCTCAAGGATGACAACGTAACGCGCGTTCCCCTCGAACTCCGGTCCAGTTGCTTTTTGTTCCCACGCTGCTACCATCGCCTGTTCACGGTCCTCCACGGCGACCTTTTGTTTCGCCAACGCGTTTAATCAGATTTACTATCGTTATCACGGGAAAGGGAGTTGCCAGGTACTTAAAGTTTCAAATGCGATGACCTATTATTCGAGGTCGTACCGGGTCGATTAATCCTGTCGTTTATGACTGATAATAGTTCATTAATAGACTCGATAGTAGAGTCTTCAACGATGTTAGGATGAAGTCACTGAAAGGTGAGGTGATGCAAGGGGAATGTAATCTATTCCATTAAGTTCGATGAAAGTGACCTGTCAACCGAAGCATTGCTCTAGATATACTGTAAAGAACTTTACACAAGCAGCCAACAGTTCGATATCGTTCGACGAACTGCTATTTCCGAAAGGACTCGGTTTTGTAATGGCGTTCACGAGGACGGTCTCCATTATGGCATTGGCTGGCGCGTGAAAAGGCACCGTCGCGAGACACGCGATACACCAGCCGTCACGTTCGCATATTACCGTCGCGATGAGATAAAACCAGGCACAATGCGTTCGGCGCCGTTCGCAGACGATTGTTTCAGGTTGCTCGGGGATTGGAAGGAGGTCAGCCCGTTCCGTTTAATTATCCCGACCAGACAGTCGGCGGTGTTCGCCACCGCGATGGAAAGCAGAAAATATCCTCTCTCCCTCTCTCTTTCTGCTCGCCAGACGCGACGACCGGATCGAAGTGTCGGCTGTAAAGACAAAGCCCGCGTGGAGAAAATGAATATACGAACGTGGCCGGATAACGTGGGGCAGCGGCGGCGAAGGGAGCAGTCGAGTTAGGATAGGATCGTCGCGTACTAACGGCATTCTCCGCACGACGGCAACTTCTAACGCCCGGTTCCCACCACTCCTCGTGATAACCGGAGGTGCAATAAACGGAATAGGAAAAGTTTAATACTTTTTTCGCGGTTTCTCGTCGACGATCCGGGAGATGGTGTTTCCGAGAGTGAGACGAGCAAGAAGAGATCCTGAGACGGGGGAGCTCGATTCTTGAGAAGTTTCTAATGTTTCGGGTGATTTACATGGAACTATGCGTGGGCTTGATCCGACAGTGAAATATAGGAAAATAATCGAAATTAATCGGTTTATTGAAAGACGTTCGGAATCAATTTAGAACGTTCATGCACGTGAAGATAGGGGACAAGAGTAGATACAGACGTCTGTACGATTGCTAAAACTACCGATACTGTGAGGGCTAATCGGTAATCTGATTAAGAGGTTCTAGAGTGAGATACTAGTTCAGAAAAGTAAGTCGACATGAAACGATACGACGAAGACACCGACCATTAAATGTTCTCGAGTGTCTACTTTACAGAGACCCTACATCGCATGACATAGCATTATTTCGTTACATGCATCGTCGACCTCCTTAAAATCACACCGTCATTCCGTGTCACTGTGCTGACAGTGGGTGGGTTTCGTTTCATGCTCGCCGACATCAATAAAGACAGACACAGTCTTGCGTAACCAACAGAGTATCCACCGACCACCATTGTCCACTGCTTCTCTACGATCACATCGCCAGCATCGAGCAATGTAACTATACAGAGGTAACACTGCGCGAACTCTAATTGGGTATTAAACACAAGAACCTGTTTCAGCTCCGGCAGTTTTTACCCGGAACCCGCGAATCCTCGTAAAACTCGCCAGATACTTCATCGAACCTGAGAACGACAAATCAGCTTTAAGAGGTTGGAACACGGTGGCAGAAGGTGGAGCGAATGGGGAATAACGAGATAGAGCGAGATCGCGCGATCCCGGAGAAACCCGATCATTACCATGACGTAGAAAAAGCATCCAGGCCGTTCTAACTGCCGCCACCTTCGGGAACGGCGAGTAATCGAGTAATGCAAATTCAACGGCCGACCGCCGCCGATTTTCTTACGTCCCCTCGGTATTCCGCTGCGCACATTTTTGCCGTCTCGAGGAATTTCTTTTTCCCGGACGGTTGCCACCGGTATTTGCACGGGCGGAAAGAGGGTGGGCCCCCGAAGGGGACTTCTCCTCGGTTCGTTTACGATCATTTGGCTCCGGCGGACTCCTCCGTGCGTGGCTATAGGGAACCGCGTTTTATCGCCGTCCCGTATCTACGCGGTGAAAATCGACGTCGGTTTAAACACCCGACATGTTATACCTCGTTATCTGGGAATCGTAAATGCTCGGGACCGGAGCCACGTCTTTTACTCCGAGACAACGTCAACTTGAGCGTAAATTTTCTCGGATTTCTACGGGCTCGCGAGAGCTCGGCCAATAACCCTCTCCCCTCAACCATGGAAAACGACCAACTCGCTTGTTAATATCAATAAGGAACAAGTTCTGCGGAGGTTGGATAACAACGAATGATCGATAATACGGTCCATCGAGCTTTCCACTCTTCGTGTCTGCCGAAGCATTTGACGACTCTGAGATCGGGGATTGTGGATTGAAATCCTGTCACCGAGATGAGAGGAAATATTCTTGTACTTTGGAGGATCATTGAATTTCTCCTGACATTAATGTTCCTTGCTTCGTTATTAAATTCTGTTCATTGTATGCCAGTAAAGATATCAATATCTATTACTTATGATCACATTACAGAAGTTTATGCAAAATCAAAATTTTAGATACTGATACCTGAAAATTAAGGTAGGGCATCATTTTGAGTTCTGTGTTAGAGGTTTTACTAGGTTGATAATAACACATAAACATTTTCCAAGTTAAGAAACACTACAAGTGCACAAACATCTGGAGTCTATTTACGACTATTCGAAATTTCACTAAATATGGTTCCTCCGATCATTTTGTGGAGAATAATTAATGTATAATGTTACTTCAACATGTTGAACGAAGCGATTTGTATTAAGAAATTCAGGAACAAAGGTCCTAGCGTATACCATACTCGTTCCACCGATATTTCTACCCTCCTGCTACCTCGTGACCCCATGTAGGGGTCGGAATACGCCGACACGGAACAATCGCGTTGACAAACGAGCTATAAGTAGCCTAATCGAGTCCCTTGGCACCCCAAGGAAAGAGCATGGGGCGCGTTCCGCAGCAAGGGCACAGGAAGATCCGAGCCCACCCGCGTACAAACGTTCCCCCTTGACAAATGGCCGCTGACGATTAAATCAATCCAAGAGATATGTTTGTGTCTCGACCAACGACGCGTCACATCGCAGTTTACGGTTTCGACCGCGTGATCGTAAACTTCGCCGAAAGCGATTCTGTGTTCAACTATACACCGAGAGTCGCTCATCTACTTTCCAAATCGATAAAGTACACGAGAAATGTTATCTGTAAGTCGATACAAACGATACTCGATTGTTTAAATCAAGTTACAAATTCTTCCAGCGTCGCCTTCTTTTTTTCCTTTATTGTTTCACGTAAGTTGCAGCAAATACTTGAGAGAAAATACAAACATATTGATGAAGTATCAACGTTTTACTTTCCGATGTCATTCAGATATGGACGATACAGCTTTTCGAGGTTAAAACTGGATCTCTATACCAAGATATTGAACCTAACGAATTTAGCCGGGATCAAGGAGCTACACGAAGGTTAAAAGACTAATTGCTGTCATAAATTTCGGCTTATTAGGTTTCATTCGTTAAATAAGAAATCAAACTGAACGGTATAATAATAATTTTGATATTCTACGTTCATCTACTGTCATTTCCGATAGCTCTATAATTTTCTTTTGCATCATAATTAGGATTATCTTTTATTAGGTTTATATATACATTTGTCACAAAATATTCTGCACTTCATAAATTAACTCAAACTGATAAATGCTGATCTAGACAAAAACGTCCGTTCTATTGATCAATGTAAAGATCGATCCCTTTCCACATCGGATATGTCGCGGGAAATATTCCACCCGCGTTTCCTTGACGCTGGTCCAATCGATTCGCTCCATTAACCGATCGCGTCATATTTTAGGCCTGTAATTACATTAAAACGAGCTCGACCGCTCCTTTCTGTTGATCGCTGGACGAAATTCTTTCCTGTCCGAAGGACTCCGAGTTTCATGCTTGACGATAATGTCGGCTGCGTACGATACCCCTTGAGATGGAATTTCGCGTTTTCCACGACGGCGTTGCGCCGATCATAAAACGTCGAAAAAGCAATTTCGCCTCACCTTGGAGTTTTGTTGCCTGGTAATTAGCGGGACAGTGGACGTTCGGATGGCGGACGGGCATTAATCGGGAAAGTAACTGCTTCCAAGCGGAGACGTAATTGCCCGTTTTCGTGGACACCTAACGAGAATCAAACAAGTATGCTAAGCGTGTCACGTATTCCGGTATCAAATTTCGCAACGCTTTCTCCGCTGGGCAATGAAACCACTTTGAACCCTATTGTGTTTTCACTTTGAAATTGAAATGATATTTTACACGTATCCCCCTCAATTTTGAAAATAGAGTTTCAAATTTTGTTCTGTTCAATGTGAAACATTTCGCGGACAAACTTTATTTTATTCTTTATACCACTACCCCCATTTTTTTATGTAGAATAACTCGATTTATTTGAAGCCGAGTCATGAATCATGAAAAATTCTACGGTTTTAAGGCAAGAAGTCAGCGGATTAAAAATCGTCCACGTTCTTCTTGAAACCACATTTGTCGAAGGGACGTGAGATCAGGAGAATGAAAGAGGTCAATATGATCGAGAGAAAAAAAGCTATTCGCTCGAAAAATATTATCTTCGAAAGGGAACCTTTTTCTCGTTCCATTAAACTAAAAATGTTCATCGTTATCGGTAGAACGGGACGCCGCAATAATTCGTCGGCGATTCTTACGCTGGTGAAAATCAAATTTATTGCTCGTCCCGCGATTTCAAATGTGGTCCATACTAAAATCGACGGGATTCGACGAATCGATTCATTGATCGGGGGAGAAAAAAACGACGACTGATGGGAACGGTTCGCGGTGGACAGGGCGGAGTTAATAGAGATAATTGGTCGGTGGTCTCTATTCGGCTGGGATCACGATTTTTGTCGACTGCAATTCGAATCGCAATAAAATGACGGTGCCGGAAACAGGAGAGAACGCGACTGGTGCGACGAGATTATTATGGGTTTTTAATGGCTACAATATGAAATTATGATAAACGATTTAAGATATTATTGAATACCTTCAACAAATGTTCGCCTGAAATATAGGAGAATGGATTCTCGTTCCAGAAATTACATAGAATAATTTTCCTAACGTTATACAAGATTTCTCTATCGCAAGATTATTAGAACATCATGGATCTACTTGACAATGGAACTGACACAATTTCACTGTTTAGAGAAGTCGAAACGGAATCCGCATATGTTTCGTTAGGAAACAGAACAGCGAATTAATTAATTTCAGCCCAGATATTTCGTCGAGATTAAACTGAACGCTTTCGGGGAGTTATTCACCGAAATTCGAATCCATGATGTCAGAAACAAGATCTTCCTCTTTCCTTGCGCGTTTCTTCTAAATATCACGCGTTGAAATAAAAAACAAAAGTACACTAACATATTAATTATTCCTTAACAAACGCATACGCGATCTTTCATCGTAATCAGTACAGGTAGCAACTTCCATTTACAACATCGCATAGGAATAAATAAGTCCGTCAATTTGGGTAACATTGACTCAGTTGGAGTAACTCGATCATTTCCGATTTCCCAGCTCCTTTGCGGACATTTCTCCGTAAAATACATTCTCTTGCAAAAATCAACATAATTTAACAATTTACAGAGCTGCACAATCGAAAATGAGCCGACGTGGGAAATCCACTGCCCGTCCGATCGGGGGAACAAAGTTACCCCAATTTATGGTAACGCTCTTCTCCAACTTTTCCTTATCATCCTTCCCAAAAACTTCTCCAGCAATGCGCTTCGCATTTAAAGATGTTCCAAATAACTAAAGAAGAAAAGGAAACACCGAGAAACATGTTTGGGCCGTGTCTTCGTAAAACAATCCACGGTCCAAACCATCCTGTGTCCACAAAAGGTCCGCGGTTCGCTAGGGCGTGTGGGTATTTGTCAACCTTTATTTTATTTTTCTGCAGACGAATCCCCCGAACACGTGGCAGCGAGGTGGAACACGTATCCCAGAGATATAAATGAAGGCGAGCCCCTGAGGTTGTTCGCCTTCCTTCGCCGCGACCAAATTCCGGTTAAGACACCGCGAGGGGCTTCACTCCAGTTTAAACGACACCCGGTCGACGGCAACGGGAAGGAGATGGAAAGACGTGTCTGGCTTCGCGTCTACGTTCACCGGGTTCGTGGCTCGTTAAATCGATATTTCGCAGTGGTTGCACAGTTCTTCGCTCCCTTCGGCCGTCATAACTTCATATATAACCGTCGCGAGCTAAATCGCCGTGAGTCAATGCCGCCGACACGCGCGCCCTGGAATAATTATGCAAACGAGCCGTTGCAACTTGTACGAGTCGAATTTCCCCCGGAAAATCTCGTTACAACCGATCGGTCGAGCTTGTCGAACGTTATTTTTTTTTTCTTTTCGCCAAGTTCCGACGACCATATGACATTGGAAAAATTAGGCGGCAGATTAAAACGTTAACTTTCGCGAAGTTTGTTCGCAAAATAAAATTGTGGATAACGGGATAGAACGGGCAAGGGAAAACGCTTTGGACTTTAATCAACGGGTCGGAAGTTTTACCGAAAATTCTAGCGCGCGGCATGCCTGAAAATTGTTGGAAGTTCCGTCGATATGGTACTATTGAACTTCGAACCCCTGTGTGCAGTCGTGTATTCGTGACTTTTTACGCGTAATCACCGCGGTTCATAAAACAAAAATATTTTCCGCGTGAGCTACCAATTTTGGAGGTTACACGGAAATACGGGGAGGGGGGGATTGCAGTGATCAAATTTTACACCGAACGCGAGTAACACGGTGTTACATTTCATGCACGGAAAAGTGATACAGAGCGTGGCGAATGGGGAATCAATTCTAAATCGAAGGCAATCATTTTTGTGGCGGGAACCTGAATCAATTGGTCCGTGGTAAAAGGGACCATTCGGATGAAGTACGATGAATGGACTGCACAATGAAAATTATTGACGATACTTTTAATATAGATTATATTTAAAAACATTTTAAACACAATCTATATTAAAAGTGTAGTCCATAATTCCAACAAGAAGAATTGATATCATCGTCAATAAAAATGTAACACTCACAACCCTATTCACTTTTTGTCAAGTTCACTTTATGATCCCTTCGTGTGAATGATGAATACCAGACGTAAATTGTCCGAAACTTCGATTGCAATTATCATCCACCGAAAGTTTGACTTCTCGCCTGCCAGTCTACGACCACTAATATCGTCATTGTCCCGATTTCTGACAAATTATCGGCTGTCGATGAGCTACCGTTGCAAATTATGCTCCGATTGGCGGTCCCGGTGTCAAAGTGAAAGTCTACCGGTCACGAGTCCTCAGAACCATCCACCACTGTGATCTGCGTACATAAGAGAGAGTCGGTTCACAATGTTGCATGACGCTAATTACGTTCGTTCGAGTTACGTGGTGTGTTTGCGAAGATTCTAAAAAGATCCACGAATACGATTTATCGTACAATTTAAGTAGCTTCGACCGTTCCAAACGGAATTGTAACGTTTATGGCGCGGTTGCACAATTTGTAGTATAGAAGGTGATCTAAATATGAGCTAGCACTTTTACTTCGAGGTTCACTGTCAAATTTGTTGAAGATTGTTAAAATGTAACACTTCAATGTAGGGGAAAGTCGTCTAAAACGATCTAAACGAACAAAATTTTATTTAAGTCAATGATAAGATAGATAGACTAACATACAAAAACTACTTTACTTTTATTTAAAAAATGAGTATTTGTATTTTTCATATAAATTACGCCTTAAAGGGATCATTTTAGACACCTTTCCCCTACCTAAAACATGTTTGCCTTATGACATGGAATTGAAATAATCTTTTATTATTTTTGTGTCGTAGTTTCACACTATTCCCGCTATGACGAAGCACCTAACGTAACTATAATTTCAATTAGCCCACATTTAAACCCTGTACCAGTCCACCTCCTCTACGGAGTACGGCAACAATCTGTAATAACTTGTACAACACGGTGTACGATAAATCGCATCGTCTATAGGCCGTTTAAGAGCGTATCCGAGCGTCTACGGACTGAATTTCCGATTGTACGGCCGCCGAGACCTGACGCAACAAATTTGCTCGGCGATGGTCCGGAAGCACGGAAGCTTTAATTACTTTCGCGGGGCGTGCGCACACACGCGTGCTCGGCAACTTCGTCCGGCTGCTCGGCCGGATACATTGCAATTTCCGGAACGAGGTTTCGGCCGCGGAGCTAGGTTCTCCGCGCGCCGCCGATTGGAAAGCCCCCGTTGGGCGAACCTTGCGCGCCGCGCCGTGTGGAACGAGCGGTAATTTGCACGTAAATCGACGCGTATTTCCCCGCCAGCTGGCCGTCTACGTCATTCCAGCGCGAGTCTGGGGTGCGGAAATGAAAAAGGGGCGTGTGCCCGCGGTCCGTCCGCTTCGAAAATCGAAACCGCGTCCGTGTCTCGAAACCCTTTCGTACCCTTCGGCCGACAGTAATCAGCCAGGGATCTATTGCGGATCTCAGGATTCCGTTTCTCGCTTTGTTTCAATTGCCATCCTCCAGTTCCGAAGAGGAGCTCGTTTACGAGGTATCGCGTGTGTGCTCGCCTTTGTGGGGTGGATAACGCGGAGGGTCGAATCGATGGAGGGAACCCGGGCACACCTGGAATATTCTGGTCAATCGGTGGCGTTCGGGGAATCGAAATTATTTATTTAAATGAAATTTACATTCTGAACCTTCTAACTTTATTCAAAGCACCTTTTCTCGAATCCATTTGTACGATTGTTGCGAAGTAATTGTACTTTTCGCATTGGGACGAAGGAAATACGAGGTATGTTTGAAAGGAACGACTGGGTCTCTGAAAATATTTATTAGCAAGTCACCTAGATGTTAACCTTATGTTTTTCGAAAATAGTTCCTCTGGTAAACCATAGACCGCTGTAGTCTTACTCCCCTGACATATCAGGTGACTTCGTCCTGTTCTTAAAAATCCATACCCCTCTCTAAGGTCGTCGTTTTGGAACTGTTGACAACATCCAAAAGCTTGTGAGGTCAATAGAAAGCAGTTCCAAATTAAAAAGAATTATGTTAAAGGGGATAATGTGGATTTTAGTTGACCTGCTAAAACATTTTTAGAGAGCTGGTCTCATTACTTTTTAAATACACACGTATACACGGATAACATCACTGACTCTTCTGAAAGAGAATTCTACAGCGTAGGATACGACAATAGCTATCGGCATTGGGTCAATATGATCATGTATTCATCCGATGATGTGAACTGACAGCAGTTCACCCTTTAGAAAGCGGATGCTTACGCGATACAGTAATAAAAATAAGAATAAAAGTTTCCCGATATACGCGAGTTCTTCAGCTTCCCCAATGCACCGAAAGAATCAGACTGTCTGCATTATCGACGAAATTCTTTCCGTTTCCAGATTGTATGGTAAGAAAATATCTGATGTCTCGCGGAGCAGGATGTCGCAACGATCTACTGGAAACACAGTGAGTGCGCACATACACTCCCCTCGAAATTCAAATTTCGTTTGGAAGCAAAAGTAGGGGGATTTAGCCGTGGATATCATTGTTTCAGACGTTCCACTTTAAGGGGGCCGCAAAAAGGCTGCTACAATCTCGGTTTCCAGACATATGCTCTCGCCTAGATGGAATACCCGCACATCGCAGCGGCCCAGGTAAATACAGGTGCGCCACGGTGGCACACCGACACGGACCGTATGCGCGTAGCGAGCGACTGTTCGTCATCCGCGACTGGCCCTTTGTCAGAATAAACCTTCGCCTCCCTTTTGGTTAACCGTTCTCCGTTCCTGTGATTTTTTCACGCTCGTTCTAATAAAAAAAAGAAACGGTTTGAACAAAAAGGCTGTCACCGAAAATGTGTCGTACATGCGGGTGATAGAACTTTTGGTCCAGAGATAAAAATTTAATTTCCAGGTGAGATTCGCCGCCATCGTGTCGAAGTAACTGTAGCGTTACTGATCTTTGATTCGAATCGTGCAGCTCGATTGATAGTTCTCTTGTACAGTTGCGAATGATTAATAAACCTGTTCATTACGGAATAAATTATTCCTTATTCCTACAATAATTACCAGAGACCCATAAATCTTATAGAAATTAAGAACGCCGATATCGCGATAATTTTTAGATCGTAAAGTTTTCGATTCGTTAAGAAGCGTTTAGTCTCCATGGAAATTTTTTTACGATCGTTGATTAGGCTGAGGGTGCGACAACGGACACAAAGAAAACTGGAATTTACTATTAAAACTGTCCACCGGTGAATACCCTCGAACGGAATGAACGGCGATCAGACTTTGGTTAATTAGAACAGGAAACATCGTCGATGCATATTCAATTCCTTCCCGGAGACGTAATTAGAACCCAACGCTCTGATGAACTTAAAACGAACTCGTTACCTTCGGCGAGAGGACCGTTTCGATTCTGAATATAACTCGTAAGTATGCGCGCAGCGAAGAGCAATTATATTCCAGGCCGAGTTACCATTCAACTTTTTCCACCTTCCCGCCACGCGATTTAAGTAGCCCGGTCAATTAATTCCCACAAGTTCATTAGCTTCGTTCCGAGAATAATTAAATTCGGCCTCGAAGTTCCCTTTGTCCCCGAGGGAATGAACACGACACGCTACCCTGGCATTCACCCCGTTGCTAGAACAAACTCGATATCGGGGACAAACATAGGTGATAAATTCGAAAGGTTTCGAACTATTTTGTCGGAATGCACGATTTTCTCCTGAGTACCTTCTGAGATCTATCAAAGACGTAGTGAGAAGACATAAATGTGCTCGTGACAAGTTACATATTTTGAAACAGAAGACACCCCATCGTAGGGACAGTTGGGCTAAATTATGTAGTAACCTACCAAACCTCAAACTAACAAATAATTAATTAAACACAGTTCGGATCCCATAATTATGGGATTTTTATTTTGCAAGAAATTACCAACCCATAAAAAATTAAATTTAATTGCGGAATATTTGAAATAATATGAACTATACTATTCACTATTAAATAGGCCATTAGCAAACATTGTAAAACAACAAGAAATAGAACATACCTAATAGAAATAAAGCTACTTTTAAAGAAAAAGATGAAAATATTCAAACTAAATTTACTTCATTTTAGATCATTGAGGGTTGATAGTTTTCTGCATAACTTGGCCCAATGAATCAGTGGATTTAAAAAAACCTGAATAAATGTAGTAACTCAATTATACCGATTTCGATTACCTTATACTTATAATGTGGAGCTTGAAAATGTGTTTTCCCTCATATAAAAGGCTCTGATTACACAACGACTTTAGTTGCTAATAATAGAAATGTCCTGTTTTCACTTCCCAGTTAGGTCTACGACTACAGTTCTCTATCGCATCCTCTACGATTCCTCGAGAAATCTAATCTTCTCAACAACGATTGGCCATCTCCAAAAGGTAAGAATCATCCTCGAACACCTGACGGGGATCAACAACTGTCTTTTCCCTCGCTACAAAAAATCCCCATCTCATTCCCGATCCAATTGGTCTCGCGTTGAGTCATCGGATCCATGGGTCCGTGACGTCGATTTTCCAAACGGATTGAGTCGCTGAAATATAGGATCGGTTCCACGGAGGGACACGACTCCCCTCCACGTGAACGCATTGTCCCGTGGCCCCCGGTGATACCACCACACGATTCGTTCCGTTCGCAAGAGAAATTAACTGCTGTTGGCCTTCTCGAACCGTTCGATCAACGGGCCCTTCCCTTTTTATTATTACCCGATTATTTATCGTCGTCGTTTCCCCCCTCGCGAATAAAACCCCCGTTGTGCCGCAGTGACGTCGTCGTCGTAGTCGGCTAAGTTATTTATAATGATTGCCATCTTGCGAGCGAGCGAGGGCTCACAAGCCAATCCCGTTATCGGCACGGGCACCTGCTGGTCCTCTGCCAACCGGTGAAATATAAATTTGATGACGACACACCGACGACGCTCCTTTCGTGATCCGTGGCGGTCGGATAACGTGTACCGGAAGCTGCGACGGCGGAGGGCAGGTTCACGGGGATATTAAATTCCTGCGGTCCCGAACTTCCCCCCTCTCCGCCCCGCGGTACAGGGAGCGTCTATCATTTTTCAATTCCCGCTTTTAGGCGGGGATAGGATTCGGGGCGTAATTCGACGCGTAGCCCAGCTCGCATTTTTCTAGGAGGCCGATCGCCACGAAAAGGGTTCCCTGAGAATCTTTGTATGCTCGCCTCGGCTGAAGGTTGTCGCATTAGCGTCTTACGAGCGAAAACTATTCTTCGGGAAATTGCGATTCGCCTGCGGGGCACAGAATGGAAGATGGGAAAGAATTCGGGAGACTATCCGGAAGGTATCTCGTTCCTTGAGTTTTTTTATGGTATTTGGCGAATGAAACTTCTATGGATTCTGTAGGAAATCTTGGATTGCGTCCAATTTTCACCATACCGGAGAGAAATTCAAACTGATATGAGAGGAATGATATTTAGAACTTAATCCGTATATTAACCCATTCGCGTCATAGTTAGATACGTACGAGTATGTTTTTTACACTGACAACAACTTGCACTCTTTTTGCCCTTCCTGTAGCACAGAACATTTTAGTTACATTTCTTTTTTCTTTTCTGCGAGGAGAATATGCGTTCAACTACGTACCTTTATATCGAAAAATACAATAATCTGACCTGTGTCTTTCGTTTGTATGTTGTGTAATTCCATGCAGGACGATATAAAACATTTAAAACCTTAGCCACCGTGGTCTTACGTACACACCGATCGAGATCATTATTCCGCGAAAAGGAGTGCAACCAAACTGCAAATTAGGCTAAAATCCAAGAAACGTTTAAAAAGTCGGTCGTTCTTCGGCTGTCGAGTAGAAATTAGCGCACCTGTATTCTTTCGATGCATTTTCGACCGAGCCTGAGACGAGAGGAATAACGTACCACGTCAACGTACCCAGCGATTTTAATCGGCGGGGAAAGACGCGAGGCACCGAAGAAAGGCTATTAACAAAGTCGGCTACCGTCATTACTTCCGGTCCCGGACCATTTGCGTGATCGCAATTATATGTATTTACGCGGCGGCAGCTGCGGCATAATTTCACCATCGCCGCCGCTGCGGTGTCTGGACAGAATTAGGAACGATGAGTATGATTTTTAACCCGAGGATTCAATTTAATGCTCGATCAGAACAACCGGAAACCGGCCGTAATCGGTTAATACACTGTATCCGAAGTAACTTACTCGAGGTGGGTTTTTTATGTTACTCGGGGTTGCCGCATAAATTTCGTGCCGCGAATTTCTCATCGAATGAAAAGGTCTCGTCCGTTCGTTCCGGGAAGCTGTACGGCGCACCGTGTAGCTCGTAATACGAACCTTTTTTTATACTGTATTCATTATCTAGCACTGGAACAAACAGCACTGAATTAAATTAAATTGTATGATGTAGTAAGGATGTTAATAAAAATGTGGGATATTTTCACAGAGTGGATTCTACATGCCAAACTGAGACGAAAATACGCATAAAATATGTCTGACGCGACGGATTATTCTACTTGAGAGGCGCGTTCCTCAACTATTTAATGAATTGGTTTTCATTCATTTCATCAGACGCATTCATCGCGTATTTCTCTCATATTTTCTACAATTCATAACTCGGAAAGGAAACCTCCAACGCACTGATTTTTGTATTAGTTTGGCATGTACAATCCTGTGAAAATGTCCCACATTTTTAGTAACACCCTGTATAATACAATTTAGCATTATAAAGTATAATATAATTGTGAACATAAATTCTGACAAATGTACTATTGTAATCTCAGTTATCGTGAAATAATAAATCTGGAATCCGTCATTTTGACGGGTTTGGAAGTTCTAGAGTTGGAGTGACATACCAGTTTCACCAGCATTGGAACTGGTGACGTGATTATAGCAATCTCCGTAGATATAATTCTGTGATCGTTTTCTTAACCGATGAATCGCCACTGTCTTATTCTTTTTCTGTCACTATTGACGATAGTGAGAGATGACACGTCTAGTGTCGGGTAAACTCAGAATTTTGTGGCAACACGACGGATAAATCGGTCGTCCATCGTTTTCCTAGGTTCGTGCATTATGGGGAAACGGTATCACGTCGAGAATCCAGCTATTTTCCCATCGATAAATAGGTCGGAAGGTAGGTCGGTGGTACATTTTGTCGGGTCTGCGGTCGTTCGTAATCCAACACGGCCAATATCCCCTGGTCGCAATTATTCTTCGATAAAGCGGATTTAATCGACGATCACAAAGTGTTGTCGTCGAAGAGTGCACGATGCATTCAATCCGCGTTTTGGACCTTTCCCATGCACCGTCACTCCGGCTAATATAAAAACGAGCGGTCGTGCCACCTGCACGATACGTACGAAGCATGGAAACCGGCCGCAACCCCTACCAATTCTCCCCTCGCGAACGCGTTAATCCGGCAACATTTCTCTTGCGTTTCTTTTTTCGTTTCGTGATTTTATACAGTCGGATCGATCCACGAGCAACACGCCGATTAATTATACGTAGTAAACGTTTTTTGTCGCATGGCTGGGCTTTGGCTTTGACGTAATTCGGGTTAAATACGTCGGAGGTGTATGGAGTTTCGATATTTGAACATTCCACGGGATATTTCACTTATAAATTCGATCTGCTCGATGCTGTCCGGTTCACCTGTTTGAATTTGCGAGAAAGAATTCACACATTACAGTGGAACTTCGTTTATATGAACAACATTTTAGTGGTGATTAACTGAACTCTAGTTGAATTCGACTGGAATGAAAAATCATAGGTGGTGGAAAGAAATAGGTGAATTCCTATTATATGTATGATCTTGTTAAACGAAACAACTTGTCCCCCGATAGATTCATATAAATGAAGTGCTACTGCACTTAACACGTTCAGTGGTTCCTCGTCTTTGTTACTGTACCTAGTAGAAATAACAACTCAGAACTGTTTAGTTCTTTGAATGGTCCTAATTTTTGTATTTAATGTTATTTTAATAGTTTGGGCAAGAATATTGTAAAAATTCTGATACAAGCACGTTATTAAAGTAACACTAGACTGAAACCTTGCCGTAGCGTGCGGCATCAGAGGAAATGAAACTGTTCTTTATATCTTCCTCTGTAGGTATACCTTGAGTTAGTTTCAGTCAAGTTGCATCACGGGTGGAACTAGTTAGAATGTAAATACATAACCGCGTAATTAAATTGTTGCAGAAGGTAGTTAAATACCTCGCCTCACATCCTCCAAATGAAACACTAAAAGTTCTGCGTTTAATAAAACGAAAACTGAGTATGTATCTTGAATTACTACGAAAATAAGAGAAAACTTTTCGCTATTCGCGATTCCATTACCATTTTCGTCCCACTACCGATCCTTCACTACCTTTAAAAATCGTATTTTGCTACGCAAAACTCGTGAAAATGATGAAATACGAAAAAAAAAAAAACATAAACACAGTATCAATTAAGGCCCGCAAACGAAATGCAATTTCTCTTTATTTTATCCGATTTCGGGTAATCGATTATGTCGCAAATGTAACTTTGCAATGAACGCAAATGATATTTTCATAATATTTGTATTGCTCTTTATTTTCGAACTGAAATTACGCACAGAGGCCCGGTGTTTGCTTTTAATTTCCACCGGCCAATGGAAATTTCGATCGTCGAACGATCGGAGGTCGCCTAATTGCGAGGTGGAGATTTAAAAATCAACAGCGCAGCATACAAACGACTCTTCCTACTAGCTCGAGGACGCGATCTATTGTTCTCCATTATCGATGACGGTGTTTCGATGTCAATTGGCTACTTGCTAGACAATGTGTGTCTTCGAGGTTTGATCGGTGATAAGATTAGAATTTTCGCTCGTGGCTTCTTTCACCAGCTCGTCTCTCTGTTTTGGTTGAGTTGGTAGCCAAGGGAAACCGATACTTCTACCCCCGACAACAAGTACCCTCGCTTTATCACGATGGCCCCGATAACACCGCGATCCCGCCAGGACGCGAACAAACGGCGGCTTGTTATGTTAATCGACTCTTCATCGACCGGCCAAACCAATCCACCTATGAATGGGAAAACGCGGTTATGTAACGTGATCGTTGTCTGACGAGGTTATTAGGAACACCCCGGGATCCCGTCTTTTGAAGAGGATTACTGGATCGTTGCTTAAGTGTTCGCGATATCGAGCCACTCGGTCACGTTCGCTGTCGCTTGAAAATTTTTCATTTCTAATACTCTATTGACCTTCTTGATATTCAGATACTGATAACCTAGATGTATCCCTATTCGATTAATCGTGTTTTCGTTTAATACTGACTAATTAATTCGTTTTATTATTCAAGACAAACGTCAGATATGCTACGAAGATTAAATGTCTCTGAAAGTGAAGATAGTGGGTATGTGTGAATATTTCTACAACATAGTTCTTTATGGTAATTTTATGCTATTTTCATGTTTTATTTGCAAATCTCTGGTAATTAACGAACGTCTAGGCAATATGGCAAAATTTGCCGCAGGTGTTGTTTGTCATCAACTTTAAGTGACTGCCACTAAAAGTAACGAGGACATCCATATGGCACATCAAATCTTTTATTTTAATTACTAAAACACTTCATTAAATGTAAAGGCATTTGAAGGTTCTTACCCTGTAAATATTATATTTTAGACACGATAAAAATTAGATTTATAAATATACAATAATAAAAAAGTCAAGAACCAGAATTTAGATCATGAAAACAATGCAAAAGGCCACAAAGATCAGATGCCTTATTGTTTACAGTACGGTCAAAACTCTTCTATTCTTTAAAAAATGAACATTCCAGTTCTCTGTGAAATGGAAATAGCGAGACGAAGGGGAAAGAAAGGGTTGGCCCCGAATTTGCACGTTTGTATCGGCGCACAAACACGTTCAAACTGTCCTATCGATTTTACGACGATACTGCAGCTCGAGAGCCTTTGCATTCTGATCAGGGAGCCTGAAAACACTTCATTGGAATACCGAAGAAAGTTCAACACTTTCGAAGCATTTACTTGGCTTTCATTTCCCCGCGTTCCGATTGCCAGCTGCACGATCGGCAGACACCGAATCTATCTGCCTATGTGTTTCTGCTTCGTCGAAAATATATAAGCACGGTTCGCGCAAATAAAATTAATTCTTTATCTTGATAGTTTTCAATCAAATTTCGAGGACACAATCGTAGGATATTTTACCTGTTCTCGTATAACCAAAACTTCCAAATATCCCCATTGTTTTGCCATCGATAGACCATAAATCGCCGTTTTAACGTCGTCTCGGTCGTGTTGCGGTACTTAAAACCTCTCGATACCAAATTGCGTGTAACGAGCAAAACGTAGTCGCGTCGGATTTCACAGAAACCTCACGAGTCTCCTCTGGTAACCCTAGATCCAGTTTAAAAACCCGTACAATGGACTTCGAGGTCCGAACGTTTGCGATTAAGTTACGGTGTCACCCTTTATTTTTCCACGGACGTCATTTATTCGTCTCATTGGGGCTCTATACTCCCTTTACAACGTATCATTGCCTCTCTTTCAAGCAAATAACCATGTAAACTATCCTTTCCACTAGGAAATTGAGATCGAAATATTACATCCTACTCGCTTTGATGATGATATTTCACGAATTGTCGCCAATTAGGTTTACTTCTGTCACAGTGAGTGAGGAAAAATCGACTTCCGCTACAATCGTCTCACACGTTCTAACTACACTAAATCCCCGATGAGTGTTCGAAGCTTCTCAGCACTGACCATTAAATATTTCATAAACTAATGGCAATATCATTCTGCTAAAGCTCATTAAAAATTCAGCGTTACACTTGGGGACCTCTCAGTGTCCAGGCCGAGGAGCCTTCGAACACTTATCGAGGATTTACTGTAGATTCTTATTTACACAAGAACTTCGAAAAATATTTATCGAAGGAAACAAAATTTCTGCCTAATTTTATCGATTTCTGTTCTAATCCTGTCGAAATACAGGGTCCCTGAAGGGTACACCACGATCTAAGGGCTTCACAACCCTACTCTGCCCTCAGGACAGCCATCGTTCATAGCTACTTAATATTTCCATAGCGTATACTTCATACGTATGCGCGTCTCGTTGATGTTCACCAAGCGTTAAGTAAATGGAACTTCGAGGTGAACAAAGAGTAAAAGGATTTACCCCACGTCGATTCTCTAGGCCAGCAAAAATCCGTAAACTCCAATGTACACCCCCGAGCAAACTCCGCTTCCGTTAGGGGAAAAAGTGACGTAGAAAAAAAGTCTCCTACCACTTGATAAATTTATTTACTGAAATAAAGGTTAAATCGAATGTTAATTTGGTACAAATTTCAATAATTCTCGATACCAACTGGTAGGAAGAAGTTCTTCTCCCACGCAAAATTTTTCCCTAGCGGAAGCCGAGTTTGCTCGTCGGTGTACCATAGTCGTACGACGCCTTAATTCCGTTTGCTCGGCTATCACGACGCGACAAGGGCGCGGTTTGGTCGGTGTTGTTGGGCCCTGTTTTCGGGGTTCCGTCGGTTCGGCAGAAATTTCGACGCAACCCGAGCGTGGACGTGTCCGCGAAGAATATATCGCAGGGAGAGCCACCGTGAGTGTAGTCGGGGGCAATCGCATCGGACGAGTTGTTTTTGGGTGGAATACGATAAGACGAACGGCATACGTGCAACACACGAACGGCGCGGCAGCTGCGCGTGCCTTGAATATTTAACCCGTTTAAGGGGCCCCGCACAATGCACGAGTCGCGTTCAATGGGGAGGGCCGCGGGGGCTACCCGGTTGCCCCTGTGAACCCAATTGCCTGGGCTAACCGGGGTCCATATTTAATCAACAATCGCCACCCTCCTCTCCATTCGCCAACTCTTTAACGCTTTTCAATCCTGGCTGGCTGTCTCTGTGTGTACCCGCTGCAGCTCCGAGTGCAACGATAGCCACCATTAGCGGGTACAACGATGTTTGTTTCTTGGTGTGAAGCGGTATTCACTATGACGGATCGTTAGGCGGGGACGTGGAGTTTCGTAGGCGAGTCCCAAACCGCAGATTGTACACTGGAGTTCTTGGATCGAGGGCTCTTCACCTGGGGGGCCCTTGAACATCGAAGGGGCAATGTGTTTAAGGTTATTGTGTTTCAAGTAACCACCGAGTGTGATAATGTCCTTTGGATTAAAAATCAAAATTGATTCTTTCTCGAGGAATCTGTAGATTTTTCTGAACCATTCGTGCTTCATGTGCGTTGGCTATAGTTTAGGCCAGCCTGTGCTACTGTAATACTGTAGAGACAAGGAACACGTGGGACAGTGTGCAAACGGTAAAGTTCGAGATCGGAACTGGATGGTATTAAGGAACCGCTGTCCAAGCTTTACTCTCGAGTAAATCGGGTTTCTCCTATTCCACCCCCGTTGTTAAGAGAACCACTAGAACTACACTAGTACTGTTCTGTATCTTTTACTACTTTCGTTATCCTCCATTAATCATACTGTTAGCATAGTACAAGTTGGGGGGCTACTGCGGGACTATAGGATGCCTGTCCGAAAAGGAACAAGTTTTGCCTGTTTCACAGCTGGTAGAAGGGGAACTTGTTATTAGGGGAATGGGGAAGGGGACTACGGTATTCAATTGTACATCCTTTGGAAAAAGTTGCCAATCAAGCTTGTCGACAGCACTGTAGAGTGTCTTACTACACACTGAGTGAAGCTATGGTCCGTTCAACGAAACGGATCAATAAAAATAACGAAAATACTAGCGTGCTAAGCCCAGCTATTGTTTAACAACTATCTCTGTTCACGTGTCACCTAAACGGTCATAAAATTCCTTACTCGTTGGATTAGTTTTAGAAACATTTTTCGGAATACTTTTCCAATGTATCGACGCGATGATACCATCCAACGAATTTCATTCCCTACAATGAGGAAATGTCCGTTCGTCCTAATGAACTGGGAATACCGTTGAAACGTGGGGATACTTTACGTTGGTCTTTAATTGGACTCTCCTTTAATACGGAATCGGCGTCGACTCGAGAGGCTGTTCCGCGTTAATGGGTTTTCCGCTCGTTGGTGGGGCTGCCGAACCGCCGCCTGAGAAATCGCAAATTAGTGCGATCTCGTGTAATCCGCAGTAAGTGGTCGCTTGCTTCCTGTTTATTCGTATCGAATTCGTTCCGGCGCTTTTCCATCTTCCGAGTTACGTAACCCCGGCGCGTTCGTCGGACCGATTTATTAAAACAACGGGACGGTAACCGGGGGATTCTTGGTTTATGGATTTATTAGCGACGTCTCCGGCTGAGATTTACATAACGAAGCGGATGGAGGTATCCAGCTGACTGGTTTACTCCTGCGACATGGAATATTAATTCAGACTGTAACTGGTATGCAAAGATCGCGTGACGCTGCTGTTCTTACCCTGGGGCGCTTTTTAAATTGGAAACAGTAAACGATTGAAAAGAATTGTCTGAACTTATTTGTAGTTTGTGGAAGAGGCGTCCTGAAGATACGAACAGGTAATTTTCGTTTTATTTTCTTTATAATCCATTTTCATGAATCAATTGCTACTCCAATATTGACAAATATTATGGATATATTATAAGAAATAATCTCATGAATGGAAGCCTCAAACATTTACACATTTAAGATAACAAATTCTGCATTATCTTAACCAACCGGTTCAAGTAAGTTACGTTTTCCGAATATTTCATGAGTATAGAAGGAGAAATGTATCACGTAAGAGAGTATTTATTGATAAACCGTATAAGGAAGTATGCGAACACGACCACTGGCGAGGAAAATGTTTTCTTGCATCGGTGACAACGATTTTGCCTACGAAGGAGAAATTTCGTGTCGAGCTGCAAGCTATCGAACAGAGTCGCGCGGAAGCTCTGTTGCGTTTATGCAACCGCTAAGAGGGGAATACGTTCAATTGAATTCAATGTGTTGCGAAAACCTTTTCGTTCGCTGGGATGGGAAAGATTTCATTACCTGCCTGAGAATTTCAATTTACCATCGATACCATCTATGCGAATGTAATTTTGTAACTCATACGCAGAGTGACATCGCCATGTTGGCTTCTATGCGTGTGAAATTGTATTTTTACGGAGCTTCTTTAAAAATTCCCAACATGAAACAGAATCATTTTAACCCATTTGCATTATTAGTATAAATACGCGAAATTTTCCTGGTCATTATCACAGAAACGTATATGTAGATATGTACACGCGTCACACTGTACAAACCAATTATTCTAGATTGCTCAAATCGATTAAATATGAAGCTTCTACACTTTCTAAAATATTTGTAATTCAATCGAATAAAAGAATTTCATCTAAGTACTTATTTTCCATTATTTCTCAAATGATGCAAATGTTATAAACACATTCATTGCGAAGTAGTTCCATCTCTCTAGCATAAGTAATATAAATCAATTTATCGTGAAATTCGAGCGAAACAGACATTTCATATGGAACAGTCAGAAGCAAAGTCGGCGAGGAACAAACACAATTAACGCAGCGAAAGTAATTTAACGTTCAGAACTCGGCGATAGTAATTGCTTGTACATGCTGATTAAACTTTACTTCGCGAAACGACATCCACTTGTCAAGAAACTGTTTCGAGTTTTCCCGTCGCGTTCGCCGTGTGTGCGTCGAACGCGACTCGAGACCGGGCTAAAAGCAAAGTTTCTGAACCGCGCGCGGCCAAGGAGTTAGTTTAATGTTATCGACTTGAAACGCCGAAGAGTGCCTTCGGAAGTCACCGAAAATCTCCTCCGTTCGGCGACGGGGAATTCCAGTCCAGGTGAATCCATTTGATCATCGGGACACGCCGTCGTTCCACCGGTGTTCCACGGGGCAAAATCCTCCTAGACAAGGGAGCGCGCCGTGCAAAACACGTCTACTATTAAGGAAGAGCAGTGTCATCGTATGCTGACGAGCTCTAGTTTCCGAAGAAAACGGCAGGGAAGAAAGGAGGATAATCGCGTTTCGACTTGGAACTCCTAACAGACTCAGCAAGGCTTACCCAGCAGATTCCGCTTCCGACATGAGAACATTCGGTGTTAGAACGGAGGATCTATTTGGGAGAATCAGTGTCTAGACGGGAACTTGAGCTGGAGATTGATGAAAGGGTCTTTGATGGAAAGCCTCGCGGGGGATACGAGCCGATTAGACTCCTTCGAAATTTCTTTTTCTCGATGAGGACGCTTCGATATCGTATCGGAGCTTGCATTGATAATATTATAGGTATTGACTTCTTGTTCGATTCATCGTAATTGATAAGGATCGTACAGACAAAGGTTCTTCAATTATATCGAAATTCCAGCTATCACCTACCTCATCAGGATTTTCCGCAGAGTAATCGACGATCGATATCTTCCGTCTGATTTTCGTTACCCAAAAACTATCGAGGACTGAATTAGTCGTCACCGACAACCATACCATTACGGGGACAAACACGACCCCGGTGTATTTACGCAACGGAATCAAAGACTTGGTCAACCGTTCTCCATAGTGCTCGCACAGAGGTGGTCGATTCACGTTATCGCGTGTAAACCAAGCCTACAGAGGGTCACGTTTGTGTAACGGCGGTCGGAACTCCGGTGGCGGAATCAAGATGTTAGGGCGACAGAGGAAATCCGTGAATTCGAGCCCCCGCGCCCGTACACAGTCGACAGAGGACTGGCTTTCAGACTGGTATTACCTATTGAAACACTTTGCTGTGATGGCACTGCCGGGAAATTCGCTCCTAATTTAAACAGCTCACCTGAAACAGAAAGAACAACACTCTGTATAAATATTTTCGAATCAATTCACATTTACCCGCTCACTGCATCTTTTTGGTATATTGTACAAAAATATTTTTCATAAAATCAAGAACAATCGATAGTTATTTCAAGACTGTTTAAAACATTTTTTAATTTTTCTTTTATAAATAATATTTGCTCACGATAAATTACGAACCAGTAGTCACAATAACATCGTTTTTCTAATGGTTGTATGTCATTTAAAGAAGTTTCATATTGTCAATCGTCAAGAAATGTTCCAAATATTATCGCTAAATTAATAAAGTAGGCGTCCACTGTATTTGACAAATGCAGTGAGCTGGTTAAATAATATGATGTTATAAAAATTAATATAGACGATGCTACAATGATTCGTACACCTGCTAATTAGGCGTCAAACGAACCACCTATTCTTTGATAGAAGATTTCGAATAGTCACAAGATGTAAATGGTCTTAAAATTGTTTCTGCATCGAAACGAATTTCACGTTTTCCTTATGAAGCCCTCGACGAACTTGTAAACATTAGTAACCGTAACAACATTAACATCCCCGTTGTGTAAAGACACCGCTCGCGAAACGTCGGAACATTACGCTCGACGCTCGTAATCGCGTAGAACAAGAGTTAACATCGGTGGAAAACGCACCAAGAAGGGCGGTGAAGCTGCCCGCGTAATCTAATTCGTTCAAGCCGGGCGTAAACGTGGAAATTCATTTGCCGCGAACACCGTAAGTATTAAAATGTAAAACGGCCGTGTCGCGGCCACGTGAATCCTGAATAGATCGCCGGAGAGCATCGGAGCTATTTGCTCCGCCTCGTTGTTGCTAACGACGAAATGGTACAACTTGTACATCGTACAACACTAATCGGAATTTTACATCGTACTAGTGTAATCAGAATTGTGTATCCGCGAATCTTTTGTCGAAACCTTCTGATGTGAATACTATCATATCTTCCTTCGATAATGTCCGTTTTGTATCGCTGGTATTAATTCAGATCTGAGGAATTTTATTAAACCTATCGAGTCTATTGGGCTATTTTCCTGAATACCTAAAGATCTAGGAACACTTCAATAGTAAACTTAATATCTACACTCTATCTAGAATTTTAATTATCCTTAGTCTTCTGAATAACCTTCCAAAGGATCGACATTATTTAATTCGTCTTCAAACATTTAATGAATTTCTCTGAATACACCTGGTTAAGCGTAGGTACTTTGTTCCTATAACTCGTACATCTATCGTCAGTTGGAACCACATCATTATGAATGACGTTTCACAGGGGCCTACCAGGATTAATTTAATTCATCGTAGAACGTCCGATACGATGTTCAGTGAATTCCCGGCGATGCGTATTGTTCGAAGACTTTCGAGCAAACTTTGATTCCATGTCTACGGACTTGTATTCAACGAAATGTCCATACAAATCGCGACTTTCCGGCATCGAGGCTGCGGTGCTTAAAACAAAATCGTCGCGTTTCCCCGCGTCGCCGATGAATATACATCTTTGTCCCCGTCGGTGTACAAAGCGTGGGGCGCATTTATTGTCCAACGTTCAATTCATCGGGTATATATGCGCGTTTATAATTCGCGTCGGGCTACAGAGAGACTGTAAGCTGCATCGTGCATTTCACGGTTGCAGTTCGACCGTCGTGACTCGTCTACGACAACGCGTTTTGTTTCGAGGTGACGCGCGTACGTTGGATCGTTGCATTCATGACTGGCACACGCGGCTTTTCGTGTTACAGGAGCAGACGGAATCTTCATTAATATTGTGCTTTTCAAACGACTTTCCATGAGTATACTTATGATGGATTTTTTAAGAGTTATTTATCTTATAGGAAATTAGACTCTGAGTGGATTTAATTTTATGCAACTTTGCCTTGACACCGTTGTAGGCTTTCTTCGTAATCTGCGCAATTAACCTGATACTATGATTTTGATCAATTGGATCGCGAGTTGCTGATGTTGTGACACTTTTAAGTATTCATTGGATTGCTATGTAACTGTACTTGGAATCATCCCGATGACGGTGTTAAGACCTTTATATCACTGAGCATGGAATGACGATGGACTTTACATAAAGCTTGGTTAGGGCTTTAACTTTCACCTTTTGATTGCGTAATGTATACAGCCTAGAAATAAGAAGAAATGTTTTGTAGGCGTAATTTCACTATGGTGGATATAATATTTTACTGTACAACAAGAATCGATAATCATGTGCTGCATATTGGTACTACGATCAGAATACCTATGTACATATAGCATTGTAACTCCCCTAGTTTAAAATGTAATTGAGAGTCAACTAATCCACCATAACTGTACTTGAAATTACGATCTCAGACTACAATCATTTCTAAAAACTGGTTTCTCTTCAATCCCTAGAAAGTCAGATCCAGGTAATTTCTGACTCATACAGAAGTTCCAAGTTAACATCTCATCAAAAACTTTATCCTCCATTTCACCGTAGGCTTCTGCTTCGAGAGTGACCCAGATTCGTCATCCGAGTACCAAGACCCTATTTTCAGACACAGTGACATTCCCATTCACTGTCGAACAAAAATACCAAAAAATTCCAGTACTCCGAAAATCCTATTCGCTCCAGCAATATATGCTAGACATTCTACGTGCGGCAGATACAAGAATTTACTTCGCGAGCCCTGCTCAATTCTGTCGTGGCGACGTCGAATTGATCGACATTCGGCGAGTACGTGTCGGGCTGGTCTGTCCCCATTATCCGAGGACGTGCACGCGAAATACCGAGGGCGCGAGTGGGCGTAACGATTAATTGTCCGTACGTTCAAAGGAGGCGTCGATTACGCGTTCCTGAACGCACGTGCACAACGCTCCGCGTACGATTGTCGACGGTTTAATGACGTGCAGTTCGTCGTTTACGCAGCTGCCGTCGCGAAGTCGTATCGGTCCTAGCGGACGTGAATGACAATCCCGCGGTGAAGACAGAGTCGCGGCGGCGAAAAGGCGTCGCGATACGAGAGAAACACGGCGCATTCATATTTGCTTGTCGCGTCGACAAAGCTGCAGCCCGCGGTCCCTGACTGCATTCGGTGATCAATGGATACGCCCCGACAATGCTCGTCCTCGCGGTATCGCGTTATGTATTACGTCCCCGCACAGAGAGTCTCTGGGAGTATAACAACGAGATGGTTTCCAAGCGACGGAGAATAGAACTTTCCGTCGAGCACGAGTGAATGCCCGCTTGGGCGTCTAGTGAATGCGTGACTGGACGGAAATTAATGGAAATAATCAGTTAAAAATGACAGTTATTCGTTCACGTGGGGGTGGAATAGTTGGTGCATCAATAGCATAGATTAACTCTTTTTTTGCTAGTGATGGTCTATCGAACTACCGAATTTTCTCTGGGAGATAGTTTGGCTAAATATCGATCAGTTGTAAGAAAGTTATTATCCTTGTGTTCTAATGTATTAACGTCAAGAACTTACGGGGTATAACAAAAATTTCTTATAGAATTTCGTGTTCAGTACTTGTCTCACAGAAATATCATTTAATAGGTGTATATGTCTTCTCATTTGTCGGTTTACTAAATGTTTTGTATATATATGGGGTGTTAATAATAATGGGAGACACTTTCAAAGGGTGGATTCTATTTAAAATCAGATGTGACGAAATTATGTTCGACGTTTCGTTTCCGTGTATGAAGTGTCGAAAATACGGGTGAAATATGTCTGACGCAACGGGTTATATTACCTGAATTGTAAATTTACAGCTGATACACGGGGTCGATTGACGACCTAGTTAAATTTAACGAATGAAATAAAATGAAATTAATGAAACCAAGTCGTGAAACAGTTGAGGTGCGCGCCCCTCAAGTAGAATAATCCATCGCTTCAAAAGTATTTTAAGCGTTATTTCGCTCTTATTTTTGACAATTAATAAATCGAGAATAAAGCCTCGAACGCAATTTCGTCATTCCTGATTTTCGGTCAATTAACCCAATAAAAGAATCCCACATTTCTATTAACACCATGCACACAGAATGATGCAATACCGAAAGAAAAGGAAGATTCTGTACCCATCACCGGTGAAAGGTTGATGGAAGCCATCCGTGTAATTTGCTAAACACTTTAGAATATTTAATAGCCAATTACCAAGACGCAAATATCGCTTTGTAATAGAAGGGTTAAAGGAAGCTCCAACTGCACATGAATAAAAGAGCAAATGATGCAACGCGTGACGAATGTGTACGTTGAGCGGGAATATGTTGGATCGACTATTTGAAACGGCACATGAAAACAGTTATTCTGGAATTTATGAAAAATGCTTTTTTGAAATATGGTTTTTATCGGTGAAACTTCACACCATGATTATTTTTGTAAGCTGTATCTGACATTTCCTCTGTAACGTGACCGCGGAGTTTAAATCCACCTCGGAACTAAAATATTCAACGCGGCGCTGAACAGCTAAATTCAACTGAAAGTTAATTTCTCGAGAATGGATGTGCAGTCGGGGTCTTTATGCCATATTAACTGGCCGGCCATTCGAAATTCAATTGCAAAAACTTCGTATCCAAAACAGTACGTAACTGCGGCCGCTCCTAATAAAGTAATGCTTCTATCCAGCAATAATTTATAATTCGGCATTATATCGTGCACCCCACTTAACATTTCCATTTTCTATTCGTTCCGCAACTTCCCAAAGTCCGAGCTGGTAAAATTTCATACCAGTAAAGAGTGAAATTTATATTTGTACAGATACTATTATCCGAGCGGATATGCAAAATGCATGCAGCCAACAATTGAAATTTCTGCGTAAGTTCGACCACTCGAATGTACTTTAGAATTCGAGTGGAATTGGAATTTGAAAGTCACCACGGAAATCCGACTTTGAATTCAACGACTGAAACTGGCATCTAACTCCGAGTCCGAATGTTCCCATCCTCAACTCGATCTGACCATTACGATTTTCATTTACGCTCGATGGTCAGAATTTAAATTTAAAATTTCACCCCTTGATAATCGAATCGATAACAAGAGAAGACCCAAAAAGACCTAATCAAATATAGCAGAACGTAACAATTGTACAAAAACCGGTACAAAAAAGAAGATAAGAGATCATAGCAGTAAATGAAGTGCATTTCCCTGGGAAGCCTAAAAACCGTGGCAACCCCAGGAAAAGCCGGGGGAAAACTCGCTGCTGAAGGAGAGCCGCCAGAACACGGAGTTTATCCAGTTCCCCAATTTTCATTCCCGGCGTACATACGTATACTCATATCCCGGCGCGCGTTTGGGCAAAGAAAGCTTCGACAAAATATAGAAATTCCATTGGGTGCGCAGGAAACGAATCCCGGTCGAAAAACCAGTCGAACCGTTTTGCAGATCCCCAACAGGATGCATCCGTCGTCTCGTAGCACCTATTGCGTTCGCGACACGAATCTTGTCGCCTGTTCTCGTCGACGCTTTTACAGGGTAACCAGCAGGCTTTCAAATTTTCATTCAAACCAGGCGGGGTGAGTATTTGTCAGATTTCGGAATGCGTCGCGATACGCAGCGAGTAATCGTGAAACGAAGGATGCAGTTCGGATGGAATTGGACAATAAAATCGGTTGGCTTTGCGGCGAAATATATTTCAATTTTCAGGAGGTGGGGAGGGACGGCGGAAGGGGCTGCGGGCGATAAATCGAATCGCCGTGTAAATATTCCCGTGGCAGGGCTGGTAGTGGCCAGGGTACATGCACTTCGCCACGGGCTTGCCCGCTGCACAGGCTCAATATTTATCGTCAGGATAGCTCGATTAATGCAGAACACCCTGGAGCACGATTTTTCACGGAAGCCGGGCTACTCGAATCGAACCTTCGAATTAGTTCCCGAATTCGATTGACCGGTCTCTCTCGTTATCGATATCCGTCCGCTCGACAGCTATCAAAATCGAACCTTACGAATTATTGGATCGAACATTCTGATTTTTATTCAAGAAGAATTCAAGTAGTCGCTAATACTACGATATCCCCTGGAATCGACGAGGACAGTCGACAGCGTCGCATTGTTCCAGATTTCTCCAGTAATTTACGAAAGCTGTTCGACGTTAAAAGCTCGAAAGACGAGTGGTTTTTACGGGCGGCGGTAAGACTGGCAGGAATCCCTCCCCTTTTCCGCCCGTCAGATGCTACGTTTTACGTCGGACGTTTCTTCGTGCGCTACCTCGTGGAAAATTCCGTCTCTCCGGATGCCAAGCGAAGCAAATGGTAGCCTCGGCGAAGAGCGAGTCGCGCAAGATGGGGATAGGTTTCTTTTTTCGTAGCTTTCATCAAAAGTCCCAATCAAGATTGATTGCTCGAGATGAAACGGAATGTATTTCGACGAGATTACGGGTTAACGCACGCCGGACTGAATGCTAAATCGCCGCCGACCCCGGTTGACGTACCTACCCGGAAAGGTCGAGAAATGCTAACGAGCCGCGTTGATGGTCGGTCCGGCATCGGCATCAAAGCTCTAAATCCACGATTCCCAGTGGTTGCTCCAGCGTCCAACGTAGTCCTTTTCGCTTCCTCGATTCCAGCGCGAACGATCGTTTGACGGTCGTTCGCCCCGAAATTCGTTGCCGTCCTCTTCTTGGCTAGAAGACGCTAAGCCGGTTAGAGAAGCCCAAGATTCGACGAATCCACTCGGGGAGGACTATCGGGCCGAAAGCGTAACAAAGGATTGTTGGATCCGGCGACTGTTCTGGGAGCATCGATGCTCGGCTGGAAATAGGATTCGAAGATATCTCGGATGTGCCTAGACAGGGAAACTAGACAGGGGCGTTAGGGGGTTCGAATAGCGCGGGGAACTCTCCAATTTCAGTTGAGTACCGACCTAACCCACCCGGTTCACCGTCAACCCGAAACTTTCCAGTAATTGCACTTCTGGTACCGCGCGTTTTCATGCATCCGGATACTTGTTGCTCGGGGTGCATTACCATCTAATTCCGCCCTTTTTCCTAGACGATCGTTACCGACCGGTATATAACTCGAGCCAGGAATGAATAACTGACGGAGAATCGTTTAGGGAAGCGAAAAAGAAAAATGATTTTCGACGACTCGAGGAATTTGTTTAAGTAGCGTTGGAGTAGTGCCCAGCCCGGAGCCTCTTGAATAACCATGGATCCTGCCGCCGATTTATAGTTCACACGCTGGAGTACAGAAAGCCACTATTCCGTAACGGATTAATCAGATCGACGGAACGTCATTCCAGCTTTATCCGGTTCGATCGTTCGAATCGCGACACGGTCCCCCCCCCCCCGTTTATCACAAAAGTCATTCCAGGGGTAAAAGCTCGCGGAGATTAGCAACCCAGGGGTTCGGAAATCTCTCGATCTTTCAGCATCGTACGTGACTCAAAGGCGGAAATCCCGTACGGTATTGCATCTCCTTGGAGAGCGGTGAAATGCGGCTCGCCGTATCCTTTCGGTTCGATAACGGGGGAAGAGGGAGCTTAAATTTCAGATCAATCGGAGATGGGACCGCGGATTCACGAGGTGCGAGGGATCCTGTCGTGAGGACTCGGTATAACCCCTTTCCCCGAGTCAGACCTTTGAACGGTTGAAAAGGCCAGCCGAATGGAAGACCGCGCCGCGGCGGAGGTGAAGTCGGTGCACAAATCAACGGTGCCGCGGCGCGTTGCTCCGCAACCTTGGTCACGAGGTGAAAGGGCTCGTGGAGCAAGATCTCCGAGAGATCCGGGACGCGTAAACCGTTTTGATATACGATCTGGTTTATTCTCAATGCGCCTATTGACGCCGGGACGCCCCGTTCCGACTTGCCACGCCACACCATGGGTTCGCCACACGACGAGACACAACGCTCTCGAACGAGTACACCTGCGTTTATACCGACGGGCATTGTCGATCGTTCGAAACGCAGCAGAGCACGAGGTCTTGGACTGGCGCATTTTTCGTTACGGTAACATCGTTTGTCTACGGGAGACAGTGACACGAGACAGCGACGTGTAATGTGTCGAGGCGCTGGTGGAATTTGATCGCGAGTATTCCAACGCTGTCGCTCAAATTTTATATGAATTTGAAATTTTTCATCGAGGTCTGAATTTACGTTCGATCGCTGAAATTGAATCTTCAGTTTTATCCGTTCATCGGCTGGCTCGAGAACTGAGGCTTGACGAATTCTGAGTGACTAATTCTTCAGTCTAGAATTCACGATTTAAGATACGTCTACACTACTCATTATTAATAACATGTAACTTCCTATGTAACACGCAAGATGTTATAATTTTTCTATATAACGTGGTTTGCTTAACTGGGACTGTGGAACACCAGAATAAATAATTTAGTAACTAGTTTGTTACGTCTTTTGTAAAATGGCCGATTGCAATGTAAAAAGTGTATTTCACTTCAGACCAGCTCTAATAATAAAGGTGACAAATCACTCCACGAATGATATCATTGACAAAACACCACTTAAAATTCCATTTCTCAATCTCCAGCGCTCCGAACAAAAAATTCCTCGAATCGCTAAAGTTTAAATTGAATCGACTACCACTCAAAGCGTTAAAATAGCATCGGTGTCTGGCGGTCTCCGAACATCCTCCACTTCGGTTCTTCTAGACATAGTTCTACAGCTTTCAACTGTGTAAGTACAACGAGCACGAGGCTGTTTCGTTCTTCGCGCGCTAGAAACAAGAACGTCGCGTGCCCGGATAAATTATAGAGCACGTTCCACGAATCGCGAGTGTTACGAAGGCTATAGGCGCTATTGGCCTTGCCTTTCAAACGCTCGCCGCATTCTGAGAGCGTTCTACGGCTGACATATGTAATTATGAAATCGGCGTTTGTATCCAGAATTAGATCGAGCCACGCACCGAAACCGACCGATCGGATGCTGGATAATCTTTCTTTGCTGTTCTTTACGATAAATGAACATTGCGACACCGAATTCACGAAGTAGATACACGGCTTCGAATGATTAGTGTGGTTTGTCTGCGGATTGCTTGCTTTCCAAAGACACGAGGCGAGCGTGACCGTTTCGCGCAATGTTTCCCCACAATGGAAGTTTATTAGAGCCCAAGCCTGGCGCAGATTAATTAACAACCGTTAGCCTTTATCGGGTACGAACGTTTCGCGAGATGTACCTACTTCTCAGCAGGTGACTCCGGTTGCGCAGCGCTTGGGAAACGTTACGCGCTGGTGGGGAAAAAAAGGAGGATCGTATCGTGTCGGATCGTCTAGCGTAGCTTACCGTTTAAAATATTTTCGCACCCTTCGAACGGAGTCACGACTATCGGTTGCGCAATCGATGAAATCAATACACCCGACGCCTCTCTCGTGCACTGAAATGTCAATTGATCTTTTCTACGGCGGCGGTTCGCGAGCAAATGCCACGTTACTCTTACTTAGTCTACCCCCGATTCCAACCATCTCGCACCGATATATAGAGCCCCTAGGCACGGCATCGTATGCACGATGAATTATAGCGTATCCCATTAGAGCGGACAATAGACCTGATGCGTGGACTCGGCTGGCGTTAGAGCCAAGGAGAACGATTAAACGCGTCATGTCGCGAGGCGAACGAGCAAAAACGCATCCGTGCCCTCGCCTATACACCATCCGCGTGCTTGATGCTTGTCCGATGAAATACTTATTCGTTCGAGTGCCCTGTAATGGCGACGACGTTAACAGGTGTTTTACCTTGAGACTGATTGACAAGTCAAGGTACAGTCAGATATCGTTCAAAATTAGGGCCAGTAGATAGATTCATAACAGTTTTAAATACATGGCATCTTATGAGACTGTTCACACCAATGCGAAAAATTTCTGCCAAAATGTATCTATGAAAAATCTATCGTCGCAAAATATTCGGTTGTGGGAACCTTAAGACCAATGGCAATGACATCGAAACGTGAACGACTATTTAGATAATAAATCATTTTCGTGAAATCCAAACCGAAGTCGTGATTTCGTTAAAAAAAAAATTCGCCAGAATTTATCTCTCGACCCCGGAGCACGGCGAGCACGAACGAAACCCGCAGATAAGTACGCCGAGATGCAGGTGAAAACCGATTGATTCTCGGAAGGCGTTCTTGCACGTACCGTGCCCCGGACCGAAATTAAAATCTTTCGTAGAAAGCGGCGAACACGAGATGGGGGCAAGGGCGGCGCGAAGTTTCAGCTTATCCGCGGTAATCGCGACCACGTTTTCGGGGCTCCATAAATCTCATTATCGCGACAGTTTTTGGCTCGCGGCGTTACGTTACTGTTGCTTTTCCGTTCTCTTTTTTTTTTTCTTCTTCTTCATTCCCCAGCCTCGTTCCACCCTTTCTCGAGGCTCGATGGTCACGGACGCGCCATTCTCTCTATCTCTCTTTTCTGCACGCGAAAAAGGCACGATCGTGTAACGCTGCGTGTCCGCAGGAAACCGCTCGGAGATCCGTCTTCCTCTCCGTCCGCGTCGCGGTCTCGCTATCACATTATCTTCCCTGTCCTTCCGAACTGGACGCGCTCCTCCGCGAATTCTTGCCGGCGGCACGGCCACAAAGGCGTCTCGTTTTCGCAGCTGGTAATTACCAGTCGGAGCTTCCCCCTCCTCCTACCGAATATCTTTCTTTTTCGGACGGTTGAAGCGCGCCCGGTAATCGTCGCTACCACCAGAACCGTACCTGTGCGAGCCCCGCCAGACGCCGAGAGTGGGATCGTTGTAGAAAAAAAAAAGAAAGATAAAAAAACGAAGGGTCTGGCTTTTAAATCTGCACCGTGCGGACGTGTACTCGTAAAAAGCTTTAGGCATAACGGTGATTTGACTGTCAATGGGGATTGGACAAAAACGGACCGTTGGGTTTTCGGCCTGGCTTGTATTCGTGCTCGACACTCGAAGGTTTTTGTGAATCGGCTCCACCTCGTTTCCAGAACGGTTTTGTGATCCCTTCGATCGAATTTTTTTCCGGTCGATTGGACGTCAAACGTAATGACGATAATTATTGTTACATGTGATTCACCGCGCCGACGACAATGATCACCTGTCGCCAGAGGCAGGATATATGTGTACGAACGAGAATGGAGGGGGTTAACGACATCTTCGCAGCACGTTTGCAAAAGAGAATACTCTCGAAATTCATCGTACGGTTCTTGGACGAGAATTTCAAAGATGCACGGCGCACCGTCGCTGAAACGTGCGGGATCACGTTTTACTATCCGGGAAATTCGTAAATTTTTCATACGCGATGCGAGACCGGAGCCATATAGGCGTTATACATTTTGGATGCGGACGCGTTGATACAGTGACCTATAAAGGCGACGCATTTGCATGTTATTTTTGTTATGAATATTTATTCGGATATACGGGGGTTTTAAGTTTTTTTCGCACAAGTACACCTCGTTCCCGCGGACGAGAACTTCGCTGGGCTTCGTTTGTAGTTCAGAACCTTCTGGTTAATGTATTTTTCTTGGAATCTTAGAAACTCTTTCATTAATGATTTTCTTTCTACTTATTACAGGCAGTAGTAATTTGCAATACTTTACTTATTTCAAAAAATATAAGGTTTACCAAGAGTTTGACTGTTTTCCATCTACCTGATTTGTTGTCCTTGCGTTCCAATGACTGTTGCCTTAATAATTATACAGGGTGGGTCAGGATGGGTAGTAAAACCGAACAGAAAGTTGGTATATTATTGTAAAATGTTCACTAGAAATGCGTCTCTTCGACAGTCGTCAATTACATTATCATGCGAATGTCTATTTCTAATACTATTCTTTCTATTTAAAGTGACAAAAAAAAAAAGTATAAATGACGATAGTTTCTAATATATTGACTCTTGTAGTATTACTTTTATGTAGAAATTTGACTGATTTCAACAACAACAAAATTCATCAAATATCCGGGAATTTCCTATGATCGTTCCACTGTGCGTCGTGCAGAAGACGAGACATCGCGAAGAAAGGGGAAGGTAAGGAACGACGGTAAACGGGGAAATAAATTAGAGGGTCGTTAAAGCGACCGAAACGGTCGACGTGCCGCCTTAACCCGCCGCGACTTTCCCATTCGTCCGTTTGATCGCCGTACGCGTTCCGTGCCCGATGCCTCAGAATTTTCATTGCGGCGCGAGAGAGAAAGAGACGTTGCACAGTAGGAGCGCGTCACAGGGATCGCGGAGGCCCCCACGTCATAACAAATGGAGAACAATGCTGCTGCGCCGTGTACGCGGATGGATAATCTTTCACAGTTTTGCGTACAATAGCGTCACGTCCCGACGCGACGTATCCCTCGGTCTTTTTTGCAGAGACGGGGGTAGCTTCGCGTGGCAGAAGTGATGTACGATCGTGAAAAGTCAACGGCCCGCGGCCCCGGCGAATGCCACTTTTCCAAGCGCGTGGTACGCGCTGTTTTAACCAGTCCGGCAGTCACCGCCGTGGAAAAAAGTATTCAGAATCCTCAGCGCTGTTTCGTTCTGTCGCGCTTTTCCCGCGCCGTTGTTCAACCCCGTGCGTGCACGCTTTTCACTTACTGAAAATACCACGGCTCCACCGGAGTCCTCGGTTTTTCATTTACTGGAAGCATGCTGTTCTTGTTGCTTCGGAGGTTACAATTGTTTTTTCTGTATTCACCGTGGTCGTGTACGCACGATACCTACGTTTCTTGTTTTTCTTTGTCTCGAACGGAGTGTGTGTGGATTATTTAGCCAGTCATCCTTTGCGTCAGACGCTTTCGAGCGGAGTGTCGGAGTAATCTGGGTACAGTAAGGTTTCGGTGTTACTGCGGGTTTTCGCTGTTAAGGTATCGATGTACTGAAGAGTGCAAATCGTTCGGTTCTTCTGGATCAAGACCTAGTCGAGAAGCACTAGTGTATTTCACCCTTTCACTGTGTAATACGATAGAGACTAGCGAGTGATGAAGTACGGAATTATTTGGATGTATAGAAATGTGGATACCTATTCAATTTAACGAAGATTTGACACTAGAACTGCCAGCATACTTATAAAACATTTTTTTATAAATTTGGCGTATACTATGTACACGAATGTAATATGTTTTTGTAAGTCTACTGACTTTATTATGTAGAATGATATATACACAAATTGTAAGCGTAACTCACAATTTAATACCCTTTCAATAGAGAATGCAACTTTCGAGTATTTTTGATAGAGGATACATGGCTCCTACCCTGGCAAGGTTTCGCCACCACTAACATAAAAAGTATAGTAAATTAAAAGCGAACATAAACTCCGTCAAAAGCACTATTATAAGTAATCGTAAAATAAGGAATCTGCGATCTGTCATTTTACCAGGTTTGGTAGTTCCAGTGTCGAGCCTGGACATCAGGACATAAAGTCCCGTCTCGCAGAGAATAAACAATTTTAGTTCCGATTATACTTTGTCCAAACAGAAATCGCTTCGATCGTCCACGATAGGGAATTTAATAACACACCGAACGGTTCATTTGTGTTCCAAATAATTTCAAAGGCACCGCCAACGTACATAAATACCTTTCAATCAAATTTCACGGCACTCGACTAATAATCTCGCGAACCGATTAGATCCGCCGCGGCGCGATAACCTGTTGCTGAACGAATCAAACACCGTTTTCCATCCCTTCTTCCCCCTGCATCGAAGCCATCGAAACAAACACGCGTCGCGAAGATTACCTAATCCCGGAACTGAAATTCATATTTCTCGCCGATCATGCATTTACATTATCCGGCCGTCCGCGCGTTTTGCACGCGTGACACGTTCGCTCGCGATTTCACGGATCGTCTGCAGATTTCGCAAACGGAACGGTGGTGGCACAAACGACGCGCGAATAAACGAACAGAACAGGACCCCGCGTTTATCGATTGAAAGAGCCTGGAAACTGGCGTGGGAGCAAGGGCGATCTGTGGGTTTTCTACGCGACACAAATCGAGCCACCTTATCGACTTCGACGCAACCGATCGGGGCGGAGGGGAATTCTCAAGACGGATCGGATCGCGTGAATTTCAAGGGATAAGAGACCCACCACCAGTCGATTCCCAAACGTGACGCGGGATCTGCAAACACACTGTGCCGACGACTCCTGCAGAGCGTGTGCGTGCACGAGTGTGTTCGTGTCCCTTTGATTCGACGGGAACGCGATTTCCCTGATCGACGTGGAGAGCAGACACTCCTTCAATGCTCCTGACGTGTAAACGGAACCCGTCGAGGACCCTCCGAGAACCGTCGCCTCGTCACCGATGATCTCCATCGACCATGTTACGGACGGGTACACGCGTTCGTGCGATTTCGCAACACGCTGACGAGGTTAATTCTGATCGAAAATATCACCAAGTGTAAGGGGTCGATCTGCTCGTATTGAATAGATTTATCGCTGGATAACTCTGCATTATGTATGGTATCATACTATGTATTGATAGAAGAGAGAGCTAGGAAACAGCAAGACGAAATTTGATTCAAGCATCAGGATTTAAAGTGGATTGTAATAAGGTGAGAATCGATGTTATCTCATCGCTCATCTTTCAGGGTTAATTAACGTCGAGGGATTTGAAACGATCATATCGGAATTAAAAGAACTCGGAAACTGTAGTTCTGATTTCACAAAGTAACTTATTTCCCTAAAGAAAAAGTAATTGTAAGTGTGTGAAATACCGTGTCAAAGTAGATGAGTTTGTGTGTACAGGTGAGATTGAGGTTTTGGGTGGAAAATTCGATTTGACTGGTGTGTGATTGGTAATGCTTATTTATGATTTATGTTGCTAGGAATTTTGAAGGGAGTAGAGAAGTGGTTGGAAAGTGATAGTAACTGGGAAAGTGAAAGTAGAACGGTTCATGGAAAGGGTTAATGTTGTGTTCCTGAAGAACTTATGATTTGGCAGATTTTGGCCTGCATATATGCGCATTGTAGTTAAGAGTATAATCCGTGATACTCGACATAGGCACGTGCAGGTAATTACGAATTTCTAGACGTTAAAGGATTGTACACACTGTTGGACGGTCGTGGTTAATGGGACCGTACAATTGAATTTACATTCGACTACACGAAACGGTCACGGTATTAAACGTTATCAGTTTCTGCGTTCGGCGAAACCGCGCGAAATCGAACTACATGCTACATTCACGTGGCCACGGGTCAGTGGAACATAAACTGCGTCTCGAAGTCGCGGTTGACGTCGAGGACCGATGACTTCGCAAATCTATCGAAGCGACACGCTCGGCGAAGCCGGTTTACGCCGAGGCAGCAGCAGCAGAACCGAAGCGTGTGGGTGTTGCCCCGCTATGCAGAAGAGAAAGTACAGTGCCGTTAATTTATGTAATGCTGATTTATGCCCATCCAGGATGATCTTTTTTAATCGAGCGGTCGGTGACGCGTACTCAGCTTCGTGCGCGAGGAGGCCATCGTCGCGCTCGAATTACGTTCATCGCCTGTCGCCTCGATCCGAACGAATCCTTGAACCTAAATCAAAGATTTGTCCGGATCGAGCGTGTTATCGAACACCATAAGAGGGGAGGATAGAGGATAACGATTCTTATTCGGCGCCGAGATCGCCGGAGGGCCGCTTTTAATTGGATCGTCGAGTGAATGCCCTCGGCGCAGATGAATTTGCAATCGGTCCTGCGCGTCTTTCGCGATTGCTCCAGATTGGACAATAACATCGCAACTTCCAGCCGTCGTTTTAAGCGTAACATCGTTGAAACGGTCAACAGGAACGCCTGAAGCATCCTTCGTCCACGAGCACGGGAATACGTACTATATGAAAATAGGTTGAATCGGTTAATTAGATACGAGCGTGAAATTAAAGTTCGGTAGGTTCGAGACGATAGGTCGATAGACCTGGACAAAACCACGTTTCCAGTTGCCTCGATATAATTAAGACTTGGTAGCCGGTGAGAGTAAATTAGGGTTACGGGCCAGTAAAGCCAATGAAGTTTAAGTTTACGAGCCGAACGCCTGGCGAGAGCCTGTTCTTCCTCTTGATCCCGCCCGTTAAAATTGCTTCCGACTGAACGCGCTGCGGCAATGATGTTCGAAACGTTCAGGGGCCTGCAACACTGATGCCGCGTCCGATCGATCGGAGTACAACTTTGCTGAAAATAAAAGGATCCTCGAAACCGTCTGCGATGTCGAGGCAAACGATGGTAAGTATTTAACCATCGTCGGCTTCCGTGATTCGACGGGCGAACCCCGATCGGTCCCATTGGCTACGGGGAATGCAATTCAGAGAAGGCAATTTTCGGCGGGCGAGCTAAGCGATCCTTCGGTGGTATCGGATATAGAAAATTCATTCTTCTCCCCGGCTGGACGGGACGCGGATCGAAATCCGGTCGTAAGTCGATGATCCTGGCCGCAATTATGGGAATCCACATCCTCATAACGTTGCGCATCCCCCATCGCGGTTTGCCTGTTGCACCTGCCGCTCCAGCCAGGCTGGTTCAGCTCTCCTCCAGCCACTCCGCCGCCATTCTTCTTCTTCTTGTTTATCTCTTCCCATCCTGTGCAACTCCACTCTCTTCCTGTCCCTCTTCCGCCACCATCGCCGCCACGTTCGTTCTTCGTTTTTGCCTATCATCTTCTCGTTCTGCCGTCTTCCTTTCGCCAAGCTGCCCTTGGCGCACTGGCTCCTCCACCACGATGGAACCTTTCCTCTCGCTCTCCTCTTCTTTGCCCCCCGAGGCAATGCACCTCCGAAGAACGTTGACCTCGCGCCTCTCTCTACGGCTCTGTAGTTCTCGTCCGCTTCCCTGGCGCGAGTAGGCCCTTCTTCCTCTCCACTACTGCCCGTTTCTTCGTCCCCTTCTTATTCTGCCCTCCTCTACTTCTATTTCTTCCTCTTCGTGCTCACCGCCGTTGCCCGCCAGAAATAAACCAACCTCGACGCGAACGAGCGAGCGAGTCGAAGCGGTGCGGAGCGGCGGCCTCGCTCGCTCCGGGCCATCGTCGAAGAATCTCGATAAGCCGCGCGGAGAAATTAATTGGCCGGCCTCGAAAGCGAGGCGCGCGTATACCTATATTCCCGTCCCTCCGAAAGACGGACAACCACTGCCCGCCCTTTCGAATCGGCGAAACCTCGGCCACGGCCTATCGCGATACCCATAGGGAACGCGCGGCGGTGATCGTCCCTCCGGCGATATCCGAGGGACGCAAATTAAATTGCACGGTACTGATGGAGCTTCGATGTCAAATTGGATGCCATTGTTTGCTTTTATCGCGGCGAATGATGAAGCACCCGGTTCATCCTCCCCTCTCACCGGTTGCTTTTACGATTCGGATGGGTGTCGGCCCCCCATCCGACAGTATGGCTTTCCGGTGAAAGTACTTCGTAGTGGCTCTTGCTTGGTCCTTATCAATCGTAAACTTTCGATCGTCTTTTTTTTTTGTTACAACGGATCAGCGCAGAATGCAATTTTAATACTGTTCGACGAATGAAAAAAGCAACGAGGAGTAAGTGGTTCCATTGGGAACAGACTTGGGAGATAACCTGATGTCTGGTCTAATGGATTGTAGTAGAAACCTTGCGTGCAGACCCTTGTTGCTATCTGTGGCAATCAACCGTTTTATAGTGAATCCTCGTGATCGAATATAATTAAACGAGTCCATAAAGGTGACAAGTTTTATCGTTGATCAAGTGTCCCATTTTAACACGAAACGAACGCAGTGAACAATTTTTCGCTCGAGGGACCCGCGGAGAGACCAAATCAGCGACAAAAACTCGGAACAAGCAGATTCCAATTACTACGATTCTAACAGACATATGCGTTACCTTTGGGCACCGGTGGGAGCTAGAGGCTCCGCTTTGCCTTTGAAATTTAAGATGAGGCGGTTTGCTCCATCCTTCGCAATGGGCGGGCTAATTGCAATTAAGAGCATCCCCCGGAACGGCGGAAGTACAACCGGAAGGTGGAGACCAAAGACAATCCGTAATTGTCATTCGCGCGCTCATTACCCCGGAATCCGTGAATCGGTGGGAAAAGCATTAGGAAGGGGCACCGCAAGGAGAATTATCCGAACGGGGGAACGGGCAGATATGATGTTAAAGTCTCCATTGTTCTCTGTGTCGCGTTAAGGCGCGAGAATGAAATTGGGTCAAATAGCGATTAACCCCATCCGAGTACGTGAGCAGCTGAACGAGCGAACTTGTTGAAAAAGACACCCGGGCACTCCGTCTTCGAGGCGAGCGCACCAATGGGCAGAAAGAACTCGATGATCGCGGTACGAGGCGCCGGCGAAGGCGTTGGCGAAACGGGAACAAGAATCTCGTGTTAAGATTATTGTTCTTTCCAACAGGGTGCTGTCTACTGTTGAACGCTTTGGTACCGTTTAAAACGCGATGATTATATACGTACACAGGTGAGAAAAAGAAGCATTCGGTAGATAGAGGACTGATGAGACTGATGTAAATATTTTAGTAATAAACCACCATGCGATGAACGATGAATGGGTTTGACGATCGTTGAAATTCCAATTTCAATTTGCCTGCTGAAATCTGAATTTAAATTCGACGATTGAAGTTTGAATCTGAATTCATTCGACGAAATTCGGATTTAAATTCGACACTGTAATACCGGGTCCACATCTGTGTTGTATAGTGGAATGACGAATATAGAATGCTTGTGGAGCAAACGACGTTTATAATTCTCCCGGTAGGACCCCTCATTTCATTGTACATTCAATAAACATGTACCTACAACAAAACGTTCGTTTACCTACGAAAATAGCACAGGCTCGTTAATTCTTTCCTAAACGAGAATTCTTATTTCGGTGCATGTTTAATAAACAGGTTTCTATGAATGTAGCTCTATAGGAATAATTTATTCACGAGCATCTAGAGCAGTGTTTCCCAACGTGGAGCGTACGCCCCAACGAGGGGCAATTTGAATATTTTGAGGGGCAATTAGCAAAACATTGACATTTAACACCTCATCGACAACAGTTTTACCTATGCGCATTTTTTATTTACAGCAGCTATTAATGTTAAACTTGTTCAGAACTAGCTTTACTATTACGCTAGGGGGGCATCGAGGCGTTGAGTTGGGGCATGGTCCAAAATAGGTGAGGAAACAATGATCTAGAGCAACGATGGGCAAACTGCTAAACTTTCATGTTAATAACTTATAGTAGTATAATATGTACCAATATTAGAATTAATTTCTGTGGCACTTGAACATTCAAAAATGTATGAAAAATATTATACGTGGTTCTTATTATAGAAGAACTTGTCCACCACTGGTCTACAGAAAACTACCGAAATAAAAGGTGATTCCTTACTCCATCAGAGATACATCAAAAGAAAAACCGATTGGCTAGCAGGCGCCTACCGATCAACCCTTCTTAATTCCTCGATCACGACTTGCTCGCTGTCTATGGAGCAGCTGAATCGGCCGGTGGAAACTAGTCGGATCGATTCTTCGTTCGTTGGCTCTCTCGGCCGCCCACAGTCCTATTGATTTACCGTCCGCAATCCAATCGATCGGCCGATAAAATTAATCATAATTGCGCTTGGCACATGGAATGCCGGTTGTGCAACGACTTCGAGTTCTCGGTTCACGGGTGTGCGCGCGCGCAACCGCCCTGGACCCGATAGCGATAGGTAGCGATATTAATTAATCGTTAATAACACGTTACCACGATCGACACAGCGCGTTCCCCTCCCCGTATTTCCACGAATCACGTCGCGATCCACTTTCCCAGAGAGGCGAGTCGCGAAAGACTCTCGACAAACACGCCTTCGGCAATCTGGTCGCCGTGACAACGGCGAAAACACGGACCTGGGAGAGGGCGAGTGTACAAATTTATTGCACAGCCTTTGGATTAAGGTGCGAGCGTAATTGAGAAATGATCCAAGTTTCGCCGGCACCCCCGACGATTATTTAATTGAACGGTCCGTGGAATCGCTGGATCCTCGAGAGTCAGGTCCCCGTGACGAAGCGGTCGCGATAAATTCTTAACGTGAAACTGTTCCATAATGCAATTATACCCGAAGATGAATCGTCCCTGGGACCACTTTCAAGACGCTGAGATCGTTCTTGGAACGACGGAAATAACGACGATGCTAATTTTAGTATACATCGGTAACATTCAGTTTTACTATTTGAAAATTACACGTGTAAGCACGATAATATTTCGAGTATTATTAATCCTAGCGTATCCTCAAGTTGCAGCAATTACCACCTTGTAAGAAACGACGGAGTATCCTCTTAAATCGACGATAACGTTATCCGATGCGTTATACCTCTCCGACCACCGAACCGAACCCCTTAATTGCTCGTACTTTTCCAGCTCCTCTAGCATTTCTCCCATCCAAGAAGGAGGCAACGAACGAAGAACAGATCACGGACTCGTTTCCACGGAGCCCGTCAGCCGATTCGTTTATCGTGGCCGGCAGACGAATATACGTTTCACCTGGCACGGTTATCGCGTCGACAAACTTCTCCGTTAAGACGCTTTCCCTCCCCACGTTTCCAAGGCCTTATCTCTAATTCGAGAAGATAAACCCTCGACCGGGTGTATGCTCGCGGCCGTAGCTACACGCCTCGTCCTAATCAAACACAGTGAAAAGGAAAGGTAAAAAGAGAGGACAGGAGAAGGGCCCAGAGGTGTGAATCACGCTCTTGCCTGGGCGAGGAAAATTGATACGCGACCGGCACGAACTCGCAATATCGTTACGCCTCTCAAGCTTTCAGAGTGTCCCGTGGACTTCACCTAGCAGACTATCGCGAAAACATCCTCTCACAATACAAGGGGTTGTTTCTTATCGCAACCACTGCCAGGTAGAATTCGCCTGTCGTTGTCCAAAGAGAATAAATTTCGAGCGTTCCCGCTGCTGATTCATTTCGGCGTTTTCAACGGTGTCGCGAAATGAGATTTCCGCGACACACCGCGCTGGGTAGAGAGGAAGAATCGCCCGGAGACCAAAGAAACAAAGGAATCGTCAAAGAGACGCGCCGGATGCGAGCGGCGGCAAAGTATAAAAATGAATTTCCGGAGTTTCGTGAGCACTTTACAAGGAGGCGTCCTGCCGCCGCGGAATAAGAGCCTCTCGAGAGAGAAACATGACAAACGATCTCGAGGGGGAAAAAAAAGGCTTTCCTTGCGCGCGGAATCCGTGTCCTACGATGAGCGTCGTTTCGTGCAGACACGACTAGAAACGTCGCGACGCTGTTCAAGTGGAATCGTCTCTGATAAAAATACCGTGCGCGCGGAAAGAAGGGTAAAAACGATCGTCGTGTCGAGCTGGTTTTAAATCGGCGTCGAAGTTCGACGCACCGTGCTCCCGCCGTCGCGTCGGACGAAAAAACGCGGCGACAGCTGGTGCGCACGGGAACGGTCTCGCAGCATTTTTCTGCTCGTGGCCAGACACGCGAAATACGCTCGAATTACACACGGGACACGATCGTGTTCGGGTGATTTGGCCGATGCAAAGCCTCGTCGACACGGGATTTTTCTTCCAGGGGGCGGTTTGGAAGCGGTGCTTCGGGGTACCGACCGTCTATTTTTAACGTGACCATTTGACTTTGGTCGTGGATAGACACTTTATGGTAGTTTTTTGATGAGACAATACTACGGTGTGAAATGGAAGGGGAATTCGCAGTGGTATTGTTTATATACAGTGGAAAGTTAGGAGTAAACTGAATATTCATAACTGAATCCTGTATCCAGATCACTTTGATTATTTCATTGAGTCCTCTGTTCGATATACACTCCCGCTCAATAGTTTAGAGCACCCTTTGGCTCTTAGGATATTTTAATAAACCACCTGGATCTATCTATTTTCCTAGATTTCAATTCAATGTTAGAAATTTGTACTACATATAGGTACACCCACGAGCAAACTCGGCTTCCGCTAAGGAAAGAAGTAGTGTCGGGAAAGGACCTCCTACCATGCACCTACCACTTGGTATTGGGAATTACTGACATGTATGCCAAATTAACATCCGATTCAACATTCATTTCAGTACCTGAAATAAATTTACCAAGTGGTAGGAGACTTTTATTCAACGCCTCTCTTTCCCCCAGTGGAAGCCGAGTTTGCTCGCAAGGGTACATACCTAAGTATCGAATTGACCAATCGACACTTAAATTCTCAATCAACCCCTAACAAGAGTATGCTACACAATGTCCATACGGTCCAAATCGACAAAGGACGTCTTACAGCTTCACGGTGGTACGCTTCAACGTTCACATTGACAAAAAAAAAAAAAGAGAATACTACCGTTTTCTGCACGATACTATTCCGGGGAAGGTACCACGCGATAGGTGCGGCAGAACGTACCCTCGGTTGCGTTTCGTATAACATTCACGGTGGGCGTAATAACATTCATGGCGGCGTGTTGACAGTGCCACGGCATCGTCGAGCGGGAAATTCAATCGTGTTGCGCCCGTAATAAAGCGATATGTAAATCCATGACGGGGGTGTCTTGGGGGGGGGGGCGAGCGTTGAATTTGACATTGTTCGCTCGCGCGCAGGAAGGGTGACGGAGGAGCAAGAGTTCGCTGCCGTCGTTGCGTTCCGACCTACCCCTAAAGAGCTTTAATTGGAACCCTGTCGCTTCGAATTACTGTCACTAGAGATGCTCCAGTTCCTCCTTTCGACGTTCCTCGACCGTTTCCACGGGCGTCGCGGCGCATTTTCCACCGTGGCAAAGGGGGCCGCCGCGACGCGGCGCTATTTCACCGGGAACTGGGTTTATGGGTCGTCCTTGTCTCTCGGGTACACCTTCACCCTTCCTCTCGTTCGCCGTGGCGGTGAGACCGCCGCGTCGAAAGCTCTCCTCTCGTTTCGAATTCCGTTTGTGCCTTCGTTATTTTCCTCCTTTTTCCTTGGCCTTGGAAATACGCGCCGAGACCGGGGAAACGCTTTTAATTCGACGCCGGACTCTCTGTGACTCCGTGACCTCGCGCCTCTGCGCCGTCGCTGCTCTACGACGGTCGCTGCGTGTGTTCAAATTTGCAAGCGTTTCCTTCGTATTAATTTAGAGGACGGCTCCCAGAGGCCACGCTAACGAGCTCGATAACTACAGTCGCGACTTTGGGATCGATCTCTATTGCTGTGTACTGCGCCACTTTTGCAGGACTGGCATTGCAATGAAATCAAAAGGGCGGACTACAGTTTTGGGATATTTGATACCTTGGAAGAATAGGGACCACGGAATGAAGAAATAATGAAAGATTGTGTAAACTTTTGGGAGAAAGTTTTGGGTATCTTACCTGTCTAGGATATGGACCCCATGAATGTCAAATTAATCATTAATCTTAGCATTCCAAAGTATTTACATGTTGCGAAAAAGCTGAAATTTAATGAGCTGTGTGTGAAATATAATTACTTTTCGTTATTTCTTACGCCACGGGCTTGATTAATTTAGTTTTCGCGAAGCTCAAATAAAATAGAAGTAAAACTATTCCTGTCTTGACTTTTAAATTGCCAATATTTCTGGTGTCGGCTACAATTTCTCATAATTCCAGCAAAATGCAGTAAATCTTATCAGGTCCAAGAAATTCTAAAATGAAAAATACCTTCAATTTCATGTTCATCGAATTAACAAGAGATTAATGAAGAACCGTCCCTCGTAAACTGTGCGCATGTAACGAAGCGACGTGCTCTAGAAGGAGAGACTATCATTGAAGATAATAACCAGACCAAATATTGACTGTTACGCAAGCGAGGGCACACAGGAAACGGTACTTTGGTCAGAAAAATTCTCGAGTAAACGCGAAAGGTTCCATAAATAACGGCGTCGACGTTAAAACAGCGAACAACGGCCTTGCCTGGAAACGTAACGAGGGGTTACCTCGCGAAATTTCCGAAACACGCAAACCCAACTGATCATTGTAATTTTCCTCGACGCTTTCGGCCGACGCGGCGCACGGTAACGGATAAATTTGTTCGCTGCGGAACACGCGAAATCCCAATGGAATAATAGTCGAGAGGGAACCTATTGGTTGGATCTTCTGCAAACGACATGAAAGGCTCGTTAAGTTGAATTAACGGAAGGAACGGGCGACTCTCAAGCTAATAAGCAACGATCGTCAGTGTCGAAATTGTGAACAAGAAATCCATTCGTTGTACCCGATGAATTATCTCCCCACGGGCCCAGTCTCTGAAAACGTTTATTATTCTAGTAAATTAGGAAAATCAGATCCCACGCTTATTCCACGAAAAGGGTTTCGACGGTAAAACGCGATAATAGTAAATCTACTAACTATAAAATAATACCAACGCCACCGAAACTTCCCGAAAAGTTAGACATATCGAATTACTAGTGCGAATTCATTTACATTTAAGTTCAATGAAACGAGACTCGGAATATTAAAAGGGTTTCATTGTGTATTCATTGGATTATTAGTTCATTAATGTTAGAAACTGAATACCCGTTCGCGTTACATACTGCAAAAAAGCTGGGGCCACGATAGCGTATGAAGACATTGAGGTAACCTGAAATCTTCGAATTGATCGGTCAAGAGGGGCTCGTGTACAACCACAGCCGCTCGATAAATCGAAACGGGATATATAAAAGACGCCTATAGGTAGCCAAGAAACCACCTGCAATGCTCGTTTCATCGAACAACTTCAATGAATTACAGAGAAGACCGTTTCCATTCAACCCTGCCTAACATTCCTCCGACAAGAAGAGAAAAGAGCAACGGGAACACGGCGGTTCTCGTAAATTCCAGATCTCGATCCGGGGCCGCGAGAGTTATCTTGGTCGCTATTAACGTCGCGGCCTTTTGCGAATTTATTGAAAGACCGATAGCCGGACGATTTTTCTCTTTCGTAACCGTGGGGGCTTTTTCCACCGCGACACACGCGACACCTGATCGCCTTTTTCTTTCGATCGCGGCTCGCTGTTCTCCATCGACGAAACTAAAAGTCCGTGCGTTGCTCCCTGGATTTCTTTTAAAACTATTCGACGGTCAAACTCTGTCGGCCGTTAATTCACGATTGCTGCACACACGGTCGGCTCTTATCAAAGGAAAACTCCGGCACGGTTATAACCGACAGCGTGCGCGCGTTTCTATCTGTCCGGCTATTAATCTACTGCGAATTGCCCAGACCGGGTTTCCACGTATTCCACGAGTATAATAACTTCTTTTATCTGCGCCCGTATCGCGGGGACGTGTATCGCGATGCTTTTTAGTCGGAAATAAAATATTTGGCCACGGGAAACCGAGCGAAGTCGAACCGTCAAATCGTAGTCACGACGAGAGCTAGCGTAGGGAACCAGAGGTTGCTCGAAAAGCTTAACCATCAACGCTTTGATTCTAGGGATCTGCCACGGGTTTCCAGTCGATTTGGCTTAATTCGTTTTCGGGGAGTATTTTGCATTTATCGGACTTTGTAATTAAAGTGGACTTTCATTTACGCCCTACAAACAGGTTGATGAGTGTTCGGATTGGTACTGAAGATTCAGGATTTCTAAATATCCCTTGATCTGTTAGAATTTATGAAAGAGAGAAATTCCTGTAAATTTTCAGTAGTACAATTTCTGGTAATAGTTTATGTCTTTCAGACTAATTTGCTTTCCACTGGCTGTCTTCATTTGCTAGAAGCCTGATATGGACCATGGAACTGCCAGAGGTCTAAATCCCCTTTTAAATGGACCTCTATAATTGAAGAGAGCCTAATTCACTCCATCCAACAGGAGTTACCGTTGGATAGTATATACGCATGAGCGCCCTCCAAGTGATGCGTCAATATTTAAATGAACTTTCGCACGGTAATAGGGCTTGAAACACTACGGCCAATGATATATGGCTTTTTGCGAGGATGATTAATAGTCCAGGGAGATATTCGATGTTATATTTCAGGAAAGGTCTAACTCTTCGGGCAGTGGTTACTATGAATTTGCCTAGTTGTCAGTCAGCCACCACACACTCGCCGCAAACTCTCTCGCCGTTGTTGCATAATCCCTCCCGGATGCAAGGCCTACGCAAGTTTTTCGGTTCGAGTGCGCGTGGCCGTCAAGTTCTCCCGGGAAGTTTACGTTTTAATTAGAAAGTTAAACTGTTTTCGGAGTCAAAGAAGGGAAGTTCGGCGCAGTTCCGGAACGTTTTAGCCTAGTACCGGTATTTACGAGGCTCTTCAGGTGGAAGGGGTGAAATTTATTACACGAGTGTTTGATCAGCGAGGAGGGGGAAATAACTGCGGATGCCTATAAATTGCTAGCCAGAGAAGTATTCTGAATCCTCCATTACAAAACTAATTTCCCAGTTCTAAATCAAGATTCAAATAAATCTCTACGAGATTTGTAAACGGGAAAGTAAGGAAAGTACCGAATGCTTGATCCTTGAAGCTGTCGTCAATTAGAAAACTCGAACAATAGGTCCACTTCGGGGTCCTTGTAGCCATCCCTTTGCCAACGTCTGCGGGCACTTCCTGCACATAAATCTTCGCCACCAACGTTCCCGCGGCGCTGCACCCACCTACAGCGACTGTGCTCAACGAAATGTCAATCTTTCAGCCGAACAGATAGTATATTCTCCTGCTCGCCCGACCGTGTTCTTCCACTGAATCGAGAGCGTATTTTCAAAAAGTAAGTCTTAAGCAACCCGAGAACATCGCGTTACGATATCTGTTCGCCTGTGTGTGCTGTTTCGATGTTCTTCGGTTCTACATAGTTCGGATACACACGAGTGCAAGTGCAGCGCACAATAGATTATTTCTTGCGATAACATTCCGCGCGACCGCGTTACGAGTAACGTAAACGCGAACTGTGTACCGCTTTCATTAATCTTTCGCGGACAGAAGTTATATTATCGTGTCTAGCCGATCATTATGTAAGCAGAAAACCTAGAATGATGTGTGTTTTATTTACACATATTTAGACGATGTAGTCTCGTGTGATTATCGAAGTGTTCGGTCGATCTGGTCGTGCGTGGGTGTGAAAGTACTGAACTCGTTCTTTACTCTGGCTAAACAACTACTCTATTCTTTCTTCCATCTGTTCGTGAAAGTAAACGACAATATTCTAGACACTTTTAGCGAAGACGATCAAACAATTTGGACAGGGGTAATCTTCCATTTGGATACATACTACATCTGCCTTTTGCATGACTGTCAGAAATTCCATCCTCTGATGGTTAAACAATCCACGATATACAAGCATCGAAGTCTTTATGGTTTCGTGCTTTGTTGTCTCTGGTCAGTGTACGAACGTTCTAAAAATGTTCTACATTTTTGACCTTGATAGCCTCCCAGCCAGGGCTCTCAAACAAACCCGCGAAACCGGTCTGGTTCTCTGTTCTTGGTTCACCAACAATGAGTCATCGCGCAGACATCCGGGGATTCTCCGAGTCGCCGACTTCTTCAGCAATTGTGCATTCCGCGGATCGGAGATAGAATAAGACCGAGACGTCTGCGGCGGGACAGGCTCGTTTGATAGCCCCGGCGTCTGTTGTTGAAAACAGGTTCAGAAACCCGCGTAATATTGCGTGAAACGCATGGAACGGTACACACACGGTACCCACCGACCGTGGTACGTTTCAAGGCACAAAGAAGCAGTCTACGGACGCGAATAAAAGTTACGAAATGAACGTGTTGGCGTCGTTACAATTTGTCGCAATAACTTCACGTTATGAAAAGACTTGCAGCGAGCGCTGCGGAGAAAGCAATACGCCGTATGGAAGTGGACCTTTTTAACCTTTAATCCACGAAGGATGCGACATGCTGCGCATTTGTGGGTAGTTGAAAGTTTTTACAACTCCTAATACGACTATATTGAATATAACAAATTAAAAATTGCTTGTAGAGGTAGCTCTATATCCCAATGTCCTTGGCGTCTCGAACTTGAGAAAATGTTTCTTCTTCTTTGTTCCCTTAGAGCAAGGTACTCTCTACAGGAATAAATGAATAAATTCTAAATAAGGAAGGTACGACTGAATTGACATTCATACGAGTATACCAATACTCCAACCTTTTTCGATTATGCCTCAAAAATCTTGATGCCCCCTAGCATATAATATTAGGGGTACCCATAAGTAATGAATTATTTTCCCAAGACCTTACTTCTCATTAGTTCTATGACAACCGGACGAGTATAAGCACAAATTTTTTTAGTGTTATTCTTCAACCAGTTTGTTAGTCATTTATTCCCAACAATGTAAATTTTTTTATGGCCATGCAACAAAATGGCGGACATTGTACCTTCTGAAAGCCATATTCGTAATTGTGTACTTTTTCATTTTCACGCCGGATTTAGTGCAGTAGAAACAACAAGAAAAATTTGTGATACATATGGAGATGTGTTACAAATGAACAAATATCAACGTTGGTTCAGAAGATTTGCTGCTAGCGATTATGACCTGTCAGACAAGCATCGAAGTGGACGCCCAGTTCGATAAAAGGGTGATTGAACTTTTGCAGAAACAATGGCAACAAGTTATCGATAATGACGGTGATTATATGATCGATTAAAAAAAAATGTAATATAAGAAAAAAATGTTGTCTTCGAATGCAAAATAATTGATTACTTCTGAAAAAGTTGAACATTAATAACTGCTTCCAATAAAAAAGGCACACAGACATACGATCCCCCTACCACTGATGCGACATCCCAAAATCAAAGTCCCCTCTGCAATCCCTCTTACATTCCTCCATCAGTCCTTCCTCCAAGTATCGAATTCATCCAGCCGAGAAAGACTGCGGCGGCAGTGTGTCAACGAGAGTGATTGAAGGATTTAATCAACCGCCACTTAAGACAGCAGCATTTCATGCGCGTCGAGGCGCCGATTAAAAATGTCCTGGGCGTCGTGTTCGAAGCGGTCCCTTACGGTAAGGCTCGCCTCTCGTCGATTATTACCGCGTCCATCAGTCTACTTATTCAATCAGTCCCGGTGTAACAGTGCGTGCCAAATAATCATTCATACCAGCGAGACGCACACACTGGCTTGCGTTTCGATCGACGAGCGTGCACGTGCAATCCTGGCACACATACACCAACTGACAAAGTATGTAAGTGTGGTGTGTGTATCGTGGTCCGACACAGTAGCTCGTAATTGATAATCCCCGTAGTGCCTGGCCGCACGAAACGCTTATTCGACACTCCTATTCCGCTATCTAGCCGGTTACCGCAACTTCTATTTACGTTCTCCCGTTAATTATCGCGGCACCGTGATGAAACGTCGCCGTGGACCACGGGAAAAGTGTCGACATTCTTGACCCCAGTGACCGGGCAGTTCGTGGCCGAGGAAAAGGAAGCTTGTTGACTGCTTCCACGTACAACCGAGAGCCAGCCGCGATCCGGGCCAGGCGATGCCTCTCGGTGCCCACAGACGCCCTTTGTCAACGTGACTACGAAGGCCACGGATGGGACGATCATTCCCCCCCGACGACTTCCACCGAACCAATTTTAATGGGACCGACAACCGGCTGGACTGTGGAACCCGAATGGGTTCACGAGATCGAGGGCGATGCCACGGAAGAGATATAAGATAGACTTTAGGTTTAATGTATTTCTATATTGCACCATTGGAGAGGCCCTGGCGCTAGCTTGATAAAAATATAGATTCTGTGTTAACGTATCTAATCGTATTTGTATTGCGTGTAGTTTGATATCTACAAATTAACGTCGTGATTGTACGCGTTTTCTGTTTGATGTTAATCCTTGTATTAAATTCAGTTTCCAGGGTTATGGTCGTAGAGGGTGTAATAAGATTGTGGATTCACTTGAAGAAACTGAAACTTCGCGAAATCAGAGCAACCTCCCTAAATCTCTAAAGAAGTCCTTCCATAATACTAAGAATGTTGAGAATATCCTGAAGTTTATCCAAAGTAATAAACACCTGTCCGATTCCACCTAAATATCATTAACTAACAGTGCTCGCAATGACCCAAGATGTCGATGCGATCCTTTAAATAAAAAAAAAGATTGTGGTTTTTTAACAAGCTCGATAAGTCGACCTATTCTACCCATCAGAAATCATAAAAGACCCAAGATCCACCATTGTGCAGTCACAATAGTGTGATCAACACTATTCAGAAAGTCTCGCAAAATGTCACATCTACCTTACACATCACCTGTGCCAAAGTTCAACAATGCCGGGGAATTTTTCACCGAGTTCGTTTCCCGGAACACGCGAGCGTTCTCCTTGAAAAGCGAGGAAAAACGGTTTCCTCGACGTTCCAGGATCCTTCTGAACGAATCCCTCTAGGATTTAGTAATTTTCTCCACGGAAGAGACCATCACCACGGTGGGTACATTGTAGTCGAGGGAACGAGAAACTGCAAGGTGGGTGCCGTGTGGTTAAAGGTGAATATCGTTCTACCTGTTCATCCCGAAGGAAGTAGCCGATAAAACTGGTTTGACGGGTAGCGGCCTCCTCCTCGTCCAGTTACTCGGTAGGACGTCTCTTGCGCTTGTCCGAGTCTCGCCCTTCTTCGACGTCGTCGTCCGAGCCACCACCGACGAGGGTCTCTCTCACCACCAAGACAACCACACAACCATCGTCCGACGACCGTTCTCCTCTCATCGACGCGAGGATCAGCCATCATTGTTACGAATATTACCATCGCCATTCACGGGCACCGGTGTCGTCGGCCACGCGAGATATAGCCGTCGCGAACAGGTTTTTTTTAAAAGTCCGACCCATGTCGTGTTCGGTTCCGAGCTTGCTCGACGATAGCGAGCCCGGGCCACTGTGCGCAACGGAGAGTTTGAATAACGGTGGGTGTCTGAGGTGGACATCGTGACCCCCTGCTTGGGGATTCGATTACGAGAAGCGCGTTTTTGTAATTAGTAAAAAAAAACAGGTTGGGTAATTGAAACTAATGCTTCGATGTTTGCGTTAGAAACTTTTGTGTACACCAAAAGTTTTCACTGGAAAGTGGTGTTCTCTATTTCCTGATTCTATTCCAGCCCTTGTGATTCTTCGAAAACTAGATTTTCCTTTCGTACTCGATAGAACTTTCACGGACAATTATTTATAGAAATCTGGTCCGAATTATTTTACATAAACGTAATAGTTCAGACTTCTAAAACGTACGGTGTATAAAGTACTTCGGGCAACTGTATTCCGCGTTGTTGGCAATATTAGCTTCAAACACACTCGTTAAGGCATTAACAATCTCCTTTTGTATACCAAAGCCACCTGTCCGTCTCGCGGGTTCCAGGACAATATCGGACCCTAGTCGCTTCTTTCCGCGTTGGAATGGCGAGTAATCATTGGAAGAAGCTAGGAGTACATTGCGAAACGATGTCCCGTAAATAGCATCGCCTCTGTTGCGCACCTACGGCGAGAGATGACTGTACGTTTTCTCCGCTTTGATAAATTCCATATTCCGTCTGGAAAAAGCGGACGCATCGGCCGAACGACGTTTCCCAGCGACGAACCGATAATTACGAAGACATCTGTCTTTCATTACCTGTTCCTCGGCTCGGCCCGAACCCCATCGGTTCGTGCATTCGTCCGTGCCACCTTTCACACGCGTCAGACAGTGCTACGCGTCGGGACCGTGGACTCGCTGATTATCGCGGCGGCACAGCGAAAGTTAATGACGCCTATTAGTCGCGCGTTAATCACGCTCTAAAGAATCGATCCGCGACCCGTGCACCAGGGCGGATATCAATAGACAGCGGCGTCGATCCTCGCGCCGAGATACCGCTCTCTGGCCACCGAGTGATTTACCGATCGTACCGCGTACCCGCAATTATGGAAACGATCGAGTCGAAAGTATTTCCTGAGCGTGATCGTTCGTTTTGCCGTGGTTCTCGTTACGAATCCCGGATTAATTGCTGGATCGAGGTTGTTACGTGTCTCCTCGTCTCGGTTGCAACACGAGCGAAGGGAAATTGATGATATATCAATGTTTGACATTATGGGAGAGCGAAATACAGTAAATTCTCGACGAATGCTCGCAATGATTTCTGGATGAGATACCTCTTTTTTATTCTCACTACTGGGGGGTTACCTCTTGGAACCCAAACAAGCGAGTAATGTGACACGATGTGGGTTCCTTTTTAGGAACTGATAGCTAAAAGTTTTAGAACTAAAGAAAGATTAGGAGCCTGCCTATCGGTGGCATAACCACTACAGTAAATCATTGATAAGTATTCGCCACAGGATCCCTTCCCCCTCCAGTGGTGAGGAGAACGTCTGGACACTCAGTGTCCAGGAGCCCTCGAGCACTCATCGATGATTTACTGTGATACGACGATGACACGTCCGCTATCTATGAAATTTATGATGTATTCAAGTCGTGTCCCTCTACGATAACTGAGTCAAAGCGTTCCCAAGTTTCAAGCATTAATTGAAAATTCACTGTATATGGGGTATAGAAGAAGTTGTTCTTAGAAAGCCTTCCGTGTATAAAAGAAAGTCTATGGCTTTTGCATAGTATGTACAATAATCTAAATCACTATAATCGTTCTTCCGATTGAATTACCCTCGATTACCAGGTGTAGCGTTGCGAAGAATACATCATCATCGATTGAATTTTCCTAAAACAGTCGATTTTCGCTACTCGTAAGACGTGCCCCGAAAATTATCTCGTCGTTAATATGCACGTCGTGAACATTCACTTCCGATGTCTGAACTTATTCAATCGCGCGCACGTCGCGTCTGCGCGCCGCGCTACGGTTAATGGATTTCCAAATACACCTCGAGCGCTCGTTAAAGGTTAATGATGATCACCGTCGTTCCCTCGCGTGGCCCGGCGAGCGCGCGAATTCGCTCGCGCACAATATTATTAGAATATATAACTCGGCGCGGGTATATTAGCGTGACGCACGTGCTCGAATGTCAGAAACACCTTCGAGCGTGTAATTCGTGCGCGTCGGAGAAAGTTCCCTTTGAGACCACCTCGACGAAGACGCCCGCGGTGGGGAGGAATCGAAACGCGAAAGGTCAGGGATCGCGGATGGTTTTCGCTAAATTCGCCATTGCACACCGCGTCGAATTGGCGAGTAATGTGGGAATCGATTATAACAGACGGGATTAGAGAAATTAACGAACGACTAATATGTATAATTGCGTTTCGTATTTCATTTCAACGTTCTGGTTCTCTAAAACGAAGTATAATATCCAGTAGAATAAACCAACGGTGATTAAAATTCTTTAGAATTATGTATGTTTGGAATTACCAAGGTAGAAATCAAAGTATTAATGAGTGTAGCAAATTGGAAACTTAATGCACCGAAACTACTAATATGTCCACTGTGTTCATGGGCTTTATACGCCACGGGAGACGGTGAATCGACGAATATGGGGAGAGTTTGTAGCGAATTACACTCCACCTGGATGCACCTACGTGCCTCTTCCACTGTAATTCAGAGAGGCGCACGATAAAAGACTCGCGCGGCGCATTATTCTCGGGGTGTTCGTAGGCTGCGCGACTTCGCGTACACGCGCGGTTAGATCCTCGGTGAGTCGTGAATCCTTGAATATTCTACTTCGAGTCATTAGACCGCTCTCGCGATTGCTGGCGATTCATGCTGTTGCTGCGTAATTCCTTGTGATCTTATGTGGCCTCGTTATTTGTCTTCTGTCGCGACGGTAGAGACCGGCTATTCAGAACGAGGAAGATATATTCTTCTTACTGCAATACAATGTGTCTTTTCAGGAATAGATCGCGGAAGTTCCGAGTAGATGATTAGTTTATGTAACTCCCGGTAAGAATAATCTTCTATTCTCAAAAGTGTATTAAAGCCCTGCTCTTGTAGATATTTATATACAGTAAATCATCGATGAGTGTTCGATACCTCGACATCGAATGTTAATTTGGCATAAATTTCAATAATTCCCGATACCAAATTGTAGGAGGCCCTTCCCCTACGCCACTTTTTCCCCTAGTGGAAGCCGAGTTTGCTCGTGGGTATACCTCGTATTCAGTGACATTGCCATAACTACTCCGTGAAATAAATGTTTCCAACGGAAATTAGAAATACTATTATTGTGTAAAAATCAAATTCAAGTTAACCAACGTTTACCTATGGTCGTTCGAGGAAGTCTCAAGGTAAGTCGCTGCATTTGTTCCACCGAGTGTACACGCATTAGCAGTGGACGTTAGAGTCGGGCGCATACCCGGCGCATATTTGCAACGTGTCGGCGCATCGCGGTGCAACGGGCTGCAGTGGCCGAGGGCAGTATCATTTCTTAGCCACCGGATCAAGGGGAACTGGCTGCTAACAGCAAATTGTGACCGGTTGCTCGACGACCGTGCGCGCCCGTTATCGTTCCGGTTCTATCTAATCGCACGGCGAAGATGCATTGTTGCGCGCGTGCATTCTCCACGCGTTGCACCGCCGTCGACCGCGACGACGATTGCAAGCCGATGCATCCAATCTCCCTCCACCGTGTTTTGAACGATACGACGGAGCTAATTGGTGCCCCGTGCCCGGTGGATAAATCGCGGAACGATCGGTCATCGTATAGCCTGTTTTTGTAAGCGGATTAGTATGCACCGATGCGTCCAGCGCCACGCCACGGGGATATTAATACTGGCGACTGGTGTAATACGCCGAAGAAAGCGTGTACATTTTCCAACAAACCCTGCCGGGAATATCGGCGTAATGAATGAGCAGACATTCTGTGGAATTATCGACGCGCTGATTGATTTCATTCAAGGGACTGTGTTTTCGCGCGGATGGAGACGATTTTATTAAAACCACGTTTGCATTACGACGGGGTCTGCTTACACTAGCAATTCCAATGGGTTTCATGAATTAACGGTGAATACATATTCGATGAACAAAATGATTAATACCGATATTTGAGCCGCGCACGAATGATACTTTAACTGAATTGTTGTACGCTGGTGCCTAATAAATGGCATAGCGTCATAAAGATGGCCTATTATTGTATTATCATCGATGGTCACGTGAATGAGTTCCAATGAAAAGAAAACTTTTAACGGCGGCACTTTGTACACAGTGTCCAAGTGACACTCTCTGTCGTTTCGCGTCGTTCAATTAGGATGAAATTTTCAGCGTTCAATGCACAAATATTAGCTCGTTACACCGCACAAAAAGACGCGCGAGGCACACGGACGCAAACTAGTCCGTACGAAGCGGATGTACGGTCTCTGGCCATCCATTCACAGCGTTCGTCGAGATGGCCCCCACTTCGAGGGGAAAAATGAAAGAGTTTCTCATTGATATTATCTCGCAAAGAAATCTCCCGGTCCTTTTATCAGATTCTAGGGAAAAACTCTTGACCCGTCCAGGGCGGACAGCGGAGAAGAGAGCACACGGTTTGGCCATCGTGTGGCCTCGCTAAAGGGACCGGTGAATCATAGTCTAACGGGGGACATGTAGGTTAGTGGACCATTGTTACGCGGTGAATATTAAGGTTACCGTGAAAAAGGAACACATATGTGACTGGTCTAAGACATCTAACGGAGACAAGCACATAGTGATATACTGCAAGGAAAGTGGACTTGTGATATACACAGAGTAGAGGATAATGGAGAACTGTAGACAGAAGTCACAAGAAATAAGAAAGTTAGGGTAATAGTCACTGTAGATATAATTCACAAGAAACGAACAAATTTTAATGAATGTATGTCAGTGAATCGTTTCTGAAGTATTCAATTATTTAGCTTTCGAGTTACTTACAGATGATAAATAGATTCCGAAAATTTATGCAAATTCCCAATGTCAAGCTTTATTGAAATTTTTATTTTATTACTTTTCAGAAGTTAAGGGGTGCTATATAAACGCATAACCATTCGCAGTCTAGTGATAAAAGATTTACGATCATCTAGAAATACCGCGCTTAATTCTCATAAAAAGATAAATGTAAACAGAACAAAGAATATTGATACAGAACTTACGGAAGATGCAACGTTCAAATAAGTTTCTCTGTAGGAATCGTGCAAGCTGTTAAACGTTTTCAAGCAGAAGCAAAGAAAGTAACATGTACGTACGTACATGTCGATAGGTAAGAAATTGGTACATAACACCGTATATACAGGAAAGTTCACGCCACCTTTAATTCCACTGCGCGGGAGGCAGTCCTCTTTCACTTCCGGAGAATTTTATATCGACGGACCTCGAAAACCAAGCGGCGCGGAAGTGTACCGTCTCGGACCGGAACTCCCGTGGAAAAACGTAAAAAGAAGATCGCCGTAGCCGGGTTAAGAATTTTTACAGTGCAATACAATTTCCGAGAAGCACCCGTTTCCTCCGTGAACGCGTACCAGAGAGGTGTACAATGAACTCGAGCCTTCTGTGTGTCACGAGTTCCTCAAACTTTGTTACCCCCTTATTGTCTTCCGACTATTTTTTCCCATCCCCTGTGGCTATCTTTATGCTTCCTACGAAACGGATTAACGAGTGCTCGGGCGCAGGTGAGAATTCAAGGTGCACTCGATGGCGGGGATGAAAAGGAGGATTTTTTTTCGTAGAATGCACACCAGAGCCGACGAGATACGAGGAGGAGGGGCCATAAGTGTTTCTCTTCCGGTGATTAATGCCACGTTGATTAATCGCGTACTACGTCAAAAGTTGAGCGCACGCGAGTGAGCCTTAATGGATCTGGGCAGTTTTAAAGAACCGAGGATCTAAGGTTAAAGGTGAAATACTGCGCGCTGGCCCGGCGAGATAGCGTGATGCCGCCGTGAGGGGAGGAGGTGAAGGGAGGAACGAAAATGAAACCCTTTATGAACTTTGCCCGATCGTCCGATGCTTCTTTATTATAAACGAAAGTCCCGAGTGGGCTGGACTGACACTGAGATTACAGGGATGAAAAACTTTTCGGTCTTAATATTCATACCGTCCTTATAAAATAACGCCCGGTTAGGGAGGAGAGGAACTTCGGACCTAATATCGTTCGCGAGACACTGCAAAAGTTACGGGAGAATCGGGTTTACGTAGACGGTAATTTTATTAAAGTTGACGAGCGGGTGAAGGGACAAGTACTTTCTCATAGGCATGATGAATTGGGAAAAACGCCCAGGTATGATGGGTCACCGAAGTTTGTATCAACTTTGCACTGTCTGTGCAGCAAGCTTTCAAAAAGGCAGTTTTGCAAGCTATGCACAAGGAAGACAGATGATAATATAATTACAGTACCTACTATTACATTCTTCACCAGCGTTCAGTATTCCATGAAAGATATGAAACGAGAAATGAATGAAAAAATATTAATTCGTATTAATGCACGATAGGAGATATTTAACGTAACCGGTTAAGACCTTTGTTGGCGTTAGAGAGACCCTACCCGTAACTTATTCAAGCAGATCCTGTAATTATCTCGTGCAGCGAGTATTTATACGCCTATTTCGTGATCGTTCGATCCGGCCGCAGGACAACTGCGCGCGCGAGGCGAGCGCTAGTCAGGCGAAGAGGTTACAGCCGATTAAATTCACTTAGGACGGGGGATTCGTGGATAATTTGCGGAAGGTTCTCGGGGCCACGAGTGTACGGGGGCTCCGAGCTTATCAAAGCTATTTCCGCTGCGCGTCCACCGAAGACGTACGGCGCAGGGGGAGGATACTGCACGGTGTTTGCACAATATTATCCAGCTATTAATCAGGATTTCGCGAGTGGTCGGCTTCTTCCCGACTCTACCCCCCCTCTAGAGGTTCCTTTTAATTCGCGATTAACCGGGGTCCCTTTCTCGCCGTGGACGAAGGGATCGTTCCGGAGACGATTTATCGCGAAAAAACGCGCCTGCGAGAGCCATCCCCCTCGCGTCTCGCGAGCAAGAAATACTGAGCGTTGTTGCACGCCGTTCGCGAGGCAGGAAATTCCAAGCAAGTTGGCAGAACGAGCGAGGCACATTGATACCAGAGCTCGCAGAGGGGACCGTTAGGTGCCCTTAGAGCGGTAGCAAATACCAATGGGTCCAAGTTCGATGTATATTTGGGAGGAAATATCCATGAATTCGACGCCTCGTTTCGTCGCGTTCTGCAGGAACCATAGAAATAAATTCGAACCTGGAAGGAGTACAGGTGTTACCGAAATATTGACCTCTCGCAAGAAATGGGATTCGATGAAAATGGAAAAGTATTGTTCGTGGACTGGATCCGATACTATATCCCATCTTCAATAGCCCAGACTCCATTAATTCCAGGTTCAGATACACATCGACGGGGGAAAAAGGATTGGAATCGAACGAAGAAGACTGTTCTGCTTCGAAGGCCTCGAATATGCAAGAGAGGAAATATGAGAGATCGTTCTCATAGGGAAGCACGATGTGGGTGTGTGCGTGGACGAGAACACAGGGGAAATTGTCGTGATGATATGATAGAAACGCGAATTCGAACGCGAATACGAACGCGACCCGACGTCCGTAACTCCGTCGTTTCGTCCTGGCTGTATATCGAAACAAACGGAATTTAATCTCTCACTGTTAGACATGCTCTGATACACCGTAGATATTCCCAACGTAAAATTTCATTTCCCGTGTATTTCTGTAGTACGCGGGCGTTCCGACGCGTGTAAACTGCTTGGGTAACAAGCGCCAGGCGCGTGTAAAATACCCGCGTAACAAGCGCCGCGGCCGCCGGTGTAACGGTTCGTATACCGTTTCGACCTATCCGAGACACGTCGTCGGGAGAGGAAAAAAAAAATTGTTCTTGGCTCCATAATAATATATGTGTCTTTGCCGTAGAACGGTTGATCGTAAGATAGAGGCATATGCTTGCGGTGTCGTTTACGTTGGCGGTTTTGGAACGGAATAGTAAAGGATTGAATTTACTTCGAGATATAATATCGGGATGTCCTATAAAGCAGCCTTGGAGAACTTCGATTTCTGCACATTCGAATAATAAAAGATTTTTTTACGCGAACGCCTCGAGTGTCTGGTCTTGTTATTGATCCTTTATGCGAATACTTTGTGCATATCAGCTTTACTAAAATATTGAAATAGTATGCAATGTCTCTCACTGTGTAAACATATCGATCGTAATTCAAGTAACATTTCGTACACAAAGAGTCCCTTTCACAGGCAACGATCTATCGATCCGTCCGTGTGTTCGTGAATCAAACCCGCGGTCGCTTTATTTTCGCGGATTATTTTGTAACTCCGCTCCCGTTGACCTGAATTCATTTTTAAGTGCTTAACAGAGTACCTATAACGAGTGCACCGAGCTTCCAACCCTCGTTCGGAGGGTGGTTGGCTTCCCCTTCTCGTGCCCAAAGCCCAGAACTCTATCCGTCAACCGAGTAATCGGTGAACCGTGCCAGGACCCTCTCACGCGTCAGCGGATCACCTCAAAGATGAATAGGGGAAAAAGTGAGAAGAAAGAAGAGGTGATCAGTTCGTTAACGATTTTCGTGTTTATTTTTAATGATTATTTTTATATTAAATATTTTCGAACATTGTCGTAATCCTCAAACCTATATGGTGAACAGGCTTGTGTCCTTTGAACTCGAACAATTACCGATAGAAATCTTAATCAATAAGTAACTTTCAGATTTCAAGAACTCACTATATAGAATAGGAATTTCTATCTGTAATTCTCGTCCTGCTTAAGTATGTGACCTCCACTTCCACAGACCGTCCACACGTTCTATTTTTCCGAACGTAGTACCGTAATAAAGTAACCAAGTTTATTAGAAGGTGACCACTGCAAGTTTCTATAGAAACTTGCTCATAGAAGCAGTAAACCGTCGGATCGATGCGATCGCAACCACGATCTGACTATAGAAAGATTTACCGCGAAATCCTCCAGGGAAGGGGAAACATCGTTTCGCGACCAGTGTTCGTCTTCTTGAGTCTTACCTTCTAGCAAACCAAGCCTGTTCACCTCGATGCACAGAGAGAGTCCTCTTCCGACTATCTCCGATCTATATAGTTAAATATTACACTAGATATCGAAATACTTCCGTCGATAGTTCGATAGTTCCCCCGATGAAAGCGCTACATTACACACACCTGTACCTAAAGCCCCGACGTTTCACCAACTTCGAAACAAATCTGCCGATCGTATCGTGACATTCCAGTTTCGCCAACGGATTTCACCCGCGCGCGTTAATACGTTAAATAAATAACGAAATCGCGTGGATGTACATTTCCATCTATACGCGGATCGATGGTGATCGACCTCAGCGACTATCACCGCTACCGATCGCATCCCGCTATCCTTGGATTCTGACGCGAAAAGGCACCAGAATATACTGCGATCGTTTGACCGTCGATCGGTCATCACGGTCAAGATTCGATCGGTTAACGAGCTCCGTCTAAGTCGCGATAAAGTTTCAACCTGGAACCGGATTTCCAGCGTGGAAAATGGGAGTGCCCCGCAGGGAGAGAAAATGGAGAGGACACATCGCGTCGCGTGATTCCGCGTTTAGCGACCGGTAACGCGATACTCCGACGTTCCATTCGCCAAGGATTAATGTCGACGAATATTTCGCGATACACGCGGAATCATGGAGCTCTGACTCTTCCACCGATGCACTCTCCGCGCCCTGTGGAAAGAATTTACTAAATAGATCTGATTCGAGGGAGATGAGCCAGTATGCGGGGATTAATGGCGTCGAGATCGTTGGAGGGAATGCAGAGAGCAATCTAACGAATATTTAGAATCCGGCTGATGTTTTTTATCTCGACCACTCTTACTGAATGATCGAATAGTGTTCCGTAGGATTATTTGCAACAGGTCTGAGGATCGTAGAAATATTCCACTGCGCGAGTCGATACTCTTTTGGAATGTGCAGCGAGCAGGAAAGGTATTCAACCGACGGAATTTCAAAGTGGCTCGCTTTGTCTCGAACATTTTTTTTGACTTGTTAAAGGCGAGAATTAGCGGAGAATGACCGAGTTATATGAACTCTCATCGAGCTCGAATCGTATTACCTACTAGGATAGCAGTCTGTGAACAGACTCAGGCTGCAGGGGTAACGAACTTCTTTTTCAAGGGGCCACACGGTTTCCTTCGTCAGTCAGTCCATTCTACTACTATCAGTGTTGTTCACGAGCCATCAGTTCGTCGCAAGAACAAGATAAAGACGGATGAGTCAAACAGGTATGGTGGGGATCGTTGTCCTACGGTCCTTCTAATCAGGCAAGAAGTAGGGGAAAGAGCCCCACGTTTGGCCTGCAGTTCGTCACCCCTGGCATCGACGACTCTCCCAAATTAAAATCAACAGTCTTTACAATTTCCAATGATCCATTAAACCAAAAACTAATTTTAAAGATACCGTGTTAAAGCACAAGGAAGACCAGGAACGAGGAGCCATCAGTTTCAATCCATCGTCACCAATCAATCGCTCAAACGGCTCAAAGACATCAGGCTCGAAGTGTTCCCTGCCCAAGGTACTCAGCCCCGAACAAGGTGCAATTAAGCGAGACACAAGAAGAACGTTACGCACTGTAATCCCGAGGATCGCGTCGCCACGCGATAGCGAGCAATTAAACGGGCACTCGAAGAACGTCGTTCGCGCCACACGATCCTCCCCTAACCGACGTTGAACGTAATAAACTCGGGGGAAAGGAGGGACACTTCGGTCGTGCAGTTTTCCAGCGATTTCGCGTCGCAATTTATGATCCGGGATACGGAAAGATCGGTCTGGACGTTGGCTACGTATCGTGAACCGCATCCATTATGGCGCACTTCCATGGCGCTCCACAAGGGGACAGACGCACACACTATCACCGAGTATACACGTCCCGAGGACCGTGGTATATAACGCGTTCAGAGTCATAGACATTTGAATAACGTTGCAACGCATCGATACTGACCCCGAACACCGCGTCGCGCGACATCTAGTCAATCCCTATGATTTACGTTTATCCTTACTTATCGTTTATCGCCGACACAACAGAACCGCGCTGCTCTCGTCCGTCACGGAATTCACGATTCTGGCCGTGTTTCAGAAGATTCATCAGATTTTCAGCGATGCTTACCTGCAAACAGAATATAGAATACATTAAATGTCGGTTCGAATTATGATGACCAAACGAATATTAATAAAATCAAATAGATTAGGCTTCGTCCTAACAAATTATACCTCTGGTATTCAATCCATTTGCGTTCACGCCTCGTAACGCTTCTCTAATTCCAGTCCCAGCCCAGCAACACAACCGCGAGCCCCTTTATTACACCCAGTCGCATTTGTCAGCCCCGAGCAGGAAACGGTCAAGATAACAAATTTCTCCAATTTTCACGAAAAATAAACGAACCGTTCCTCCATCGCCAATAGAGGGAAAGCGTTAACGAGCAACGATCGCTCCTCGTTCCGCCCGAAGATCCGTATCGTCGCGATAAGAAATTAGCATGCACGATGGTGTTGTATGATGCAGCACGCGCGCGCGAATTCTCTCGACCGCGACTCTGTATACGTAAATCGATTCCGATCAGCGTGTAATGCCGGCGCAATTCGTATCGGCGATAACCGGCGCTCTCGGCACACCTAGCATTAAGATTAATTACGGCGTACACGGATCCCCCTCGCGTGTCGATGGGAACGCGGTTCGCGTTTGATAAACCGGCGCGCCGTCTGAAAATTAATTTCGACCGGTCTATCGAGGGAAGTAATCGCAATCACGCGGCTCAGTCGATAGATACACCTGCGGGTGCACCGCGGACGATACCAAAAATGACGTACAACGAGCGCGCGGACGGTGATTAAACGGTTTTACAGGTGAGCCCGCGACGCCTCCCAGAGGTCGACGCCGTTTCTCTCCCACCTCCCCACACGACTCACCTGGCGTTAGTCCAGACGCCAGCGGCTGTTATCGCTTTTATTTAAATAAACATCGATAAGCCGTGAGGAAACGTGATAGCGACTCTACGGAGGGGGGAATAATCAGAGATCCCTTACTACGATGCGTTGCCTCGATGATCTTCTTGCTTCCTCGAACAAACTTCATCGTCGATACACACCTTGTATAATATTAATCACAACACGGAATATTAATTGTGCCAGGCGCCGAGATGCTAACGTGTCGATGGAAACAGGGAACGTTCGACGACATCCGCGTCTCGCGAGAATTAATTCGGCCACGGTCGGAGTAATTGCGTTCGCGGGCCTGGTAAAAAGTCCATACGAACGATACCGATAATTGTCAGGGAGGTGTTGGGGGAGAAAGAAACGAACGGAATTATTCCATTTCAGTACTCGTGTTCGTGTTAATGTTTTTAGATTAGCTCCCGGCGAAATGTGTTTAAATTGTTCGGTAAATCAATACATACTGTCAGCGCTGACGTGAAACTTGACACCATCGTTTATTCGTTACGAACATAATATATTCAACGGTACTCGGTTTATATTGAAAGAAGACACGTCTGGTATTAATATCCACCTTCTTGTAACAACCATGTTTCGGATAATTCCGATAAATGTTGTTCGAAATTCACCGGTACACGTTCATACGTATTCTAGCGTGAAAGAATCGAGCAAGCATCGAACAAGATTCCCGAGATTGATCGATTTCCATCACCACGGACCACTGTGCAAATCTCATGAAAGTCGCCGGAGAGATTCTCTGGTCCGTACGAACGATCCCTTCCGTCGCGATCGATCACAATCGAGCGTACGAAATTAATTTAACGGGAACGCGTGAATTCTTGCGTGTCGATGGAAACGCAACCCCCACCAAATTTGGCCATCCACGGACCAGTGCGAATTAATTCGGTGCAGATGCGTGTCGGATAATTGCGATTATGACCCGTAATCGATCTACCGCGCGTCATCGATCATTCCATCGGCTGGCCACGCGTGATCGAGAATCCAGCGTGGCGATCACTGGAGCCTAGTCGCACGTGTACTTCCGATGAAAGCTGCGACCGACTTTAAATTCGCGATATCCGAAAGGCGCGACGCGCACTTGCCCCGTCGTGGCTCAAATGTCGGGCCGACGACCGGGTGGAACGAGAATGCAAATTCGGCCGCAATACGTTTCGAGCCCCTAGGTATCGCGAGAAATTAAGAGACAACCCCCCGAGCGAGCGCGCCAACTTTTGCGGTCCTCGAAAGAATTTCATTTCGACGAACGACGCGGCGTTCCCCTTTATTGCGGGACCTTTTGTGCGCTGCTCCCGGAGGTAGGATTAATCGGTCCACTTTATTTATTCCTTTAAAAAAAGCCTGGAGTACTGTGGAATGTAAGAAACGGTATAATCGAGTATATTTACAGTGGCGAGCAGTTGTTATCTGTAATGTATTTTCATACAGGTAGCTTATAATAATGTTGCCTGAAATTGACACTGGGATATATTTGAATATTCCCATTCTTTAGTCAATGCCCCGAGGATTTCTACAGTACAAGTTCAATCAAGGTCTGCAAATTCTCCAAGACTGCGAACGTCGAGCACAGTAAGAAGTTCGTCGATCACGGAGGACGAAGTCAAGATTCAAGGGGTTAGTTTAAAGGTCTCCGAGCAATCGTTATTGGCAATACGCTTCCCTTCGCTGTACATCCTTTCCAGGACTGTCATAAACATTTAACGATCGCATAATGAAACCAGACGTTAGCCGGACGTTTAACGATCGTTCACCACCTTGGAAAGTTTTACGTTACGCAAAGTGTGTCAAGGGTCTCTTTAAATTACTCTACAAAAATAGAGTCGGTGCATTTCTACCGACTCTGCTCGAATGGAATTATTCAAATCATTCAATCCCGTATCAATTCCTCATACGAATGAAATTACGCTATTACATTCTTCGAAGTACAAATTTGAATACCATACTCTCACCTGCCAAGCACTTAAATCATTTTTCCAACGACTGATTTCCTCTGTTCCAACGATACTACATTCACCATACATACATATACTCCATATTAGTCCGTCTCCTCGATCAATTCCGGAACAACCAGAAAAAGCGTACAAATGGCTCTGTCGAAAACAATGGCTCTAATTTTTGGATGGCAGCTTAGGCCCTAAACTGGGACATCCAGGGGCCGAGCAACTCGGAGAGATTCGAGATAAAGTCCCAGGAACGAGTCGGCTCACCCTGTGGTTATCAACACCCTAACCCGCGGCTGGCTAACGGCCGGACGTTCAATTATTTATTTAGTCTATCTTACCGCGACGCGATGCTCGCACGAAGCCACATCATCGCGTCGTGAACTCTGCTCGTTCTCACCGCCTCGAGCTGCAATGGGCCGCGTGTAAATGCGCAACCGAAGCCAGTTTCACTGAATCACGGATAATCATTGCACATAATGCATCGAACGGTGCTAATACATTTTAGTACGAATAATTTTTTACGAGAGAAAGCGTAAAGAAAGAAAGATATCACTGTTGAACCGTGCATGACAGACAGTTTCTACTGTAGTCTGTCTGGCTATTATACTTCAATTTATCAATTTTGGTTGGTCAAGGAAATTGATGGGAAGAATTTTATACAAATTACTAAGTAGATGCAGACAGTCCCTCCTCGCCTCACGATTCTTTTCAGCTGTCCTGGAATTCGACATGACAAATGGCGAAATACGCGAGAGATGAATAAAACGGGAGTCGATTTCTCTTCGATCGCTGTCTTATAAATGATCCTGGTCGGCCACAACCCGTAACCTCGAATACAACCTGCTCGTTCAACTTCCTTATTCTACTATTGATATCTTACCTTGCCAATAACACCTTTTCAAATGGTTTTAACGAAGAGATATAGGTGTTTTGTCTAACCAAGTAATTGTGTAATATATGCCTGATTATTAATCTCATTCGTCGGACCATCAAAATTCGATAAAACGTACACTCTAATCTAAACTGTGCTGATCAAGATGCACCTATTAACGCGTTATTCAATGGCTAGTTTATCATGCAAAGGTAATGGCCCGTGTTATCGATCCGAAAACGAGGAACGACAAATCCGTATATCGCATTTATCGGTTGCTTCGAGTGTAAATAGAGAACACGCGGCGACCTGCGTGTTTATTCTGCTGGAGGGTGGAGTGAGTGCGTATCGAGCCCGGCCAATGAGAAAACTTTTCCCCGTAAATATACGTCTGGAGTAGCTGAAGGGCTCCGGCCAAAGTACTGGCCTGACAGACGCGCATAATGTTTCGTTCTGTCACAACGGCTGCATTGATTGCGCGCTCGCCCGTTCTGTGTACTCTTCCAATAAGCTTTTGTCACGGCTAATGTATTCTAACGGCACTTGGCCGTACCAAAGGCGTTATCTTTTGAAATGTTTCAGCGTCTGCCAGCGAAGTCGGCTGGGGAATGCCAAAACATTCAATGGTGTGGAGAATCGTGTAACGCGTAACGTTGAATGACCGTCGGAAACGAAACGACTGTAACGTAGGTGAGGAAATGGTATGTGTGTATGCTCGAGGAACTGCTGATCGAATAGTGGGCGTACTCGAGAAACGATGTGAAAAAAACGGCTTCTCGTTAAAAGTAGTTTAACATTCTTCGACCCCGAACCAGCGATATTCATTTCTGGAGTCATAAAACATTGAGATTTCGATTGTAGCCACTTCGTCGAAGAATTTTGTAGAAGTAAGATTCAACAGGCAAGAGAATTTAGAACGATCGATGGGTTAAATTAACTTCGAACGAAGTGCATTCGAACCTCTAAGGTTTATAGATACTTGAATTGCGGAAGACAGATGACTATCAATCACTCGCATATACTATTTAGTTAGTAACGACTTACTTGTTCGGTTCTATTTTCCGAGAGAACCTGGAACTATATACGCCATTCTTAATTAGAACTGAAAGGCAGAAATATCATTATACGACGTTGGCACCTAAAGCACGTCAGTCACACGCGTTCCTAAGCCTCTGCATCATGATTCGTTTAATTCCTCATTCTTTATGCAAATACTTGAAACGGAAGTCTGGATGAATAATAATGTGGTTACGAACGAACAACAGCTGGTAGGTCTGTTATGAATAATAATTTCATCCTGAGCACACACTGTTCGGGACTAAAGAGCGAAGATTACCATTTCGAGCATCTCCGTTCCGAATCTTTTAATTTCTATCTCCCCTCCCAGAAGTCCTCTTTCACGGCTGGCGAAACAAAAGGCGGCAACCACCTACGCCGATGTGAACAACGAATGTGTATCCCGGAGCCACCAAAAAAGGGCAAGTGTCCGCGAGTATGCAAGGAGGAAAGTTTTGCAGAAAGCGAGCTCAGCTGCAGGAGATCTCTCGGCCACCGCCACCACCCTCGAAACCAGCAGCGATCGCGTGTGCCTCGCGGGAAGCCTGGCCTCGGCTACGACGCTGCTATAGAGTATCGCTAACGACGTCCCTCGACCTGCACGTCCGGTAGTTCTCATCCTCGAGGCTCGTTCTCTTTCTCCGTGGCTAACGTTCGCTCGCCGGGGGGTCAGGCTTAACGATCTCGAGAACGAACGGGCCAACGTGATGCCAGTTTACACCCGTGGCTGTCCTTATGCGCGAAAGCGTGGGTGATCCACGTGTGTCGATCTTGGCCTGCGTTGTCACAACGTCCACTAGCCTCCGGTACCACCTAGGCACGAACCACTCTCGGGGACCTCTGTCTTCCCTCCGTCCGCCCCGCTGCTATTCTCGCTGATGATTACCGATGGCAGTCGCGCGATAATTCATGGACGGAATATTGATTCGTTAGTCGTTGGATTAGCTGCTTAGCGTGAGTCGACGTTCGAGATTCTGACGGTCCTGTTTAGTTTTGCGGATCGTCTGCTATGAAGCAGACTTGATTTCCTGTTCCTTTATATCACAGGGTATTTTAGGTACCAAGAAGTGTAACAATATATTGTGTTACAACACTTTATAGTCGATTGTATGATAAATCCCGACTTTTCAAGAAGAAGAATGTAGATTAGTAACTGAGATTTATAACGCATGTTCATTTATCTTGAGAATCAGAATACACCTGCGGGATAATGTAATGTTGAATTTCCTAGCTTGGGTACTTAGCCTAAGATTCCGGCCAAGTGTTTACCTAGAAAAATATTTCAAAAGATTTCATAGCCTATTCTAATGCCCAGAGTTTGCTGTACTTACGGATGCACCCGAGAGGAAGAATCTAAGACGAAGAAGAGTCAATCTAGATCAAGAGTTCGCTCTAGTCGCCCGCGGGAACGATAGCGGATGAAACGGGAGCAGAGCTGAAGTCACGCTCCGAGATGAAATTTCAATAATGCCGCCGCTTAACTACACCGTGAACTTCGTGGCTGCAAGTGCTGCGCGCTTGAGTGCTCTAGCGACGACGGGGGTTGTGTATCCGAGGACGAGGATCAGTTACGAATCGTCTCCTTCACCCCCCAAAACTTCATTTCCACATTATTTTTGTCGGAACGGCAGGATAATGGATCGTAAATTCAATTTCTTTAAATACCACGCGTTCACCACGAAGAATTATCGGAAGAACTTTGCACGGAGATGACGAAAGTTTGGCCCGGCGATTCGATTCGGGGTAGACTTCGTTCGTTATTTAACTACGTTACCGTTTACGATGAGGTAAATAGGTGATCGTGGAATTTTATGCAGGTGAAAAAGAACGAGCCTGAGAGCTTTCGGCAGATAACCAATCTCTGTGTGAGCTCGATTTCGCGTAAGTACCTACCATTTTGATTATTCCAACACTTCGTTAATTTCGTAGAGTTGTCTGCAATTAATTAAATTCACTGAAACATTAGGTGGTAATAATTGTTTATTATTTGACGGGAAATTAGAATATCATCATACAAATCGTTCAAACCAGCGTACCCATCGCAATTATCAGTGAGTAATGTCCTGTCAATAATAATTACGAGAGCAATTACTTTATTACTGATTACCTGCGATACCGCGTATTTCCATTAAATTTGTAAAAGCGAATGGCAAAAGCTTCGAAACTAACGAAAAGTAGCGTAAGGGAGAACGATGGCCCGTGAAATTTTTGTTTTACACTGAGAAACACGATTGCAAGATTTATTCGCTGGATTTGCACGTTCCAGGCCGGGCTTTTATGAATTCGCGAGGAAAGCGAAGGTAGTAATACGAAACTCCGTTGGCTGTGGAGCGCGTCTTCGAGTCAAGTACCCCGATGCGAGGCAAGAAAGATGGCATAGGGGGACGTCAGGGAGAAGTAGGAAGGTAATAAAGGGACTTTCGTACCTTTTCAAGCAGAAAACTTTTCGAACACGAGAGCAAGGGAGGAAGAACTCAATTTGAAAAGTACAAATAGACCGTGCTCCGCGCCTCCAGATCCGCAATAATCTGCCGAGAACGAATGTAAATTCGGAGAAAGACTGGCGAACCGAGAACAAGGGGAAAGTTGAGGCAGAACAATACTTAATGCCCAAAATTATAACAGTTACTGTTCTTTCATCTTTTAGTTTATTATGTTCCCACAGGCACGCATAAACATTCTGACGAGAACGAGTACTGTGACTGTTTCTCACTGACACGTTCCACAAAGGTAACGGTGCTTATATCCACAACCTTGTCACTCATTCTTACAAAGCTCTACCGCAGGCAAAACGAGTTTACGAAGTCAGAAAGAAGTGTTTCTATTTACTGCAGACCTATTTTTATGCCCTAGGTAAAAAGAATGAACTCTCAATGTTTCAACGCTTATTTCTGGGACAACTTCTGTTTTTCACCGTATGCTCGTATAAATTATTTCGTTTCCACGTATTTTAAGACGTCGAAACAACCTTCTTTTGGTGATGGTGGAGGTGGTCGTAATACAGGCTAAGGTCTAAATATAGGTTAGTTGAAAGTAAAAAGTCATGTTACGTATTTCACCATAGCGGGAATAATATGAAACTGCAACTCAAAAACAAAAGACACTTATTTTAATTCCATATCATAAAGACATCTTACACTACTGTCACATCTTACAAATCTTCAAAAGGTTTGGCAATAAATCCTGAAGTAAAAGAGCTAGCCCATATTTAGACCGTCTCATCTACTCCATGCGTTCCACAAAAATGTTCATTTAATACGTACAATTAACTCAAATATATTCGAATGTCTCCGTTCGAAACAAACTTTCGCACCGATCGATTCGCCCGCGAGCTTTACGACCCCTTAAAAGCGCGGAGCCGCATGCAAATCAACGAGAGAATTTACAACATCGCCCGTTCGGGGAGTAATTCGCGACCGATCAAGCGTTCGTTTACAAACTCTTTGTTTGTACGGGATCGATCGCGGCCGCATAAATTCCAGGGGTCCAGCCGGCGAGTGCTGACGTATTGGAAAACGGCCGCGTTAAAAGTAATATCGAACGAAGAAGATATCTCTCGTTTGAGTTATAGCCGTGTAGAATCGGCCGGTGGAGGAGAAAGAGAGCAGTAGGAGGAGGAGGAAGCGACCGACGATCGTTTTAATAAAACGTAGTTTCGCGATCCGGCGTGTTCCTCGAGTTTTTAAAGGGGATGAAACGGATAAAAAGAGCTGCCGCGCTAACAGCGGGGGTAGACGGGGGAGGAGCGAGCTGGGGGATGGTTAGAAGAGCCCGTATAACCGCGGGCCATGCACACGAAAAAGAAAGCAAGCAAATAAGGGAGTAACGGTTGGAAAAAGTTCGAGGGAAGAGGAAAAGCGAGGGGGTGCGGCCCGGGGGAGGAATGGAGAGTACGATGAAAGGGGCCAGGCCAAGCTCACTAACTTGAACAATATCTCTCAAGATGCCACCGCCCGGAGATCTAGGCTCGAAACTTCCCGGTGCGCGCTTCGCCTCGCCACGGTTTCCGCCGTCACCGCCGCCGCGCGCGGAGAGAGACCGAGAGTTTTCCACGTCGGGGAAACTTTCACATATTCCATTCACGACGAACGTTTTAAATCGGTGCTTAAAGAAGAAGGCTGCCGCCGCCACGGCCGCCCCTTTAGATGGGAAAAAGAAACGGGGAGACATTTCCGCAAGAGTCACACCACCCCCATCATTGTCTGTCGCCTGCAAACTTTCCGTTTCGACGCCGTTTACGCGTTTAATCCGGTGGAACCATCGAAAAGGATTCGCCTCGTACGTAAATAAATTAGAGGCTCACGAACGTGGAGAAATCGCGCCTAAATCCTTCAACTGTTAAATGTGTAACGTCCTATATCCCCCCTCTACGACTTGGCGCGAACCACTTTCACTACCCCTTCGGACAGTTTCGACGCGCTAGAAACACATCGCAGGCCTCCAGGACGACCGCCCTGACGCACGAATCGTAAAGCTGAAGAGGTAATCCCTGACGTTGTTCGTAAAATTTTTAAACCGCTCGGTGCGTGGACCCAACCACGTCCACTAGCACACCCAGTTTTATTCAACGCTTCGAACAGCCGCAGATGCGGAGCCGTAAAAATTCGCGGAGGATCGACGACCACGGCTACTGTGATGAGTCACGGGTGCTCTTATGGGCCGCAACATAAGATGTAAGGAAATGGGTGTTCTTGATGGATCCGGTTGCGGACGACCCCCACGGTCTTATGATTTTTATGGAACTCGCTGATGTTCTTTTTATTTCTCGTGTTTTTATGCTGGACCATTTAAGGCTCTTTCTTCCATTGATATAACCAGCCTGGATTATCCTAATCTACGTGCACCGTTTGGTTGTAACGTCGACATTTCATTAAGTAACGGGAAAGGAATCTCCCAGTTACTCTGGTCATAAAATAAATATATACTCAAATACCTGGGATCGCACTTTACACACCGTATATACCTTCGATATTTGCAATCCAAGGAGAATCCAGTATTCCAAGGTGGACTGTGACTCTCAAATGAAGTGGATCGAAATGTCGAGCACTCATCGATGATTTACCATAGTATTTCACGTGGTGCAAGGGACTTAAGTCGCGAGGAAACATGAAAATTTCCGTATTTCATTTACCTGTTTGGCGGAAAACAGATCACACGAATCTGGGTTGGGTCGAACGAAATTTCGTTAAAGTCGCCTCCAGTCGATAGACGACCCGTTTTCAACGGAAACCAAACGAATTATCGTGTCCTTTGCACGACCAGTTTATTCGTTCGTTTCTGCGATAGGGACTGCAGGTAAATGTCCCACCGAATACGCTGGTGGAGCCGTTCGTTCGCGTGACAAAGCTCTTCCTTTCGGCCCGGCGAATTCAATCGGCTTCCTAAGACAATGACTGCCACGCGGAGTAATATAATTCACGCGTGAATCCGTAATGCTCTTACGTGGACCACAATGGCGAGCGGGAGGTGCGAAGTTGAATCGATGTTCGATTGAATGAATTAACGCGTCTGCTGGGTTAGATTCAGCGAGTTAACGGATCCAGAAAAGCAACTTCAAAATGGTTTTTGTGAATAAAGAATACGGTTATACGTTAATAAGAAAAAGGTTATACGTGGAGATTAGATAGTGTGTATCCAGCAATTGTTCTTAAGAAATGGGAAATACACAAAAATATAATCTTCACTTCAGGTCACACAGACCCGAAGAAAAAAGCAAGGTTAACAAGGGATGAAAATACATGAAAAAAGAACATGAAATCATTAGGATTATCTGGTATGTCCTATTTAGAAGGAACGTCTCATGCCTTGTAACACGAAAAGGACCTAGAAACTCCAAATTATTCGTCCCAGGGTATTCGAGCAATTGTTCGCCACCTTTGAATCTGTTTGCCCGCGTAATTTTGCCCGCCAAGACATTGTTACGTCACCGTGGAGCATCAACAAACGTAGCTGTAGCAGAAGGACAGCTAATTTACCACTTCCTTCGAACTCGCGATGAATCGTTAGACTTCGTCGAGCTCGGCGAGCCTCCTCTAGTAGCGACGTCGCCTCGTTAACGTTCGCCACCACGAAAACGCTGCTTAGATTTCGCGAACAACGTGGACAGAACGGGAACAGATCCACTTGGTATTATTATCCAACCGTTTTAGCCGGCACGGAAACGCTGGATTGCACGAATAACTCCTGGTAAATATTAAATTCCATCTGGTAATGAGAGAACACGCTGCTGTGCGTAACCCTATACCTTGAGTTGTTATTTTGACGCAACGATAGTCGGTGTTACACTTCAACCTGTAACGGAGACATTGATGTGTTGAACCATTGCCGCAATGGTTCATCGGACTTTCAGTAGGTAATTATTCGTAAAAAAAAATTTAGAACCTTTTTTTGAAGAAGTTTCAACATTTCTCAGCAACAATATACAGTAACATTTTTTTATTTAAGACGTTGTTTTCGAGAAAATCGACCTTGAACATTAATCTGACACAAGTGTATTTGTCATGGGAGTAAGTAGAAACAGAATGCAAGAAACAGACGCACTAGCAAAGTCCTATTCAATTGCACGCGTATCCAGCAGATTTTCAAATTTGATTTTCTTGAAAACGAAGCCACTAATGGAAAAATTTTATGAGGAATCACCTCATATCTGCTTGTATATAACTTTCACCGGTACCCTGTGTAACAAATTCTTATATAACCTTGCTATCCAACATATTTTTGTAACTTTGTACAAGATTATATGTAAGTACCTATTGGACAAAGCTGTAACAAGTTCGAACATTTCATATCCATTATTAATAATGGCGTGACACTTAATGAATAACATACAACTTGTTATACAACACGAAAAATGTTATATAACATCATGTTACACAATATTTATCTTTATGCTTCTCTAACAAGCTTTATAGCTTTGCTATAAAACGTTTTACGCCATACATGACATCTAACATATACATGGCGAACATTTCATCCGAGATTCATACGAAACGCAGTACAGACTCCTCTCGATTATCGTCCCAAACTCGGGTTCGTGCCGGGACAATAATCACATAGGAAGAAATGCTTCAGACCCTCGCGAAATCGTTTTTTTTCCCGAAGCCCGAGCCTTGGCAACAAAAGCAGAGGGCCAACAAAGTGGTGGGGACAAAGTCTGGACAATAATCGAGTAGAACGAAGCAGACGATAATCGAGAGGAGTCTGTATACCGTCTTAATTACCCGTCATAAATCTAACATTAATTTTCACCGACGCACACTGCGAAAACGCTAAAGCCGGCCAATTCTCCTTCCAATCGCGAACGACTCAACAACATTAGGGGGTGCATAATGGCTCTCAGTGGAGTTCGCAGCGCGTACCGATCCGCCAAAAACCGGGCAGCTTACCCCGGATGCGCGCACGGGATTTGCTAAAACGTTATCGTGTCCGATACGTTCGTCCCGTGAGACAATTGGACGGATCCTCTTAGCCTTCGCCTGCAATCGAAGCAGATTTGCGGGCAGACAGTGGTACAACATCCGATCGAACGAGTTAACGTTTGCATTGTGCAACGACACGTTCAACCCGACTGCACCACCGACGACCCAGACCCGACCAACGTTATTACGTGTCAAAGGGCAACGACAATGAACAGTCTCCCGCGCAAACGTGTATATGTATACCTGGTCGTACATCATGCAAGCGTGCGCCCGTCGGGGAAGGACTTTGATACCCTACGGATCGTCGGTTGCGGCATCGGCAAGATGGATAGGTTACGGGAACCGTCGGGAGATAGATGCACCGTTTAAGCGATTGTATTTATGACACTTCCAGACAAACGTATCCCCGTATGGTCGGAGGAGGGTATACAGGCGCGGGGGGCCGAACGTTTAAATAGGCGCAGTACGTTACGTTATTATCCAGCAAGAACGTGTTACGTGCGGGCTGATGCGGCCGTAAAGGCGCATCGAGCGTATAACGAGTCATCCGACAATCGGTACTATCTTGCCTGACTATGGGAAGAGTAATGTTCCGCTAAAACAGATAGTTCGGTTGAACGTGTGTGTGTATGTGTGGAAGACGATACATGCTTGCTCCCGTGGTTACGCTCGTCGTTTACACGACACCGGTGACAGTAAAATCTTGCTGGCTCGCTGTGAACAATATTATTTCTCGCCCGCGTGATTATTGAAGTTTGTCCCGCTTGCGTAAGCCTCGTTGTGAATCCAGAAACCACGTACTAAATGTCACTATCCAAATGAATTATGCTTAATAAAGATGCTTGCAACTCGACGCTGCTGGATAGTTAAATTTCGTGCCTCGATACGGTTCTATACAATTGATAATTATTTCCGTTAGATAATAGATAGCCTTCTAGCGACAACCGTGAAACCATTAACTCCGCAATGAACGTAACGCAGTTTGCACGGAAATTTATGCCAGATGCGTGTATCTCAATTTAAATGAAAACCAACCGCCGAGGAATCCGCGAGCTAAATCACCGTTCCCCGAATAAAGAAGAGCAATCTATCTCGGAGGGAACAAGGGACTGGAGGGGGATGCAAATTCGACGCCGTGAGTGCTTAGTTAATCGTAGTTCGCCGTACCGGCGGCAGCGCACAACGCACGATAGACTGCAAACGGTGTAATATTGCCATTAATATCTCAAGCGACTAACACGGCCGCCCAAACTCTCAGGACTCTCATAACTTCCGTTTGCTGTGGAGCCATCGATGCGGCGGTGTAGCGACCCGGGGAAAACCACCCTCGCAGCAGGTATATTACACTTCTGGATCCATACACGGTGGATTCTGACCCCGGCGCCCGAACAAATATTTACGAATCAGTGTTAGTTGATTACACGTCTCCGACCCATTGCTCTCTATGCCACTGGAACTGCTTTTGTAAACCTCCACCGGCCACATCAGAGATGTTCGAGCTAATCAGCGATGTAAATTTGATGCTTGTTACCTCACCGCGAGACCTCGTACCGAAAATCTTGTTTGCGGTCATGAGAATTCTAATCAGAAATTACAAAATCGTCATTAGGAGAAAGGAATACTATATTATTTAGCGTTTACTGCTATGTGTAGTTATATGTTAAAGATGAAAGTGGTATTATCGAATGCCAACAAATTTGAAACATCTGTTTTGGAACACGCTGTTCCAGGAATTGGTTTATGGCATCGACGAGGCGAGCGAAGAGTTGTAAAGACTGTGTCCTGCACATTTGGTCGCCAAATGTGCACGGTACGATATTATTTTATACTACCAGCAGTTTTTAGTCACCCTCGCGCCAAATTAGTTAACGGTCCATGTCATAAACCAGGGCTTTCCGAAGGGTATCGGGACGCTGTTGTTCGCGCTTCGGCTCGCAGGGAGCCTCGCGTACGGTACCTGGAGGAAAGTCCCCAAGGTTGCCAAACTGTCGTCCACCTTAGCGGGCATTTTACATTTCCACCCCCACGAAGAGGTGCGCTGAGGGCGGACTGTGAGAGTGGGGGGCAAGGCGCTTCACCGAGGAGGCCTTCAGTCTTACAAACTGGTAGCAGATTCAATCAGGACTCCAAGGGAGAAAGATCAATCTCATTTTGAACAGTCAGTGTGACTGATAGAACCAAACTGGTGCTTGTGTGTGTACAAGTCAGTCTTGGTTTCTTGAGCAGGGACAGCCCCTGAATATTCACGCGTCCAAGTTTTGTTACATATTAAATACAGTCCACTAGTTTTTGTTTAACCAAGTTTCCTCATTTATTGTCCGAGTTTGTGTAACCATTCGGTACGTTCTACGTTCGGTGCATCTCCAACATTCGGAATCATTGCGGGCGCGAACAACATCACTGTCAATATAATTAACAGTGTGGCAATGGTCTGAAACGAGAAGTCATACAGAGTCTACGGTAAATCATCGATAAGTGTTCGAATGCTTCTCGGCGATGAGTGTTCAGACGTCATCCCCACCACTGGATGGTTAATTAGTTCCACGAGCGATCCCCTTCTGTGGTGAGGATAACATCTAAACACTCAGTGCTGAGGAGCCCTTGTACACTCACCGATGATTTACTGTACTAGCCTAGTTCAGCAGACAACCTGTTACCTCGTTATAAGTTCTCAAGTTTTTCAAGGGTTTCCCGCACCGAGTGCCTTCAACAATGTACAAATCTTTAACCAGAAGCGGTTTGGGAATAACAAAAGTAACGAGGTCGACAGAGTCACAACCATGTCATGAGCGATATTTAATAAGCTCAAGAAATCGTCAGGGTACGTGATTTCCTGAGTCGTAGAAAAGAAGAAATAGAATAGAAAGTACGTAAGCTCTTCTCCACTCGGTATAATGGAGAATCGAGCTCCAGCTGATCGCGGTTTAATGTCTTTCGAATTCGCTTCCCTGCCCCCACCGCGATACGTTTTGACAGTGATAATAGAATCACCCATGCGTGCTCCGCGATATCGGCTACGGTTAAACCAACAACGGACCCGTAACCGGCCTTATTAATTGCGGCAGACTGATTACCAATTAACACATTCGGGATAAAACGCGTACGCATGATTCTGGTCGTTCGAAATAGATTTCGTACTCACGAGCCCCCCGGAGGCTCGAGCAGATAAACCTGCCCGGCGTATCGGAGTCCGTGTCGCCATTCAGCACGTGTAATTGTTCCGATAAAACGCCGTTACTTCTGAATACCGCCACGCCCAACACGATAAAACGCGTGGGAATAGCGATGTAAAACACGGGTATCGCGTTAAAATTTCGTAGCCGGACCGGGGACAGAATGCGACGGAATATAATGAATGAATCGACCAGGAGGACGCCAGCGATAGCCTTTTAATTTCACGTTCGTGCTGCTCATCTCGCCGTTAAATCATATTCGCGTCTAATAGCGACGGAACGATCGCGATAAAACCTCGCCCCGAGCAAATATCGGCTGCCTATTAATTAGCGGCGAATCAGACGGCGACGAGCGGAGCTTTGTATTGTTCGAAGTGGACGAAGATGTTAAAGGAATACCAATTACTGTTATTAAACGACTATCGTTCGATGGGACAAAAAATGTCGTTGGAGGTAGAAGGAACGTCCATGTGATTTAGGGTCTTAATAATTCGGCTCCATAGTATTTATGATTACTTTCATCCTATAAGATCGATTAGTTTCAGATTTCGGTTTATTACGTGCACCATCTTGGAATAATAGCCCAATCCAAAGCCAAACTGCTCAACTCCAGAGCATGAGAAATATAGAAAATTAATACCATCACAGATATTACGTTTTTAAATTTCGTATAAAGTAAAACCAAGCACGACGCCGGTCCCGATTCACAGCAGCAGAATGTCTATTAAAAAAATGTTTCTTTACTTCATTTATACACATCAAACGCTTCTTTTCGCTGCAGTCTCTTACAAGTTCGCAAGAATTTCCAAGAACGATGCTTCCCAGAAAACTGAAAATCTACGTTCCCTCATTTTTCCAAGCGCGTTACACGGTCGACCCATGCACGACCGCAGACACGGGGGTCGTGTTTTCAGCGGACTAGCCAGAGATTAAAACGGCAAGCGTCTGCATTCACGCTTCCAGTGGTGCGCGAATATATACGGTGGTCTGTGGTTGCTTTAAGCTGATCGTAGCGTTAACCGAGCGACGATCAACGACGACACTGACGTCGACGCCGATGTAAACCGCCACGCTGCTGTGTGGTTATGTCGAGGCGCGGCCAACGTGTTCTTTTCTCCCCTGGTTTTCCTTTCCCTCCTTTTTTTTTTCTTGTTTATATTCATTCATCGGTGGTCGGGGACTATCGATTCTGGAGAAGAGCCAAGGGAACATGGCTGACTGTTAACAACCGTCTCGCGCGGGGCCTATCTGTACCCTCTATGCAAGAGCAGACACAGCTCGCTCGCGCGCGACATATCACGGAAGAAAGTCTTCTGGCACGCGAAATTTCTGTGTCTGGATATGTGTGTGTGTAGTCGAATCTACATATACGGAACGAGCAGTCACGCTGCCTGAAAAACGAAAACGATTTACTTTGGGAGTGAGATTGCTTTTAGGTATTGCAGCTAACTGCGAATTGCTGACTTTTATGTTCGGTTAGTGGAATCCTTCCTGGGAAATGGTACTTCTTTCGCTTTGTTATTGACGAGGAATGGAAACAGGAGGGGGACCGTGAGGTTGGTACGTTTATGATAACAGTTCGAAGATTTATGAAGATTAAGGAATAAAGTGAACAGAGGATGTTGTATAATATCAGGTATGTACCTAGGAGTTGTATATGTATTTCAATGTATTGTATTTGGTAAAATATATGGTATTGCCAATGTTACCTATTTCGAGAAGTTCCTGTCAGTGCATTTCCTCGAGAGCTCTCGGATACCCCGTCTATGCAATCCTCACACATGTACTACATTATCCTTAGTTCGTACACCATGGCAACGGAGAAGGAATGGCGGGGGATGGATACGCTCTTGAAGGTAATAACGGAGAGGATTGCTGTAGATCGATCGAGTCGAGATTGAAAATCTTTAAAGCTGAATTCGCATTTACGTGGATGGAACGTTTTAAAATTGATATTCATTTTGAATTAATAGTGTGGAGAAAGGATGCGTTCTATTCATTGAGATGAATTAGGATCATGATTCCTTTCAAGTGTTCATTTATACCCCCTTCTTGATTACCATAAACGACATGCTCAGGAAACGTATCTATGCTACAAGAACATTATTAATGACTATAAATTCATTTAAATATGATGCAGAGCAGAACCAAAAGAGATCTGAGGCTTCAGGGGTTGAAGATTTCAAAGGTTCTACTTGTTGCAATAGTGTGGACGGACCTTTAGGCAGATTTACTCGATATCCTCGCCAATGAATTCTCTATCTGCTCTAAGATCAAACGCATACCATTCACGTCCTTCCCCTCTCTCTCTCTCTCTCTCACCCTTCGCCTTGTCCTCGCCTGCTATTAGCCGACAATTATATCTCCTAATCAAGCAAGAGGCACTAAATTGCAGAGCTAATTAAACCACTTGCAAGAAATAAAACAGCCTCAAGGAATATGTACCTGATAACTAGTAGCTTTAAAAATAAACATTCTTTCTCACTACAAGTCGATACATTTTGTCAAGGCATTGTCCCATTACCCTTACTTCTCATAATTATAATGTTGCCATTTATCGGCAAAATGTAATAAGTGTATATCAATGATTCTTTATGATTTGTTTCAATAATAAACAACCGGGATTCACTGCGAAACAAGCAAAAAACACGTATACAAATCTAACATTTTACACCGAAAATGAGTAAATAAACGCGAACAACGATCAAAAAACATGGTCCACAAAAAATGAAGAATAAACAGTCGTAGGAATATAAAAATACAGCGAACGGTTTATTTCAATTTTACAAGAAAAATAGAGCAGAAAGAACGCGGTCTATTTTTATAGAATCGTAGTAACGACACGCGAAATAGCGAAAATAAATTCTGCGCGTCATGAGCACAGTCGATCGTCGTCCACCACGTTGTAACACGAGCGTTGAGCGGTTGCAACCTCGTAAACGCGCGAAAAACCGATCGCGGGAAACATTCGCGGAAATTTGTCCGTGCAAAGCGTACACGATGTAACGGATTTTCGGCGGCGCGCGCACACGCGTATTGAATTTTGTACAGAGTATATTTCTTTCTATTAAATTGATTGACGAAACGTGATGTGGGCGGTCGCGCGGGTATGAAGCAGTATCCCGGTATTTCCGAGCCCGAACTTCATACGTATACGACGAAAACCGAGACAAATGCGAAACACGAGAGGGCATACATACCGTGTGCGCTCCAACGAATTAAAACGTAGCGTTGAAACGTGAACGCGCGGTCGTGTTTCCTCTGTTCGGCTGAAAATAATTTCGTTTTATCATTTCGTGCTATTAAAAATCCACGGGACGATCGATAATGGGATTTGCTTGATATTTAGATTAATGCGTCGTGGATTGACGTATTTTGTCCTTTTTTTTGTCAAAAATGAAAAGTTTCGTCAACGGTCAAAAGAGATTCGTACCAAAAAGCTTTCCCAATTGGTTCGCGGCAACGCGATACGTGTTATACGGTGAAATAGAATTTCTGTATAAAAAGAGAGATAGAATGGTATGCTTCACGAATGCAACGCAAATTGCAAGTACGAGCGTACCGAGCGGCTTATCTGTAATTTAAAAATGAATCCCGTCCGCCGTTCCTGCAAGTCTCTGGAGAAACTTCGAAGCTTCGAACAATACGGTAAGACCAGCCATGAAATTTAAAGCAGGGAACACGCTGGAAGACAGTTCTCGCGGCATAGAAATCCTCGCTAAATGAATTGTGGGAAAGAGGGAGAGTGAGGGAGAGCATATCGGAGCGGCAGAACTAGGAAATGCCGCGAGGTGCGATTGCAAAAGTCGAGAGTTGGTCGCGGCCGGCTATTCAGGCCGCGGAGATGCACGAATGGATTTCAACGTGCAATGGCGCTTCATGCTTTCTGAACCTAGTCAAGTTCCTCACTGGGCTCCCTTTACAGCCGCTGATAACTCGGTGAATTCGCAATATGCCGGATGACTACATAGCCGCAGCACATCGTGAGAGAATTAAACTGGTCAGTGATTCGTGTGCCTCTACGCGTTATAATTGCCTGTATCTACTAGCACTTTCTGGCCGCAGAGTTACCTTAGGAATCCAATGGTATAAGAAAAGTGAAGAAAAAAAATTCCAACAATAATTCTTTCGTTTGTCGGCAAGTTTTTTCTGCTCTGTTCAGATGACGTCTTTTAGGTAGTAGAACTTTCAGGCAATGAAACACCTGTGTACAGGAGAGATTAAAATGGTGGGATGTTCTACTTTATTCGAGAGTCGTTCTATTAAAAATGATGACCACAGAGATGTGATTGCTTACGGCTACTACTTTCACGAGGAAAACAATCATTTCACCCGGTTGCCAGCGATGCAACCTACTACTCCCTGGACAGGAGTTCGTAGATGAGACTTTGCCCTCCTTATTTCGCTGTCCTATTTCGTGACCGAGAGGAAGTCGATACGTTGAGCCCAGGATAGGGTAGGATGTAATATCCTACAGACCATTTCTCATCGAGTGATCAAGGTACAGTCTATACACAGACATCTCCTCGTACCTCGCCGTGAAAATTTCATAGCTGTGGTTCTTTCCTCGTATCGATCAGTAGATTACAAAATATACACCTAAATTTGTACATTATTCTTACGTTAATTCGCAAAATATTTCAAACATAACTAAAACTGCAAAAATATTATATAAAATTCTTATCCCACAAGCTTTATCCTATCATACCCCATCCTTCTATCTACACAACCGAACAGAGCGCAACGTCCCGCAATCATCAGGAGAATTTCATCGATAAACGGTGCGGCATCAACTTGAATCGTCGCTAAAGAGGCGATCGAGATTCAACCGTACAGACGCTCGTCGGAAAAACGACCGAGCAACAAGTATACTCGTCGCGGGCATTTCTCGGTGTGCTTCGCGACGAGAAGAGCCAGTGTATACGCCCATGATTTCTCTGACAATTCAGAAACGCCGCTCGCGGCTCGAAGAGCACTGGGGACGCCGCGTCGCGTCCCCGCGAAATCTCATTCATATGTAAATGGACGACGACTGGGTCCGAGGCACAAAGGCGCACCTGTGTCGCGACAACGTTCGCTAGTCGGGTGACGTAAGAGCTGGCGTCTTGAAACGGCGAAATATCGGCGTGACGCGAGCGAAGAGGATTCATTAAGGGACTAGATTACTGTTATCGCGATGCCGCATGCCTCGACATAAGCAAACAGTGTATTTCATTGCCTAGCGTGGAATAAAGCACACGGGGCTATGACATCATCCGGCCCGTGTTATTTCAGTTCCAACCAGTACGGCGATATATAGACGGTATTAGCCCGCGGAGCATGACGTTTCAGGCGAGATAAGCTATTCGAATCCAGGTACGGATAACACCTACACCCCCGTAGCTCGCCCATTCGCGCGGCGTACCGATGTTAGAGGACCTGTCGGACTTATCGAGCTCGCCGTCCAAAACGACATCCAAACACGTCGAAGCTCGTGTCTCGAACAAAACCCCCACGGAGATAAACTACTCGGGGACCGTGAATGGCTGAGCGACTGGTAGCGCCAGAGATTCTTCGTTTAACCGTTCGTGATGATAGACCGTGAGTGGTAACTGATAGATTAGCTGGTACACGTGAAAGAAACTTGTATCCGTAATTATAAGTGGGCTTTATGAATCGACTTGTAAGTATAAGATAGAGATATACCAAATGGAATACAGGGGGTGTGGCGGAATTATGGGTACAATGTTTACTGGATAATGGTTTTAGTAATGGTACACAGATGTTAATCAGTCAGTTACACAGAGACTATTAAGAAGATGAAATAACTATCTCTTGTCTAACAGCAGAGGAGGCGGTCCAAACACAGTAAATCATCGATGACTGTTCGAAGGGTCCACTGAGTGTTCAGACGTCATTCCTACCACTGGGGGGTCCCCTGTGGAAGCAGTCAAGCGCCCAGTGGTGGGGTTGACGTATGAATACTCAGTGCCGAAGAGCCTTTGTACACTCGTCGACGATTTACAGTTAACAAGTTTGGCAATAAATCCTGGGGTAAAAGTGCTAGCCCATATTTAGACCACTTCCTCCACTAAAAGAGGATTCCTCTCGGTGTATATAAGACTGAACCACCAAAGATAAAAGGTAACCACGTTCCAGAACAACGTAACAGTAGGTAACCCACGGTATCCTAGCCAACCACTGAACGGGGGATAGGAGAGGAGAAACTAATTGTCCCAGGCAGCTTATCAGCGCCGACCCCGGGAACATTACGGTCCGCAAGTTTCGTGGAAACGAACGATTCGATTTCTTCCACCGGAGAGCAATAACCGTGATCGCGGTCTGCAGCTGGGGAGGGCGAAAGAGGGTTTCGGGTGTGGATGAACGGGGCGTCGTAATTGCCCGAGCAATTACGACGGGGCGCGAAATGATTGTCTCGATCGGGGGGCCGAGTCGTTTTTATCGATTCAAAAGGGGGTCCCTACCTCTGCTGTTGAATCGTTTCACAGGCTCGACCGATTTCTCGAGAAAATCGAGCCGCTGCTTGGGGAAGTGGACGTCACAGCGGTGGATCGAGGGGAGACTCTGATTGACCAATTGGCCACGTTACGCCACACGGCTGGTCGACGAGTAACAGAAACTGGTTATGCTCAATCCCATGCTTCTCCGCTCCTAGCTTCCTCGTACTTGCTACCTCCTATTCCTACACGTGTGTAGACACGATACGTGCGTGTGTCTGTCTCTTCGTGGTTGTATGCGCAGTATTACAGACGAGGGCATACCGTGTGTGTCGAGGGTACGGTACGTGCTCGCGACTGCTGTCCGTGTGTCACGGGGTACGCACACGATGCCCGTACAATTCCACGCTAGGCGACATGCTCTCTGGACACCCGTCTAATCGACTGGGCTGCATACAGTCCGCACACCTGTTCCTCGGACGCTTGGACGGCCACATTTTGCATCCACAATCGACCTGGCCTCGGCGGATCTACCGGTTACACTATTCAGGAAATCGAGACAAAACACGGCCTGACCGCCGTCGAGCTATCCGTTGACCCCGGCTACGGTTCTATTTGAAGGTTTCCGATGTGTACGAATCGCGGTGACTCTTGATCGCGGCCGACGAGATCTTTAAAAGAGATTCGTTATATATACCGGGCAAACGACAAAAAGAATGGTGAAGCTGCCATTGGTTCGAAAATCTGTTTGGTACTCGGCTACCGAGGATTGAATGGGATTTGGAATTTATGTGTATACCGCGTACAGAAGAAGGTGGAGTGTATGTGACGAAGGTCTGTTTGAGTTATATGCCCCAGAAGAATTTATGAATGACGTTCTTCGATTAATAGGAGCCATCTTGAACTTTCTGTTTCTCTAGAATCCTTCTTAAATGTTGAAGGAAAATATCATTCAGCTTTCTTCCTTGTACCGTTTGTACAGCACAGCCTCGAGAGCTCAATGAACAGTCCAATTCGTCATGCGACGATAGATCACCCACTAGGATCAATGATGTGAATTCTGACCGTAGAGTCTAGACACAGATCAGAGGGGCAGCCAATAGAGGCGTTATCGAGCGACGAGCCGCCATTAGCGTCGGTCCTCGCATGCACAAACGACTGGCAATGCAAAACACCAGGTCTGCTAGATATATCGAGGCTCGCGTGGCTGTATACACTGTCCTCCTAGCCGTAAGTTTTGCGGGCCTGGTTGTAGACCGACACTCGAGAAAATCTAGTCTCGTGCGGCGCGCGATTAGGCTTGGCGGCGGGTGTATGCGTGGCGGACAGTCGCGGCCGCTCACCATAAATCCTTTGTAAACGGAATAGATGCCCGCTGCATCGAATTAGCATCGGATTAGCCGAGTTAGTACTTTGTTTCCTATCCAAGGGGAGGGAGAATAGTCGGTGCCGCGGGATTGTAAATTTATGCTGTGCACGTACGGAGCCGTTTCGGTGGCCGCCACTACCGAACAAAAATCCCACCGCTTTGATACGCAGCGGCGGCGGCTGCTGCTGTTGGCTGGCTGCTCGTCGTACTTTTAATTAGCATACGATCGATTCCGTGGCCCTCGGTTCGACGTTTCGCAACGGTACTCGTCGTCTGTTCTGCGGCCCTTCGTGGCCCCCAGGAGCCTCCATACTGGCATTTCGAGCCCGTGCGAACCAATCCCGTCGAGTTATGCCTTCCGCGTCTATCGCGTGTATCCCCCGTCGGATGCACCGAGTCATTCATGCCTTTCGAACTGTGAATGCACGCCCGAGCCAGATCGTGGATAATTAAAGGCATCGACCGACGTTACGAAAGTACATACGTTCGCAGCGACGCTGCTAGTCAGGCCTGGCCGGCGCACTACGCGCTATCGTCTAAGTGTCTGGGGAGGGGTTACGTCATCGATTCAAAATGTCGATACCCGTTCGACTCTGTTTAAACACCCACGGAACACGCGGGGTATTGACGCGAGTTTCTTTTTCACTGTCGGCCAGAGAGGCGGCGAGACGTGTGGACCTCGTATAAGAAACGACGTGGGTGGGTGAAAAGGACTAATTACGTAAAATGTGGGTCACGGATGTCGAAAAGTTGTTGGCTTCCTTATTGGCGCAACGGTATGAGTGGAATAGGGGCCTGAGATTATTCATCTTTTGGACAGAGGCAGAATTCGTAACGGTCTGTCTTGAGTTTTCTCGGGGAACCTTGGGGTCACTAGAGGCCTTTGAACAGGGCTTTGGTTTTCTTGTAGAGACCTTGCTGACCATTAGTTTCCCTTAGGGAGACCTTGAGGACCCTCAGAGATCCTTGGGAGACCCCTAGAACCCCTGTAGCTCTGACCCTAAACCTCGAGGACTCTCATTCAGGTCCGATAAAAGTAAGGACATTTGTATGAAACGTTGTCAGACAGTCAATGTTTATTCCACCCACGTTAATAAATATACGACAAATAATGTTTATCCCATACCACGTTTCCCACGGCTACTTTCGTATTCACGTACGGTCGCGACACATTAAACGCGCAATTTTAAACACGGGGTTCGAGTACAGGGTCACCGGGACTGCTCGGCGACGACTAATATGTCGTTAAACATTTGCTGGTAACGGAAGATTAGCGTGGGAGCAGGGGAAATACGCGAAAATTACGTTGTCCCCGTCGACGTGGCGCGAGTATAATTTTTAAACCGACTCGGTCCCGATGTTTGCTGTTCGACAACGAATGCATGCGAATGCACGCGCGTATGTTTGTACACGCGCGCACACACGTTGTAGACGCACCTTGCCGCGTTTCTATTACACGAAATCATTCTCTTCTTCGCGAGCAGACGTATGACACACCGGTTCCTGGTTTTGTTATCGTTTAATTAAACGTGAAAACGAGTATTCGTGTACTACTTTCACATGGATCATTGTTGCGACCAAGAAGAAGTAAAATATGAAGTTGAATGGTTACATCCGGTTCTCTGTGATCTACAAAAAGAATTCGCATCAATATCCGCTAAAAGATGGGCGTAAAAAACTGATAAGTTTATCTGTAGAAAACTGAAGGTGACCTTGAAAACTCTCTAAAATATATGTTGGTAAAAGTTTGGTACAATCATCTTAAAGCTCTCCTTGAATCGTGTTAAACTAGGTAGACAAATATTCGATCGAACAGGTAGCAGTGAAATAATCTAAGCTGATTACGTTTCGTGGTCCATTCTGTACACTTATTAAAAAGAATATTAACACTGTAGAGCAGATGAACAGTTCAGGACTAATTGTTATATCAATTCGAACAAAGTAAATATTGATCATCAAATCGAAATAGGATATCATACACGCTACTTAAACCTTATCAACGCATTGACAGTCGGTGCTTGGACTATGTGGAAATTGTTCAGCTATCTATTAACAACAGTCCTCTAAAATGTAATATTCTGCTACCGGCTAAAGCACATTGGTCCGTGTAAAGATTAATTCCCCGCTACCGGCTGTTAATGTGTTAAAACCACTGATGAAGTCGACACCGTGGTACAGGAATAACGTAGAAAACTTGGGGAAAGTTAATAGTTCCCGAACGTTGTCGCGAGTTGCGTCCCCCCTGCCTATTTAAACCTTGTCAAAAAGCTCTTCCACTTGCTGGAAACGAGACCGACGCGAGGCTAGACCGTGAATTAGTCGGTAAGATTTGACGGCATGGACGGAAGGGGTGGGGGGTTCGAGGGGGAGGGTGAACTTTCATTAAAACTTTCGTGACAAGCCCAATCTTCAAGCTCGTGTCTCGGCAAGTCAGTCTCGGGGAACGAGGCGTGAGAAAAGGGAGATAACCAAAAAGTTTCGCCAGCAGGATCTTTCGCATGCAACTTTTTCTTCTCCCTTGCTGCCGCAGCAGTTCCAGTTTCCACCATAATTACGTGCACCGAGCATGCTGTTTCCCTCGTCGCTCGACTACTCGTTCAAACATAACTTCGCCGTTGCACAGGGTGTTCTGATTTGGAACTTGTGTTTAAGTTAAACCGACTAAAAACACGATACTCCCCCGGTTGTGTATGTTAATTAGTCGTAAGTTTGACTTTTACGCTACCGACTTTGTTCAGAGCGACATCGAATGTGGTGAATTAAAAGCAAACTCCTGAATTCGATCGAAATGACACTATTTTTCGTCATTGTTCTTCAAAATGGAACCAGTACAAACGTAACAAAAATTCAGTATCATACTGCAGAATGATACAGACGAAGATAGGGATACTAAATAATGTCGATCAGTCTGTAAACGGCCATCCCCGTGTCATTAATTGTATTTACTCGGTGAAATGTTATCGAACCCGTATCGTTCATAGTATCCACCGTTTCAATCGCGAAACGATAAGCGAATTTCACGAATAAACCGAGCAATCGTTCAAACATTTTCATCGCGAGCTCGATACCGATGGAACATCGACCGATCTCATCCGGCTTTCCAGGGATCGCCAGCTCCGAACAAAACTATCCTTTTCCCAGGTTTTTAGCAGCCTGTGCACCTGCAAGCGAACATATTTTTCCCGATACTCCCACGCGTTTTCTCGTATGGTTGTCGAAATCGACGGGGGACGAATCATTGCTACAAAACGAGCGATCTCGTTCGGACCCTCTTTCCGTATGATTCATGCTTGTGGATCGATGTGAACGCAAAGTCGAAAATTCGGGATATTTTGGTCAGATACAAAATTCCATTATATCCTATTTTTGTTTAAGCAAAATTCTTAGGCAACAACGAGAGTAAAAAATAATTACATTCAAATTTGACCCCTAATATCTACAATATATCTGATACCTAATTTCACTCCTGTTCCGATTACTTCAATCTCTCCGTCACTCTTCGAAAACAACATCGTTCGAGCTTCTGGCACGCGCGATAATTCTCTTCGATCCAGATCGCGATAATGATCGCGTTCCGTTCACGCGTTACACGACAGTGCTCTCTATCTCTCTCTTGGGGTCTCGCGCTAATTTTAATTACGCCCATGAATAAATGCATTAATATGGCTCGTTTCACGCCTACGCGGCTGTGTCACGGCGACAAGGACAGATTCCACAGGTGAGCGGGTAAGAGAGCAGGATCGCCGATAGATCAAGCGAGTGAAAAGGAGACGGAGGCTAAAGGCAGGGAGAGAAAATCATGTAAAACCACATCGTGACACCTGCAACCAGCATCGGTGTGTGTCGGCTCCTACGAGTCTAACCAGGATGTGTTACCTAAGGCATTGTTGCGACAAGACAAACGATCTACGTGTAGATTCACGTGAGGAGGTCGCGGCAGGGACGTCTAAGGGGCGAAAGCTGTCCCTACGGCGTAGGGGCGGAAGCAGCGACAAAAGAAATTTATGCCTGGGTTTTGCGCGGAACCGCGGCGTCTCGTAATGAGGGTCTGCAGAGAGGCAAATATGACGAGCAAACAACCGAGCCGAAGAAGAAGAGGCTCACGAGATAAATCTGACGACGCGTGCGTGCATACGAAGCGCACGAACCCTTTATACGGGAATGGAACAAATGTTATTCGAATACTTGATGGATGGATAGAAATGGTGTACGTACTCGAGCAAATAATTATTCAGTAAGAGTGAAATATTGGTTTACCTTGTAGCTGGAAATTCTCTGTCTTTATTGGAACGACAATCCAGCAAATTTTACTGGTCCATACTTTTATAGTATACTAATAACTGGTGGTATGAATGAAGTAGAAGACTCTCGAATGTAGAGGAATGTAAGATCACGTTTGTTTAGAGAATTTTTAGTAACATTGCAATGTGGAATACGAAAGATTTACAGAATAATGAAATTTATAATGGCCATTAAATTTACAAACGAAAAGATAAGTACACAATCGCTTCGTATCAAGGTGTACCGAGGATGAAAGAAATACGAGGAATTGTGATCGTGTCTAAGCGCACGCGAATGAAGGGAGGCCAAACCTAATCGGGCGTGAATAGTTAGTGGGCTCATAGATTGCTTATTGGGAGACCGTTTATAAGTTTACATTCTATCGGCGTTGTCAACGTTCGCTGCACATGAGGAGCCACGAAGAATAACGAGGATAGTCGTAATTACTGAACTGTTCTTAATGGTTACTCGGCCGCCTCTTTGAATGCTAAGAGCAGAAGCTGCGACGGAAACGGCAATTAAGACCGCACTCGTGGAATGCTTGCCGACGATGCTTGACCGTTTTAACGTCGGCAACCAGCCGCGAATCGACCTTCCCATAAGAAATTCAATTCCTCTGTTGAATTTTTACTACAAGAACAGGATTTTAATTGTTTCGAATTACGTTAAAATTTAAACTAATATAACGATTCAATTCTAAACTAATTGGAGCAAACTAATTTCTGTGATTTTCTTTAAGCACTTCCTTTCCCTGACGAATATCTATCCCAGTCTTACTAATTTCTAGAGCAGGGACCTGTATATTTACCATTTTTATGATCCTCAACCGGCCGAATAATAAGGAATTTAGTTGAAATTGATTTACAGTAAAGGAAAATCGATCGAAAATTTTAAGATCCTTGAAACTCGAACCGGTAGCACTTTTATAATGAACATTAATCAGTGACATTACGCGTTCGCTGCTACTGAATCGCGGTATCCGTGGAACATTCTCGAAATACCGGTTCCCCGCGACAACGTTACATTTTCTTCGATAGGAAAACCAGAATCAATTAGCGGACACGAATATTAAGTAACATTGCGAAATAGATAGCTCCCAGTGGCTCCCTGCTAATCACGTATCAGCGGTGCGATGCACATTACATCGGTATCACTTTACTATATCCGGCCTGAAAGACGCACCAGCAGAACTGCAAATTTAACCGCAAAATTAACAACCGCATTTCGTTCCGTTCTCAGAAGACCTTGCGGACGATGTTAAAAACAGCTCCGCGATGTGCTAATTGAGAGTTTATTTGCAAAATGATTGGAGTTCCCTTGAATAATGATAAGACGTCTATGTTATCTTTTACTTCTTTATATAAAGAAAATCGATTTTTATGTCTAGGTACATTTTATCGACATCAGTAAGCTATCATCTTTGCCTATTTATAATCATGGGCATAGCCAGAGAATAGGAGAGGGACAAATGCCCCCTAAAGGGAAATAATTTGGCTTTTGCCATATACTAGAGAGAACATAATTGAATTTTTCACCAACCCCCAAGGAAAAAATAATATAAAATTTATCTTAAAATTCTGCCACCTACCCTCTCCTCGATTGATGACCTGTCTACGCCCATGTTTATAACTACACTTATATTATTCTACACAGGTGAAACTAATGTGCAGAATTCTCTTCCTCGATCCGCGACTCTCACCCACGTGTCCCAAAAATCTTCAAGACTCGAGGCTTTCACCAGGAAAATCGCGATCGTCTCTCAGTGTTCACCGAGCCGTAGGCGCCCTGGAAACAAGCTCTCGGTTCTATAGAAAGAAATCGAAACCCGACGATTCCGTGCACGTTCCCGTCCGTCTCGGTGGGTTGCAAGAGGCAGTCGCGTCGGTCGTTACCGACGCTCCTCGTGAAAGCGTTAATGGATTCAAGAATGTCGAATACCCCGGGTAAATCGAGTGTTTCCCGCGAACGGTCTTAGTCACCGTTTCGACGTACGGAGGAGGTCCGTGGTCGCCGCCGCCGCGGCTGGAATCGTAAATGCCAGACGAGAGCTAAACTCGTGTATTATTCGCGATTCGTGCGTCGTGATCTGGGGGCCCTGGCGAACGGAAGAGGCTCGCGACGTGGGCGTGTGTTTGTGTGTTTGTGCGCTGGAGAGGCTTGGGGAACGAAGGAACCTCGACAAGGTTGCGCCGAAGACTATGTATCTCCGGGATTATAATCGCAAATCCTCGGCTCGCATAAAATGTAGATTAGAATACACGTCCGCATTAACATAGATCGCTTTGACAGACGTCGCGGCGTGGTACCGGCTCGCGGTGTGTTCCCGCACGCAGGAAGTATGTTGATTTTTAAGATATACCCTCTCTATGCCTCTCCCTCTTTGCCCCGATGGGTGAAACGTATAACCAGAGCCACGGAGAACAGATGGTTCTGCGGTCGCCCGCTGGTAAAGCACCGTAAACGTCAACGGAAATCGTCGATATTCGTGGCATTGTATGCTGATGACCAGACCAGGTCCGACTGCTTGCCTTCCATAAGGGAGAAAACGCGATCGAGGATTTTATATCCGTGGACGGATCATGCGCGCGCAGATAACGCGGTTAATTGTGTTACTTCTTTGTGGTCTGATTATTTGGTCGATTTGTTACGGTATTGTCGATTAAATGACTCCGGACACCACTGGATATTCAGTTTCGAGGTTAATGTAGGTGCGGTTATTAATGGACCCGGGGTAATTAATTGTGGTTCCATTAAGTGGTATGATATAGCTTGTCGGGTTCATTAACTTCGCGAAAGGCCGACGTTGTTTTATGTTTACGGGAAATTAGCCATGGTATTTCATTAATTGCAGACGATTCGAATTGGTGTGTAGTGATTTTTACTTGTTGGGGAGATATGTTCTATTGTATGATAGATTAGAATATTCTTTAATTATTTACTCTGTGATATTTGATAATTTTAAATGTCTTATGGTATTTGATTGAAGAATTTTGTATCTTCTATTACGCGATGTTGACAGAAATATGCTAGTGCCGTTGCTGGGATCGTTGACTGTGTCATTGGATGATCAGTTCCAGTAACAAAACGAATCGTTGCACGGTACACATGGAACGAGTCATTTGTAACTTGACGACTCTCAATTGCGCATACTCTCGATGGTGTCGTATAAACCTCAAAGACCTCTCAATCCAACATTCGATACTTTCTCGTATTCCAGAATGGGTATTCTATATCACGCGACGTTTACATCAAATATTTCTTTTACCCGCATGATCAAACCAACTTCCCACACATCTTCTTTTCACTTTTACGTAATCCGCAAATGTGCAATAAATAATTGCTACTGTATCAACAACGTACACCCACAAAAACCCGGAAAATGTCATTTTTCTACGTATCGAACTCTTTGCAGGCAACTTAGGGTCATCAACCTATCGTGACTCACCCCGTGCACGGTGAAATCACGAGGCTATATTGAGTAAGATTTCAGACCAGACGATAACTTATGGATTCGATTCGAATCTACAACTCACCAGGCATCATGACGATAATTATAGCCTGGCCATCACACCTGGATCCCTCTCGATTGACCCACGCATCGTGGATCCCGCGTCATTCTACGGTCGAACATGCACGCCGATGCATTGCGTACAATGGCGGTCACGAGAGGAACGCTTAAAGAGCGCACAAAAGGTGCGAGAAGAAGGGCAGAGAGAAAAAGAGAGAGAGAAGATCGTCTACCTGGTTCCTTTTATGCCCGTGCACAATGACGGCCGGACGTTTCGTTAATTTCAATGAGCCCTTTGTCAGTCTCACCTGCAACAAAAAAACGGTGGAAGCCATTGATTATTACACGCGTCTCGTCAAAGTAAACGCGTGATTACCGAACGCAAACGCGCGCATTACCCGCGGATGGCTCATTACACTTTACGCTTCGATGCTCCGGCAACCTGGGTCAAAGCAGTGTTTCATTCGTCGTTCGTTGCCGGATAATCGAGCAAAGTATACGCGGGATGAGCTTGAAAATCCATGTCGCGATCGCGGGACATCCTAATCAGCGAACGGTATATCTTCTGGAGGATGAGGAGGATTAGAGCGTTAATTGACGAATATTTTTTCAAAGGAAAAGTATTTGGCCACAGTATTGTTTTATAAAAAGTGTTATGTATATAAAAGTAACTACCTAGAATACAGGAGGACATATAAAATTCTTAAAACTTGCGGATATTGCATTAAAACAATTGAAATATTCAAAATGTTCCACTCAATTAGAAAAAATACAGTCTCCACTCTGTAATCAATACTTCATTCGTTAAAAGCAACCACCGAGCGAATCCCAATCCTCTATCTGAAATATTTAACCGTTATCCCGAAACTTTCCTCTCAGAAAATCTCAACCACACGGTAGCCCCCATTATGCACGCGGTGCCAGAATATCTGACCGAACTTTTCGTTCGTTCGCGGAGTGGCTGATATCAGGAGCGATTAACCAAAGCGGTTTATCGCTACGCAAAGTAAGTACAACACTCGTTTGATTCAAAGTAAGAGGAGGGAGAAAGAGTGAGAGAGAGAAAAAAAACACTGGGAAACCGGAGCGAATAGAAAATGGGAACGTGAGAAAAGGGCTCCCAGGGCGTAGTACATTATCGTAAGCCGAAAACTTCTGAAATAGAAAGTTCGGTTAATACTGTCTGCTCAGACAAAGTTTTATCGGGTTACCCAATTACATCGTACGGCTCACGGTTGTACGTTACATCCCCGCCTTAGTGCTTGTAATGGAACAGAAGATTCAATAATGTGCACCCGAAAAGAACGGAAAATGTCGGTCAGTAACGGTCCGCGAAACTTTATCGCCGCGACGCACGCCGGTAATTATAGAAATTACGATTCGATCGTTTGTAACCAAAGGCGATATGAGACCCCACCGTGCCACGGTTATCCTTCGATGAAACCGTGTTTCTCATTCTCCATTCAAATCGCTGATCCAATCTTAAGCACCGCGGGGACCAACCGTTCAAGATTGCCTCGCGACCATCGTGTTCTCATCTTTTCCTTCTCCCCTATCCCGTTCGGCTCCCAACTACGATTCCAGAGCGGACGTTACCGTGAAATGGTCCCCGAAATTTACTACCTTTCGAGATCTCCGAATCGAAAGGATTTCCGGTTTGTTCAATTTAATTCTAAAACATTAACCACTAAAGACATAAGTACACTACGAGCAAAGAATTTGAAATCCGTCTATGATTGTCATCAACAAGTCACTTCCTGGAAAGAGTTCCATGATTTGAAAGGTGTTTACCATTGGTTCCCAGCGATGTGCACCTTTCAATCACCGCTGTGAAATTCAACAGTCCACACCTGGTTTTCTCCGGGCACAGGAAGAGAACCGTGCGTAACCAGGAAAATCGAACGTAGCGAAGAATCAATATATTGAGGGCTCCGATACGACGAACATGACCAATGCCCGCCAGATTAATGACCTCGTCGCGATTACGGACGGCCCACCACTCACGGCAGTATTAAAGTCTGGTCCCTCTCTCTCCACGAGAAATCGAGATCGGGGGCCCGGTTCGCGTTTGGAATTGATTTTCTGGTAGCTCCTCGGAGCAACGCTGACTCAATAAATCCGCGATCGTCGCGCGAGATAAAGCGTCGTACGCATCGCGAAACCAAGAGACAGTATTTATTATGTCCTGACAATTCCCTGCGGCTCGCCCAGAGAAAATGAAACCGACATGGTCGCCGTACACGCGGCAGAAACGTAATTGAACCGAGGAACATCGTGTGCCCCTCGTGACGAAACGGTCATAACACGTAGAAAAGTAATTCTTGTTCTCTCGAATTGCCGTAAAATGACAAAATCAATTGTGAATCAGAGGAATTCCACAGAGAACGCGACACCATATTTTACGATTAATACAATTACCATCGGCTATGACGTGACCCCGTTGGATGCTCATCTATTCGATGGATAATGCATGATACAACGTTTCCAGTTCAATCAATAGCGACCAATAATGGTTCTTTCCGGAGCCATCGTAGTGCACACAATGGACGTATAAGTTATTGATCACGGACGCACGCGATCCTTACAGCCTCGTATCCACGAGCCCGTTCTAATCTCGATCGAGCAAAGAGCTGCAATTATCGTGAACCTGCATTTACATCCATCCCCAGATAATATCCATTATTCGATGTTCCTAGCCGTTTGTTCGATCGCTTCGATCGCGTCTCAAAGTGGCTGAGCGATGCGCAGGCTATCGATGCCGGTTTACAACCGGGAGAGACGATATCGACAAGCTGTTTTTCATTGTAACCAAAACCGTGACTGCGTCTGGCAGTTGTCGACTAGACTCCTGGCTCTGTGTTTGACACTTTTCTACTCAAAACGCCCCCCGAGACGCTCGTTTTGTCTCCTCTCTCGATGGAGGATATATACGTTCGAATTGTCTGTCAGGACGTATTATACCGATAGAGGGAATCATTTCACCGAAAAGAGGAAGAGAAGGGTATTTTCTGTTCTTCGTGGAAAGGAAGTTTTGTGCAAGGATGTCCTGGAATCGAAACTGAATTGTGGTGACAGTCTTTCCTTGTTCTACAGAATGTAAAATTAAACGTATTATTATCAGATATCTATGAGATGTTCAATGTTTTCGAGAGACTGAGTTTGGCAAGTAAATCTACCGTTCAAATTTTAATGACGAATGTTCGAATTTGTTCTTCATTCCTAAAAACTAGAATACGAACAAGAGTAACGTTTCAATGAACAGAGGATCCTGTGGTTCCGCGATCGAAAGTTTCAACCCGCTTTCCATTCTTTCCTCAGCAGTCTTTCTTATCCCTCTTTAGTCGGAACTTCGCACGGCAATCAGAAACTCCCGGAGAACTTTACGCGCGAGGAAAAGGAAACCGGGAACAATGTTTCAAACTCTATTTCATTCCGGATAAATGACACCGTTCCAGACAATGATACGTAAACATTCTTGTCCTCGATTTTTTCCGTAAATTCAATTCAACTACCGCTTGCATCGGATAGCGATTGCCTTCTCTTTGTCCCGCAGTATCAAAGACTGACATAGAATTCTTTTCAATTCGCATATTAAATAGTCAATTTCGAGAAAGACCCTACAAAGTGGTTGAAAGTTCAGTTCCTTCGTATCTTGCTAAATCATCTTCAGTACAAAATCTCATATATTCCCGTCTTGGGAGTAAAAAAATCATCTAAACTTCTATTTCTGGCACAGTTCCTTCGAAATGCCAATAACCAATGACCATTATGAAAAACCGTTCAATATGCGGATGCCACCAGTGACCAAGAAACCGACCGTTTTTATTGCTGTCCATATCGAACTGCTCGGTTGATGAGGCAAGAAATAGTCACCATTACGGCTCGAGTCGTCTCCACATGTGCAATGCATTGGCCGGTTACACGTGTGTACGTGACGGGGATCTTGCATGCAAACTGCTCGACAAAGCCCGCGTCCACCGTGACGGATCAGAAATAGAATACACCGCAGATCGCGACGGCTCCCCGGTAAACCGTAACGCATCGCGTGCACGCGTGAACGGTGGCCGAACACGCGGCAAGACAACCACTCCTGACGCGTTACAAAACGCAATGGCAATGTCAAGGGGACCAGATATAACCACGTCAACGACAGGGTAGGTATATACGCGTTCTCCACCGTTGATGAGCCATCGTGTGCACACTTCGAGCCCGACCCAGAGACGTAGAAAATTCGCTTTCACGATCGCGCGCTGTCAAGCTCCCGACTTCGATAATCGATAAACGTGCCAACTGACGCGAGCCGGACTGATGAAAAAAAATGAATTTTTGATAATCAACCGACGAAGAGAAACGGATCTCGATGGTAGAAATAAAAGTGACTGGTCCGATACTTGGTTTGGAATTGGAACTGTGCTCCTTAACTTTCATATATTTATCAATGAAATAAGGTAAGTTAGTGCTTTGGATACTCAGATTTATATACAATGAATACTTAAGAGAAAGAAGCTGAATCTTTACTGGTGGGAGAGGTTATCTCTCAAAGAATCCGTGTTTTCAGATCGCAGACAGTGAACGTGTTAGAATGCATTGAAACGAGATTAGTATCGAGATTTACGGCCAAATATTTCGAAAGATTTGCAGGCTCGTAAAATCCAGTAGCAAATTAAGAGGGTAAAGTTCACCTTTCTGGATTGTCTCGCAACTTTCCTCCGCCTCCGTCGGTTCTGACTTCGTAACTATTAACCGGAGATCGATTGATCGCGCGGCGATTAAGGTCGAGCGATTGTCACGATCGGTTTTGCGTTGACTCGTGACAGAGGGTGGAGGCAAACGTTGCATAATTAACGAGCATTCAACGAAATATTCAAATAACTGTTACACACCTATCGTGGTCCCCAAGTTCGTCGAAATTGAACAGCGTTCACGCAAGCCGATCGGACCAGCGACAAAACCGATTTCGACTTGCAAAACCGTTCCTAGGATTTTCCATACGGATCGCATCCGTAGGCAGACGACGGCGAAGCGCATAATTAGAAAGTATTATGCCATCGTTAATTGACGCAATCAATTAACGGTAATTTCGTTCCCCCTATCGAACGCGCGTGTCGGTTTACGACTTTCTCTCGGTTCGCCATTACTATAAATCTCGACGCGATAAAACTGCGCCTCTCGGACTCGCGCAGCCGTTACTGTTATTAATATTACTTTGAATTAATTATTGAGCGTTACGCGCACGCGAGAGGAACATGCGCGCGCGTGCGTCAATTTTCATCCGTAACGCTCATCGAAAGGGAATTTCGTTTAATGAATACATTTTACGATTTCACGGTTTAACGATCAATTACCGTTCCGCGTTGTTCGTTATTATGATGCACGGGGGGCAGAGTCGTTACTCTTTGTAACGAACGGTGATCAGAGTTGGAAAGTTCAGCATATAAAAAAGATACAGTATTTCAGTGCGTCTTCATGATTTTCAATGTATGTACTTCCGTAATGGTTCCTAAATTAATTTCAGGAGTAACTCCGGAAATTGTTACAATTTTACTTTTTTTTCTGCTTGATAACATAGTGTAAATATAAATAAATACAACTAAGCTTCGTGGAGTATTTTCTCCGATATAAGCGGAGCTTTTCTACCAGAACAGTGTTTCCAATAAATATGCATTTCAAGGCTCGATATGCATGGGCAGCATTACAATTGACAATAGGACTGAAAAAGATGATACACAATCCACTCAAATCAAGCACTTTCAGTTATCGTTCGCGGAGCACGCGCGCTCGCGCATGCGTTGCCGTTTTATCCGAGCAATTAAAATTCTCGGAATAAGACCGTCGCGCTGCGAGCTCGCGCGTTCGACAATAAATAAATCAATGGGGCGCGTGCATTTCTTCGCTCGATCGAGCGTGACGGCCTGGTCCCGAACAGGCAGTCAGTGAGCAGCGACGCTAATCACCCGGTGCAGGACCCGATCACCGCAGCCACAAAAGGACGGAAAAATTCGAAATTTCCCGTCGATCGGTGACCTTTTACGAACGGCACCGTTGCCAACGGGATTTTCGTCGAACGGTAACTAGTCTTTGCTAGCAACTAATTAAATGGACTTGTGTGTCAAGCTATAGAGTAAAATTGTTACGAACATAAGATCTTCTAGGTAAATCTCTATAAAAAGTTTTTTATGTTCAAAAAAGTTTCCTATTTTAGAAAAGAATCTCTTGGAAAACTAAAAAACTACGATAAATCACTAATTTGGTAGTACTATTTTCGTTTGTCACAGTGTTCTTCTTTCCGTGGAACGAATGGAACGTTTAGAAAGTATACCGAAAATACGAAAGCGGGGAAGCCCCATTTTCTTATATGAAACAGAACGGTCAAATGTTACTAAGTAAAGAATAATTTGAATAATTGCAATCGATTCAAAATTTCTGCATTGTGGTGCTCGAATAATTTACAAAACTACATTTTTACATAGTACCACAGAGTACATATTATATACATTATCAAAATAAAAAAATTCAAGTAAAAATATTGTTTTTATATTTCTTTAGAGGGATAATTTTTGCACGTCTGGTTGAGATTTATTTAAAGACAATACAAAGTGCATCATCAAAATATCACCTGTATGTTCAAGTTTAGCATACATCATGAGAACCGTAAATAAATGTACTTCACGAATCAAGGCAGAAACGGAAGTTGTAAAATGTAAAGAACGCCGAAGAAATAACTTCTACTCGGTTGAAGAAATATTAAGTAGAATATCAGAGGAAGCTTTTAGAGTGTCACGTACACATCACATTTGTACCTTGAAATTTCATTCGACAGTATTACACAGTAGTCGACCAAACCACCAGACATCCAGCTAAAAATCCCAGAACACCACTTGAAGCGTTTTGACATGGAAGGCAAGACACTAAAAGCGACGTCGCGACAGGAAGTACGAGCACGAGGTGCCATGTTCTCACGCTGGCGTTACGCCGCACGAATTATTTATGAAATATCTGGCATCTGCCCGGAGATTCGGTTTTCTATGGTGTGTCCTCTGGGAACGCGATATTTTCATAGCGTCGTATTAGTCGGTGCACTTATAATACCGAACAACGAACACCGAGCAGGGGGGCAAGATACAGTGCGCTATCGTCGGGATTACCTGCAATGGTAATGCCGTATAAGTACGAGCGCAAGTGCACGGTATACGTGGCGCACGGATATATTGTCCCAGAGACGTGGCCACGTAACAAGGAAGGGAACTCGCCGATCTATCTCTACATACCCTTTGCCACTGTACGCGTATGCATGTCCAAACCTCCTTTGTTTGTACGCTTACAACCGAGTCTAAGGTTAAAAAGCGCCGGCCCCGAGTTGCGACGGTACCCCTTTTTGTAGCGAACGCGCTCTAGTATATTATTGCAACGGAAAACCATGAAATTCTGCTTTTGAAATTTAAATTTCAGCTCTCGTCACACTTTCCTATTCGGGTTTCAAGTCAATTCGAAGTGGTCTTTTGAAGCAACTGTGTGGTAAATTTGATCTCCGATGGTATTCAAACATTATTAGTATTTAATTTTGAATGGATATGGTGGTTGTGGATATGTATACGATATCGACAACAGGCAATGAAAGATAGTTTTCGAGGAGCTATTGAAGTAGTTATCGCGGAACATTACGATGACATATAGCGCAACTGGTCCGTGACGAGACAAAATTATCCTACTTCTCAAAGCTAACCACAAGGTTCGTGGTTGTAGTTGAAGCGGTACCGCTGGTGAATGTCAAGAGCACAATGTTACATGCCACTAGATTATGACTCCTGGCGCCTCTATTGAAAAGTTACCGCCGTAGGGAAGTCATGTTCCCCGTGCATTAAAGACCTAATTCAATGGTGACGTTGATTTAAGTCTGGCGAAGGACTGTGTACAAGTAATATCTATCCCCATTATTTCGCCTCCAGATGAACAACTTGCATCAAAGATTCTATATATCAAATGTTAAAGAACTTAACAATTCCAGAAAAATAGCTAACGAGAAATACTTCTGCTGCGCGTAGATTCGAAATCACACAAAAGGTCCATTAGCAGTCCCATTCAATCCACAGGCTCTCCAAGTCCAACATTTCTTTAGTTACCCAAAAATCTTTTCTGAAGTGAGCCAATACACATTGACATAGGGAGAGCAAAGGGCTCTTCGCAAATAATCACATGAGCTCCCTCTCCCATTCTCGAAACTTCTCCCCGCAGCTTCCGCCACTCTCAGGCTCTCTTGACCCTCCCCAACTGTTGCGAGGTCGGGGAGTTGTTGGATCGGAGCAAACCGAGAGGAAGAAAGAGAGACGGATCAACAAGGGCTGGCCGCACAGAATCCACAGGCGGATCGGAACGAATTGGAACGGGTCGATGCCGAGCCTCTGGTCTGACGAGAGACGGAATCTGAGGTTTCAGGTTGCCCGGGTTCCCCTCGTCGCGTCCAGATAAATCAAAGCAGGTCCAGTTCAAATATTTGATCGGTCCGGTCCAAACACGGTTGTGAAAGTTTCTCGTATCGAACCGTTAAGGCAGGCTCTGGCCCTCTGGCTGGAGGGTGGTCGTCGTACGGGGAAAATTCCGCGGGTCGAAAAAAAACGTGAAATGCAACGAATGCAGAGAAGTGTACACACGCGGGGATCTGACGATGTTCCCAACGAGGTCACCACAGGGGAACGTCGTCGGTGCACAATATAAAGTATAGAGGAACACGGTTTGCCCAGGCTCGTCGGCCCGACCCTACGAAGGGGAAGGTCAGAGAACCCCTGGAGATCCGTTCACGTCAGCCTCTATTATATCGGTGACCCGGCGGAGCGTGCATGCGCACGTTACACAGGGGTTGCCCACGAAGAAGAATATCCGAATGCCACCGTCGCCGCCGCACGCTGACATACACCACATACGTAATACACGTGGGTCACGGTGTGTTGTGCCAACCTATATCTACCTACTTAACTCCGTCAGCCAGATATATCCGCCTAAGTATGCGCCCGTGCACATTCCACCTGCTCGCACGGAGCACCGGGGACCCACCTCCCCGTTAACTACGGGGACATGAAAGTTCGCGGAAACGTATGTACACGCGGCACTTGCGACCGCGGAGGATCTTTAGATTTCGCAAACGAGAACACGCCATGTACTACCGGAGTAACGGCCTCTTCTCGTAATTATCTTGACGATCCTCGCGAACGAGTTAGTATATGATCAACGTGATTGATACGGGGATTGGTATAGGCGACTGCTATTTCGATATGAGACCTGGGAGAGGAAAGGTTGCGATACGAGATGTTTCGATTGTTGGGACAGTCCCTTGGAGGATGAAGGATTTTGATAAGTGTATTGCTTGTAATCTCGGAAAGTGTGTATGTCTAAAGGTTGGTACTTAAAGATTACTTAGTTAATCCGGCTTTATATGATGGTCTGTTCTGAAACTCGTAATTCTAATTCCAACGAGTCTTATATAATTAATATAAAGAGGAAGTTTCATTCGAATAAAGATTCAAGAAGAAAAATAGAGATTTAGAAGAGTCATTCAACCTTGATGCATCTCAAACAGCTATTCTGATATTTTCTGGTATCTCTGAAAAATCACCTTCATTCGGAAACACAGGACACCTATCTTCGCAACGAATGGCAATTACAGTTTTACACACACACGATGGATCATTCGACGGTTTATCGACTGTTAATCCATTCATTACTTGTTCAGTTGTGGTAACACCAGGGTGAATATCCACGCGCGTGCATTACGGTTCGCGAGGTATCGGTACAGCGTAGGTCGGGGAGCGTAGTTAGTGCCAACCGATCAACGCGTTGGCTCCGTTTGCATGGGAATTCCCGGCGAGTTCGGGAGGACCGAATTCGCGTGGCCTTCGTACCCTCGTGTTTAATTAACGCCCCGCATTGATTCTGTATCTTTCATGAAAGCGAACAGTGATACACGGAATCTGGTTAAATAATTGGTTCGATAATTGGGCATCATTCGAGGGCTCAGATTATCCAGAAGAACAATGACACGCTCAGACGGTATCACGGAATGTGACTGAATCAAGGACGCCTACTGCGATATCATTTTATTCGTCGTAGATATAAAGCCGACAAATATTGTAGGGAAGCATAGTGTTTTTCTGCACGATTTTATTTAATATTTCATTATTAATTAATCGAAGGCGAATCAGAAGCGAAAATCTACGGGTCAGCGTTTCGAAGAACACGCGACCATCACACCCCTTTCGCGTCGAGCAACGTAAAAGCAGTATTTCATTAAAATCGACAAAACATTTCCAATTACAGGCGAATGAAAAATGAATTTTCAGCTGAATACAAACAATTTGTAAATACATTAAATTCATCTCACATTAAACAAATATTATTATTTGCGAAAAATTGCACAGCCATTCCTTCTGGCCACAGAGACTGTCGTGAACAATAAAAAACCGAGAACTTCGTTACGGAAAAATTTTCAATTTGTAAGCGTGACTCGTTGCGAAGAAGGTTACGGGAAAACCGGAGTTGTGTAAAAAATAGTAGCGGATTCGTTTATAACACTCGTGATTTCGAGAACGCACAGCTTCGTTTCGGAAAAGCACGGGAATAACTATGCAAAAGCAAACATCCCGCCACGAGTCGTGAATTTCGTTCGCAGTAGCACGGATAACATAATTTCCCCGTTGTAAAATGTAATACAACTAACCCAAAACCGGGGTTCCCTAATACGAAGAACAACGCGTTCACACAGACAAGTACAAAGCCAGCTTACACTTAATTTAAACGTGCGCTCTGTAAGTCGCGAGAAATAAAGGGGCGACCGGGAAAAAAAGTGTACCGTGCAATTTCTTTCTCGCGAAAACAACTCTCCGTTTTCCCGCGATTTTTAATTCTCACGACCGGCAAAGATGAGCAAAAAAAATGGAAAAAATTGTTCCGCCTGCTTCTTTGTTTTTTTTTTATTCCACGTTCACGCGATACCAAGCAAATGAATTCCTTTCTGGATCGCTGCGGTATACAATTATTATTCCCATGTTCGTCACGCGGTAAGACACATAATTAGGTCAGACACCCACCGCGCAATTAATCATCGTAAATCAGGACGTTTGCACTTGCGGTGTCTCCATAATTCCTTGGATCAATATGCATAGGATTGCGAGCAACCACCACGCCGAGGAGAGATCAGCTTGTCCCATCCCTAAGGATTATCGTACTAATCGATTTCCTTGATTCTTCCCCCTTCTGTCTGATCCATGGATCAAAGTCCTGTGGCTTGTAACGAAAGCACATTAGTACCGTAAAACAGAAATTTAGCGAATAGAGTACGATGAAATATCAAGTTGTTACAATAGAGGAACATAAATTATCGAGGATTTCTAAATTAACAGGTTAACTGGTAATTGATTTGTTTATTAGTTACTTTAAAGCCATGTTCGCGTATATAGAAATACACTTCCGCGAAAGTACCGACAATTCATGTTTAAACAAGTCGAGTTTCTATTTAAATGACAGTTCACCCATTCCACGTGTACGTCAAAGAGCATTTGGCAAAATTGAGAGTGGAAGTAGTTCAATTTTCTACGATTATACCGGCAGGAACTCTGCAGAAACATTACGTATACCACTTTGTGGCGACGGTATACCCAATTCTGCTTACTCTGTGTACTGGCAAGCCTTTGCAATGCAAATCTTGCACGCGGACACGTAATACCTAATATTCGTCATTGTTAAACTCAACGACTGCCACCGGTGAGACTTGTAAATACCACCCAGACTTGCAACTGCACCTATAGGTACTATAAGCTAGCACAAACGTGTAATATAATTTGCTATTTCGTAACTTTATGGTTCGCGAGTGAATTGTCGCCAGTGTAAACGTTGCAACGAGGACTCTCCAAACGCACTGTGATGGCATTAGTCAAGAAACTATTCAATTTAAGACATTTGGCCGTCATTATCATAGAGTAAAAAGTATCATAAATCTCCTCGAATCGTTCGAAAATGAATTTCAACCCCTTTGGCCCGCGTTAATTATGCTCCAGAATTACGGACATTCGCGTGCTTGGGGAAATTCCTTTAGTTGCGACTGTTATCCGCTTAAATGGTATTAATTTTCTTGTAAGTACGATCAGAGAAACGCTCCCCGTCTGTAGACGAAAATTTTATTTACCCCATGAAACGAACGGCATTATTAAGGATACGCAGAACACCTCGGAATGAATCCGCCCAGAAACGTCAGTGGCGGGCAACATCGAGTGTTTTCCGTCGTTAAGGGCGGAGATCAGAGAGAACGACGACGGCGATTACTATCTCTGCTTCCTGCTCTCAAGAACGAAAGTAAGTACGCAGTCGCGCGCGCTTTCACAAGAAACGTTTTTCTGTCTCCTTTTCCGGTTCCCTTATCTCGCGGAGACGGAGAATACGTACTGGCGAGGTTTAATGAGACCCGTAGTTCAACCAGACATTAAATCGGTGTCTGGCCAGCTAACAATTCTCCGCTGTAACCCTGGAACTTTTTCAAGCTCCCGGGTAGATTAATTTCTCGCGTAACTATGCAAGTCTGGTTTTGAATGGTAAAAAAAATAGTCTTGTTAGGGAAACGTACGACAGGGCATTGTCTTTATTTTTAACCGATTTGGACATGTATCGTACAAACTATAATATTTATGATTCTGAAAAATATTTACGTACGATGTTATACGTACGAAGCATATTCTCTTTCACTCCGACTGTATAAATAATAGCCACATTTTCCCCCTCAAAAACTGTCGTGGAACAGTTTGGAAGATTACATTCAGGGTTCCCCCGTTTCGTACTCATTCTCGTCACAGGAGCCAGTTTCGTAAAGTATAGTCGGTTCTGTTAACGTTTACTCCGCGCTCCTGGCTCGGTTACGAGTCGCAACGGTTGTATTTGAGAACTGGTCACGCGGAATTTCTTAATGAAGTGGTCGTTCACCGACTTTGGTCTGTGAAATCATATTTGGACAGAGTTCGTCCAAGTACTCGGCGGAGCTTTCGAGCGCATTCCCAGTGAGCCGTAGCCGGACTTTGTCACTGAACGCAGCGGCGAATCCCTTGATTATGTCGTAAGTTGGGGGAACTAACTAAAGGAGCCAACCGAGGGATGTTCGACGGTCCAATGAATCCCACCATTCCCGTTGCTGACACTTATTTCACTCGTAATCGCGTTGACTAACGTCATTGGCAACTAGAAACAATATCCTTTCATAACTATTACAATTAACTGTTAGCCCAAACTCTTGTATAACATTTCAGAAAGGTCAAGAAATGTCTATCAATTCAGATTCAATAGAATGCTCACGTAATTTAATCACTAAATCATGAAATGTCGATAGATCTCTACTCAGTAGTCAACATTTCTTTAATAACTTATCGCGAAAATTATACTTCTTCTGGACTGAGTAGATACTTGATAAACAATAATTTAATCTCATTAACTGTTTAAAGGTGAAGGTGACACTCTTAAAAGGCCACTCCGTATTTTTCGAAGAAAATTGTAAACTCTGGTTAACACCAATTCGTATACCCTTCATAAAATATTTCACGCAATCGATCACACCTATCATATATGACAACTATGTAACCCAACAGTCTGTCGATTTTCACATGCTACAGACTCCGCTGTCTCCCGTAGGTCAACAAGTCATTAGACTTGCATATTCCGAGGCAATAATAAATAATACACCGGCCTATTATGCAAAAGAGTATGTATGTGCGCGCGAGCGCGAAGATAATTTCTTAGATAAACATTTGTTAATTACACGTATGTGCCATTGCATGTTGGCCGGCGTGATTTAAAACCAAAATTGCGTAAATTCGCAAATAGCAAATCGTTGAATCGTAACGCGTTCGGGGCGAGGAGTAGGAAGAGGAACGGGGCAACCCGCTAGCGGACACAGGCGGATAGCAAAGCGTCGCTTTGCCGAACTCGCTGGGGTCATGTTGTGGTTGCCCGTTAATATTAATCGCCATTCAACCAGCATGCGCGTTTCCTTCTGTAAATACGCCGGCGCACATCCGCCGCAAATAGCTGAATTTTCCATAAAACGACGGTTAATGGACATCAGCCGTTTGATCTCACGGTTAAGCGAAATTATCGCCGTGAATTGCGGAAGCTTAATTAATCGAATGGAAAAGGGGATCCTCCGTCCAGATGGACCAGCTCTAAGTATTCATTGTATCCACCGACAATCGTTCGAGCAACACGAATGTTACCCCTGGGTTAGTCATAATTCAATTCTATTCACCAGTGACATTCATTTCTAATTATAACATTAATAATCCCGTATCGATCAGAAAATAATCGTAAATTAACGGTGGCGCTCGCGCGAGTGCTCGTTATTCCATTAATATCAGGCACGTCATCTCTCGGGCGTACGTTTCGCCGACCATGTAATTAACGTCATTTGGGCACCTGTCATTCTTATCATCGACGCGATCGTTTTTCGCGAGGTAAACGTTATTCAGAAACCGGTGGGTTGGAAAATGTGTTCGGATGGTTACCGCGCTGGTCGTTTCGCGAAAATAACAATATTCCCCTATTATCCGCCGCGTGACCATCGAGTCTCGATATTTTAACGCGTCGTATAGAATCGATATGATCAACCGTTAGTTCTCGGGGGAGAAACCTGGGGGTGTAGAGACTGCTTGATCCGTTTCTGTGAGAGAAACCAGTCCCTCTATGAAACGATATAGCTCCCAGGTCCGTGTGTGCTCGTCCTGGAGTGTTATCGAAGCTTCCTTGAAACCTCTTACGCGACAAAATCTGAGAAATTCAGAACACGACCGGTGTAAGGGCTTCAGGATCTCCTCCTGTTTCGCCTTACGCGGCACGCACACGAGACCAGACGTTGCCAAGTGGCGGTCTGGGTCTCGTGCAACGATTATTTCGTACCTTTTTCTAAGTGGCTCCCCAGACGTCCGGCCAGTGAGGTTTTATCGAGTCGTTGGAAGAAGTTTTCGGATTTTTCACTCACGAAAGGAAACCGGCAACATCTAACGGGCAGATCGCTGAGTGAGTAAAAGTTCACGAGTCACCCGCGAATAGGCGTGTCCCGGCACGAAACGGAGATGAAGGGGCAAGGTGTGCAACGACGGTACAATCTGTGAGCTGTTAGTTAAAAGCGAGAGTCATGCTCCCTGCAACGTTTTCTGCTTCGCGTAACCTGGTCGAGATTTGCACGGAAGCGTGCATAGTCTACTTAAAAGTTCGAGGAAACTACTGTATTAAGAGTGTTTCAAAGTTGAGAGGAAGAAAAAAGGACGAAAGAAATTTCTACCTCGAGTCAATTATTCAGATCGTTGAATCTGAGTCTTGCAGAGAATGCTTTTGTAATTCATGATAGCGTTTGTAAAATGATACCGATGTAATATAAACATAAGAAAGGATAAATTGCATCATAATAATCACCGATCGCTGTTCTTCTATTTTTACACGCCTGGCGTCATAAAAGAATCAAGAGCAACAGTACACTCCGCGAGATAAGAACGACTCGATACGGCGCGGCGTCGCAGACTGGCAAGATATCGCTTCGAAGAAACGGTGCTCGCGTTTGCCTAATGAACCATGCACGGTAATACACACAATGGCTAATAAAAGAGAGACGAAACACGGCCGACCGATGATATGGGTCGCGTAAATCATACTTATCAGCGGCACACGTAGCGTCTGCGCTCCAAATACAAACGACGATGACTCCGATCGAGGATCGTTTTCGTCGACACATTACAAAGATAAGTCCGGATAAGCGTATGTGGATGCACCGCGTTCTAATTCGTTTCGATCTAGTGATATATCAAATTTCATCGTTAAAATTACACCTAACATTTATAATTACTTAAAAGAATATTTCTTTGCTTATTCCATTGCACAAATTTGAAATGTCAGCGTTTCCATTTCCTTCACAGGAGTGCTCGTACTATAATTTCGTTAGCTTGTTAGTTTATTTATGACGTCTATCTTAGATTTAATTGAATCAGAAACATTAACCCACTTGAAAAAGGTGCAACGAAATCGGAAGCAACGGGCGCTATCCTCGTGAAATTCTGGCACGTCGATATCAATTAATTTAACTACGTTTCCGGGATCCTGTCTGGCGTGCGGCCAATTCCCTTCCAGATTCTGTCTCAAATATTCCCCGACCTCTTCCTAGGATAACATTCCCGCGGTTCGAGTATGGAGAAAGGATCACAGTATTATTTATTCCGTGGATTCTCCGCGTACATATTCCATGATAACCTCCTCGAGTCTGCACCTTACTACGAATGTATTCGATCCCCAACGATATTGAAGAATTGCTGGCTATACTAACGACTATAAAAAAATCACAAAAGAATAACTTAACATGATATCAAAAACATTTACAAATGGAATTGTAATATTTCCATCAAGAATCCCAAAATTATTAAACTATTAGACCTAAAATCTAGAAAACGTAACACAATACAGTTACTCCAAAACACCTGCAATATTTAACAGTCCTCAAAATTCTTTACAGTAAATCAACCATTGTAACGACTTCCATTCGATTCCCCAGCATAAACGGAGCATTTGTTCCATTACTCCACAACTTTCCCCATTCAAACATCATGTTTCCCTACCAGTTCGAATAACACAAACTCCGCTACAGTTAAAAAAAATGACTGTCAAGGCACAATCGCAGAGCCCCATGGTTGTTGCCGAGGCAATAAGCCACGGGGAGAAGAGGCCGAGGCGCCGCGAGACGTGGCATACGGTGCAGCAATGTGACTCCCGGTGAATGGTGTACGGTTTCCGCTTTATATACTATGCGGTTGCTGAACCTCTCCTCGCTCTGCACTCTACACTTCCCTCGTTTCAGCCAGCTTTCTACCCTACACGCATTACATCGCGTTACGCTACAACGCCGTGTCCGGCGGGGCTTTGTCCGCTCAGTTGCGACAAAAGGCGTTTTGTTCGAACCGGCTCCTGGCGACCCTGTAACCCCCTACGCAGCGACTTTATTATAATACGCTGGGTACACACACGCATTCCTTTCCCCGAGTTTTAGCCGTTTTTCGATGGACGGGACAGATGCGTAACTAGCGAAGGGCCTCTGGAAGGCCCATAAACCCTTCGAACTGTGATAAGCAGCAGAGTTAAAAGGGTATCAACTGCCCCGATCCGTCTCCGGGGAGACGAGCCTGAAGCGCATCGTTAGGAGACACGAGTCAATTGGACTTAATCGGGAGTTTGGGCTCGTTCGGATTTCTCTGGAAATCGGGTCGAGTTCAGACAGAAGAGATACGTGGATCGAATCGTCTGCATCAGGCCTCCGGGTCTAGTTCGCGCCAGAATCATCGTCGCTGGGATTAGAACCGTACCCTGAACCAGAATTTGCCTATTCTTCAGACTTCGAAAATTGAATTCCTCGATTCTATCTACGTGCCCGTAATCTTCGGTTTCTCCTTAGAATGGTCGTAATCGGAAATGAAAATCGATGAAGTCTGTGGCTCAATGATGCAGCAATTAAGGGCACCAGATCCCTGCTCATGTCTCTTTATCCCCCTTGTCGCGCGTGAAAGTTTCATGAAGCACGGATGGGGGAAAATCGAAATGAAAAAAAGGGGGTCAAATATGAGGCTAGAAGAAGGGTAAGAAAGAGGAGGTTTCGCGTGAAAGTTTCATGAAGCACGGATGGGGGAAAATCGAAATGAAAAAAGGGGGTCAAATATGAGGTTAGAAGAAGGGTAAGAAAGAGGGGGTTTCACGGTACTAACATTTCTTTCGGTGTCGAAGGGTGAATAGTCGCATACTGACGGACAGTTGCTACGTATCCGCCCTGCATTTCGCAAGGGGTTGGAGAAACGGTGCACAGTGAATCATCATCCCAGGGGTCGGACTCCCTTAACAAGATACGCCGTTTCGAGAAGGGTGCACGGTGATAAACACGGGCTCTGCAAGGTCCGGCACACATTCGGGAGACAATAAAGGAACGTACACGAGAGGAGCACCCTCGTTTTTGGGGTCGTAAGTCTCTGACGCGCTTCTGTAACGCTCCTGCTGTTACGGGGGTGTCCCCGTGGCTCGAGTGCAGACTACAATGACGGACTGCGTCGTAACGCCGAAATCTCGCAGAGATGCGGACAAACGAAAGGTCCTCGTTGCGCTAAATTGTATCCGTAGCCTTTCACGACGCTGGGATTCTGCGCGACTATTAAATTGCTCGGGCGACTGTAACACGTGGATAAAAACGAGAGAGAATCTTCGTTGGTTCAATTTACCAGCTGGCGTCCTTTAACTTTGTTCATCTCCAGAAGGAGACTTTTTATTGTTTCACTTCTTCTTGATGCAAACACAATTCACTGAGAAGTTATACCCAGTGTATTTAAACGCGGAGTAAACAGGGGAACAACGACGATCTGAATAATTCGCGAAATCGTCACGGTGCTTCATAGGGCGGGTAATTTCGCGGTGTTTACGAGTGAGTCCGAAGTGTACACCAAAATCGGTATCCCGGCACGTACTACCAATTACAGTTGCATCAGGCCCCGGGGAAATACCGGCGCCCGGCGAGGAACGAAGAGGACGACGGCGATTGCCACACGTACACCACGGAATATCGAATAATCAAAGTTGTGCGTACGTATATCCTCGACGCTGCTTCACGGTGGTGAACCGCGTGACACGCGCGAAAATTTTGATGGAAACTAATTTGTTGCCGAGAATTCAATGGCCAGTGGCGAGTGGACGTACAACGAAAACTGGTGGTTTCCGTTTAGATTAATTAACCCTGTATGGAATACTTCATAAATTCTGATGGAAGCTGAACAGTATTGAACTGACGGATATCACGAAAATAGAAAGAGGATATTATAGATCCAGATATCTTTGTTTCTCCCAGTGTTTATTTAAAATCCTATTCTAATTTCCACATGTCAGACTAAACGAAATAAATTCCAACTACTAAATGGTAAATGCTCGAGAAGCTTGTTATTAAACTTTGCCTTGTGCCCGAGAGGTAAGCCCAAGAATCACAAGTAGTCGTCGACGAAGGATAAATGCAGAGCTTAGAGATAATCGAAGGAATCCCATCTTGAGAATGGTGTAATACGAATATTGACGGCGGCACGGAAGCAAGTGCCGCCGCGTCTGAAATCGAATTTCAAGGGAGCACGAGTGGCATTCGAGGGAATAAAACGGGAGAGGGGTTGCGCCACTCGTACAATTAAGACGTTTCGGAGAAACAATCCCGACGAGCCGGGAAGACGCGAACGACAACGGGCACGGCAACGAGGTTGTTTCGTTAAAAGGAACATTACCACCCGGGTAGAAAGTTTATACGGAACGTGAAGAACATACGGAAGGCCGGAACTAGAAGCACTTTGTCAGCTCTGGAGAGCAGCAAGAATGAAAGACAGAGAGAGAGAGAGATAGAGGAGCACGGGTCTTCCTACAGTCGGCGCAACAACGATAGCGCAGGACAGTCCAGGCCAACTTCCTCGTCTCCTTCGCAACATAAGTTGTACTCGAGCAACGTGAATATAAATGAGACTAACGAGCTCTCTGTGATGTCGGTAATGACGGTAGATTGCAGTCGGAACAAGCGAACGGTCAGAGCTCCGCTGGATTCCACCGTTGCCTCGTTGTCACGACCAAGAGCCCTCAAGCTCGAGCATGCCGCTATCGCGTCAACGAATGTGTATATTGGCAAAACCTTGGCACCCGAACTATCTTCCCTCATAGATTGCGTCGGCTACCCCCGTAACTCGACCGATAGAGAGAGCAGTGGATGATTCGTCATTGGAAATTGAGTTCCCAGGGTCTGCTGGTTACGCAACAGACGGCCCACGGCCAGATGCACGCGTACCTAATGAATCTTCGGAACCGGTTATGTATTTCGAAAACGAAGCCTAGATCTCTGGTTTATCTTTGAATCAAGAAATCGTCACGTTTCAGATCATATCATGCATAATGAAGATTTTACTTAAAAACGTGACCGAATACTTTGATTTCGAACAGATAAATCTAACCATCGTATAACGAAATCGTCGTTGCGAAACGTGTGGTAAAGCAAGAATCGGATTTACAGGGATGTACGGGTGCCCCGAAATGTCGAGTACCTGCGCCTGAACTCAGGTCAGGATGCGATCCCCATTCAGGTAGGAACGGTATCTCGGTGGAAGGACCGCTTCTTCATTCAAAGGTCTGGTACCTGCTCATCCCCCCACTGGTTCCGGACCCCTATCTAACCGTCTATTGATTCCTTTCCCCTGAGAGATCGTACTTACGTTAGAGCGTTTTTATAACATCGTAAGTGTTCACTCATGTTAGAAGTGTTTGCTATTTGGTTTATCTGTATGAAAACCACTTCGTTCAATAAAGTTGTTTTTATCTTTCGGAATAACGTTCCCGTCAAAATGTTTACTGATACTCGAATAATCGCGGAGCTCCGAAACCTAGAGAATTCATTGTCATTTTGAATATAACATTTTGAAATTGATACAGGGAACAAATTATAACGTGAATCAATCCACGGATAAACAAATTTTTCAGAAATATTTACACTAAAACCTTCTTTCCTTTGAACTTAAAATTTGACTCCGTTTTACACCACAAATGAACTTGGCACGTATTGAATAATCGTCGGAGATAATTCCGGGTGGAGAGGTTGTAAGGACAAACGCGAAATCGAAGGCTCGCCGTGGAATGCACGTTAACCATTAATCATGTCCATCGGACGGCAGCACGAACATGAATAATTGGCGCTGGTGAACGATCGTGAATAGTCCTTTCCTCTTGAACCAATTACCGGTGCCACCGGAGCATCTCTCGAACGGAAGATAGAGGGATCCGTGTAAAGATTATCAAAGAAATTGTTTCAGGACCAGAAGCGGTAATGGGACAAGGAGAGCATGGGGTGGGAAGCATCTTAGAACGATATTGATGGACTTCGGAGTGGAGACGTTCGGAAGAGGAAGAGAGAACGAAAAAAAAAGGAAATAATGGTATAGAAGATAAAGGTCGAGGAGCGAGGAAACCGAGACTCGTTATCTTTGATAAATCTAAAGAAAATTGGAAAAAATCGATTCTAAGGTTATGAAAGACTAGGACGAATCGAGCTATCAAAGAGTGCCGACGAACGCCACTCCACGGAAACGTTATTGACAGTGGAATACTGAGATAGTACTGCTCCAAGGAACGTGTATAATAAAATGTGCTCCCACGGTACACTACACAAGGTTACTCTTAATTGTAGAAGAAGACGGTCTTGTTCGTGGAAACATTTAAAACTCATTCTCTATTCTACCTTACTTAATGATACCTACAATTCACAGTGATAGCTACACAAGGGATTCATTTCTTATTTAAGAAATTATTTTCCGTCAGTTCAGCTTGGAGGATTTTTTTTTACTTCCACAGCTCCTAACTTAATGTCAATGATCTAAACAACTTATATTCTAATTCGATCTTAATTATCTTGTGTTTACCAATAATAAAGTTACAAAGACTTCACAATTCATTCTAACACTCTAAAACAAAAACGAAGATATCGTTCCATGCTAATTTACAGCACAATATTCTAAGACATCACAAACATTATCATATACACACTCTCATATTAACTTTATTACCCACATTTGTCTATCATCTGTTCTATCCAATTTTAAAGTGAATAATGACACAATCCCATGGCACATTCAATAAACCATTACCGGAAAACTAATAATGCTTTCACCAATGATTAATGACTATCAGATGTATTCACCTTCCAGTCTCAGTGCACTGAACCATCGTCTGCAGTACAACTAGCACCATGATTCTTCCTCGATCGCCCCACAAAATCATTATAACCTCTCTCCTTTCTCTCCAATGTTTCCAGCTAATTTCACAATGACGTAATTACTCGAACGATCGCGGCAAAGTTTCGAAGAGAGAGAGAGAGATTCTACAATCGAGTATACACGTCTCTCGACTGCGTAAAGTTTCGCCGCGAATACACGCGAGCTGGAATACACGGGACACGAATCGCGTGTATTCCAGAAATAACGCAAAACTTCTTCGCGAAACACGTAACTCGACTACTAGGGAACAATGCCGGCAAGTCTGACGGCGGCCGTTAGCCTGCGCGCCAGCGCGTATGCACTCGGTATGTTTCGACGACAAGCGGCGCGGCTCGCGTGTGTATGCGCGTTCGCGAAGGTAGCGCATGGGCCTCTCGTTTCCCCGTGTCGTTACACCCGTATCCTTCGGTTTTATACCGACGCTTTATGGCCGGCGATAAAATTCGCGAGCTCGCCTCGACAAACAAAACCGAGCGCGACGAGTGGCTTCAAAGAAACCGATAAAACGAATGATTTCACCTGAGCCGCGACCCGAGACCGATTTCTTGCGGACATTTTGAACAACTCGAACGTGAAACCGCACGAGTTAACGAGAACATCGATCGGTGCGTTTTCTAACTCTTGGATTCGTTCCCTTTGGTGATGGCGAAGTGTATCTTTGTCACATATTGGGACCACTTGTTGACAACTAACGGGGCTCTGTAACTTGTTCAGTACCTACAGATAAAAGTTGTAGGGCAAATTTGCAATTACTGCAAGAAAGTACAAGGTGATCAAAAATTCTGTACGAATGTGAAAATGTCTTCCTGGAGATCTTAGAGGATGCAGAGAATAATTTATCCGGTAAAAGATCCTCTACTCGACATAATTACGAAGATTTTTAAATTCACCAATGAAAATTCATTTCGTACAGATCAAAAGACTTTATACAGCTTCCATTAATTTCCTGTAACGTGTCAACAACCTCTCCAACCTGGCGCCCAATTACAGGACACCGGTGTACAACGACTTCGATACCACGTATACATCATCGTATCGTGACTTACTCCGAACCGGGCACCGTAAAACGAATCGTAAACGATCGTGGGCATCGGTAGAGAGTGGGGGGGTTGGGGGCCGACGAAGGTACCGGTTGGTCGTGGGTATCGAAAGTACGGGCAAAAAGCTCAACGGTGAGCCACAAAACGAGGAGCGCAGACGCGCGTTTCGCCAAGGAACACCGGCGTTCCACCGCGATGCGGTTCGTTTACGTAAGACGATCCTCCGGCATAAAAACGACCGAGGGTACCAAGGATTAGCGACATCCCTGGTGTGTACCGAATTAGAGGAGGGGCTTATTACTGTGGCTGCAGCTGTGCGCTATAATCCTGCTGCGCTTTCCCTGGGTGTGTGCTTGCTGCATACATTGTACAGGGTGTTCCGGAATTTTTCGACCAGATCGTTTGAACAAATTCTACTGATCACTCTGATCAGGGAAAAAAAATAAAATTTACTGTCAATCACAAAGACTTCCTCTTCATGTTACAAACATTAGAAATTATTCAAAGTCTTGCTAAACAGGAGCACCCGATTATTCGAGCAGTATGCAACTTACAAAAAAGAATTGAATTCCAGTGCACAGACAGATACGTGAACATCATGCAACTTGATACAAGTTGGACGCTACATCAAGTGCCTAGCTTCCTCGAAGAGCTCAACATTACACGCCTCTTGAGACGGTTCTTGTAACGCAAAACTTTAACCGTGTATAATTTAAACGGAAGTTATGATAGTTTTCCATCTGCCTGGCGAGTAAATCCCGGTACGAAAGTTTAGACAAATAATTTCGGGAACAGCCACAGTCTGGGCAACAGAAAGACCCGGTACGGGATCCCTCTCTTTCTCTCTCCGGAGCGTTGCTCGGTTATTGTTTCTAATTTAAACCAACGATTTCCTGTCACGCCGAGCAGAAACTAGATGCCGCCGCCGCTGCTGCGGTTCACCACGCCGGTGTTCTCTCCCTTCATTCATTCGTACGGTCTCGTTCGTTCCTCGAAACGGGGTTACGTGGGTTACACGGGGTTAGCAATGCGTGCAGAATACGCGTGGGCTTCTTAGCATGTCGGTCAACGACACGCGAGCCCGTCTCGGGAGACAAGGCTTCCCTACGGCATGCTAGGGACGGCAAATCGCCGTCCGCGCCGGATCAAACCGAGAATGAATCGTAAAACACTTGCCCGCCACTCCTATTGTGCGGTTATTGTCTGTTAAAGAAGCTTTTCTTGTTTTATTAATCCACTGTTCCGGGCCGCTTAACGTGGCCGAGGCCTGAGTCATCTGTACAGGGTACTCCAAAATCGGTCTACTGTAATTTATCACCAATCTTGGTCAAAATTGATCAATTCGATATTAGACTTAGGTATGTTTACAGAAACTTTTTTCTTTCTCTTGACAATATCATTGTACGGAAAATTTACGTCACCTTTTTTGGAGCACTCTTGTAGATTCGTAAACAACATCCAAGCTATTTTAGCCTGCAATAATTGTTTAAGGTTACCTCTCGGTATTTAGGTATTTTTCACGTGTAAATTTCGATGAGGTCAAATTGGCGAAACGAAATGAAGTTTGACCAAATTAAGATTACGGGTTAAATAATTCTAGACCGTAGAGAAGCGTTTTAGATTTCAACCTGAAGAGAGTCACAGATTACCGTTTCGTGTCGTTGATCCCCTCAAGATCGTACCCCACGAGGTCGACTGCGAAAATTGGCGACGTAGAGAAAGAAACGTGAATTCCTGCTCGACTTCGCCGACCGCTTGAATGACAATGAGGACCGTTGAATGAACACGAATGTTGTGGTATTTACGGAACGGGTGCGTTTTAAATACTCCTTTCGTGGCGTCACGTTTGGGCATTCTCGATGGATACCAGTGGAAAAAAAGCGTTTTCTGTTCATTACCGTGCAAAAGCGTACTTACCCCGTGAGCACGCCGAACGGTAATAGGGCAGTCGTCGACGCGAAACTGGTCGAGCTATTATTTTCTTTTTTACGACGTGATTACCGTCGCCTCCATCCTGCAACTCAATTGGTCCATCCGCGGAGCACTCTCTCTTTTTCTCCTCGCGCGTTCTCGTTGCGCCCGAGCCAATTTTCAGCGATCCGATGCTGTTGCGACCGGTAAGAAGAACCGAACCGCGGGACGCGCAAGAAAGAGAAAAGCGAGACCTATGGCCAAGAAGGAGAGGGCGGAGAGAAAGATAAGTAGAAAAGGACGAAGAGGCGAGGACACAGAGCGAGAGGCGGATAATGAGTGGAAGAGGGACGGAGACAGGTCCACGTAATTTCCACGTTATTAATCCCGGCCAGGGGGCTCTGGCGCATTCCCATTTGCGCTCGTTTCGTCGCACATCCCCAGGACTTTGCTTAATAATCGCAAAGCCCCGCGAAGCACAGATTACTTTAAGCACTTCAACATTTATCTGAACTTACTTTTACAAAACACTCGTGTGGACCCCGAGCTTTCTTGGCCCAGTGGCGAAATTGGATGATAAAGATCATGATTAACCGACTTTGTGGCCGTCGTTCTGGCTCAGTTGCGAGAAACGGAGTTACAAGGTGGTGACGGGAAAATTGGAAGAGCACAATATGAATCAAATTCAGATACTCGATTCAGATGTCGATAATCCATAGAAAAAACTTGAAACGGAGACGATACAGCAGCAATGCCAAGACATCTTACAGAAAAGTCTATCTTCCATGTTACAGTATCATTTAATATAATACGCAAGAGCTGCCGGCACGCACGTTTTCAGGTAGAAAATTTCATATCTCGTGTCTTTAGTTTGTTCAGATTCCTTTTAAAAAAAGACATAAGGATCCGCTTTTTGCCTCTGATTTTTGTATAAATGCATTTTTTTTAAATCTCTGTTTTCTCAGGATATTCGAGTAAAGAGTGCACGAATAAATATGTGCATCAGATGCATTCTCCGGGCATTTCTCAAACTATTGTTCGAGACCCTATATCTACTCTGAAAGTAAATACACGTCTAGGGGTCCATTCAACGAAGGGAAGACACGATGCTCTATGAAAAATGATTTTGGATCAAGAAAAGCCAGTGGTTGCTCCGAAGTTATATTCACCAGAACTACTGGAAACCTAATCTTTTTCAGGAAGATATTGTTGAATCTAAACGAATCCCAGAAACGTAAACCCGATTTTCATTCGAGCAAACGAACCCTGCAATCGTAAATTTCTCGTTCGCGGGGATTCATACGTGGGAAGGATCGCGGAGGCAAATATTACGACTTTATAAAAAGCCAATGCACGAGACGGTTTATAACCGTAAGAAAGATTTTTGTTGACCCGGGAATGCTTTATGAACACTAACGAGAACAGCAAAGCCCGGGACTTTCTCGCCGTGAAACGATGCACATAATCGTCGTATAGCACATCGTGAATTTCCAAGTTTTCCGCTGCACCATTAAAGCCCGCAATACGCCCAGCGATATTTCATTTCCGGCAGTTTTCTCGATTACAGGAGCCCCGCGCTAAGTATTTATTATTTCTTCCCTGTATGAACTGGATGCCTCACGCTTCAACAATTTTTGGAGCTTTCTGTGATCCTTCGAAGAGTAACAAAGAGATTTTTTTTCTATTCGAACCGCAGTTAACAAGAATGTTCTCGATCTTCGGGGAATTAGAATAATGAAGAGAAAGGGAGTATGTCGAAAAATATAATTGTACCTGTCGCTTCATAAAAATATATAATAGCTCTTCAAAACGGAATAAATGGAAATGCAGAGAAAAATGAGAAAAAGCTTTTCGTATATAATTTTTTATTCCACGTGCAACGATGCAAGTGCATTAAGAGAGCACACGTTTTTTTCAATATGGAAGAATATGTTCATTTTCATAAATCGAATCCCCTTGTTATTCAACGAATATAAATCATTAGGGTTTGTTTATTTTGAAATTAATATTTTGCCAGATATTCGATATCGTATATCAGCAGATTGTCGAGAATACTGAAATGTTCAACAGCTGGTCCAAATATAACGTATGTGCGTATTTTCTTGTTAATTTAATGCCTTAAATGATAATACATTCCTATCTTAAAATATGATTAATTAAAACGATTTCACTGTTGAATATCGGAAAGTATGGAGGTGTTTTTAGTGAAACTGAAAAACAAATTGGAGAAAACTTACTGACCACACAGTTTTGGTAGGTAAATATTTAAAGGAATTCTGGGTACTTCATCATATTACAATGGATCTAGCAATGGTACCTACTAATACTAGATTATAGACCTCCCGCTCATAGAACTTTCCAAGAGGATTATAAGGGCTAAAAATCCGTCGTCCGTAGCAGTGTTCACACATCCACGCCCAGACATTTCAATTTCGAAACTCTAGGTATTTCCATAGCAACTTCTCATCCTCAAACTAAACGATAAGGACACGCGACTGAAAAACTACTACAATTTCATAAATATTGATTTTTATAAAACGTAACTCTAGTGATTATTGCAAGATCTAAGAGAAGTAATTTTCCAATTGCAAATTGAATGTTCGAAGGACTATTGAAAATATTGAAATCATAGTATTTGGACCGAAACTAGCCTAAGTTTCTAAAAGTATATGCATACAGTTTCTTTCAAATACGTGAAACGTACAAATAACATAAAAAAACTTCTACCTTCTCACGACTCAATCGAAAATTCTATGTATTGCTGACCACGTCTTTGTCCAAGTGAGTTGAATACGAGAGTAACGTTTGCTCAACTCCGAAAGCAATATATGTCGATGGCTTTTCTGATCGGAAGCTTCGTTAAAAGATATTGAATGAACGTCGAACAATTCGAGGAACTCGACACGCTAGACACGCGACCAGTGCACTGTACGTCAGGCACATATTTCTCTCCTCGAATGTATATGTACGTATATTTCAAGAAATATTTTTTTTCGCCGGTGCACGTGTTGCTCGGTCCTCGCCTTTTTCATGCTCTGGTTACGATTGCGAGTGGAGGCGAGTTTACTTCAGATTGCACCAGGGTCTTACAAGCACTCAAAACCCGAATGACATTTCGCTGTGTCCGAGCGCGGGCTGTGATTCTACGATTTACAAAAACTTTATCGCGTGGATTCTGGCGAACAAAGGCAACTGGATCGGAGCATGATAGAATCCAGGGTAAACATAACAAAATTCGAGCGAAGATTAAATTTCAAAATAAACGTACAGCCTGAACCTCCATTTTTGAGTAGAACAAAATTTATAACAGATGGTCCTTATTATTTTTATTTGATTGTACGTAATAGTAACAATAAGATTCATGGTTGAAGAAATACTGCTTTAAGAGTAAATAATCTGTAGCTATCTATATTTGTTAAAAGTGTTCTCACTACAAGTCTGGAACTGACATAGAACTTGTACTGAGGTTATCAATGATGATGACAGTAATGACTATACGTAGTATAAATTTAGTGCGAGTAACAAATCGAACTTATACCAAACAAATACTACATTGCACTGAAGCTTCGAACAGGTGGACACATAATGAAGACACACCATCTACGAGCACGACTCAAAAAACGGTAACAGTGACGATGACGATAATTGATACCTTCACTAACAACTCGACAGACGGATATACAGTCTCAATAAAAATCGGCATTGTCGGATTACGACGGAAAGAATGGAGTCGTGTCGAGCGAGCCGGGAGTACATTACCACTCCAGTTTCTTTCCTCCATAAAATTAGCCTTTGTTATGAGGATCGAGGCTTCCGTGAAAGGGGGGGGGGCAGCAGCAAAGACGCGGCAGCTGCTCCCGGAGTATTAGCTGACCCATCGTTGTCGCCTTTATACGCCGGAGCAACCTTTTACCGACGTATTTATTGTCGTGCTCGAGTTTACGACACCCTCGCCATGGACACCGTCGATTTTACGAGTCTAATGCTTTTCCCACTGCTTTGGATCGTGAAATTCGATCCATGCTTTCTCTTCTTTTCCTCGCGAAGGAAGTCAATTTCAGCCCAAAAGAAACGGGTTCCCAGATTTCGACTAGAAGAATTTCACACGACGGACCAGTCCCGAGGAATTTTTTGTATTTCTCGTTTTCCGTCCTTTTTTTCGTCTCCGCCACAGCTGGATAGGGGAGTCCGAGATAAATTTTCACGACGCGGGTCGATCGAACGACGATTCCGTTGTCACGAATGGAGTGTATTAATCAACAGTTATCTCCGACGGTCGGTTGTGTCCGTTCGACCGAACGTTTCTAGGACGGATAATGGATAATCGTCGGCCACCTGTCTCCGTCGTAATCTCACGAGGTGTAATTAACGAAGCCTCGTTAACATGCGGACTAAGACAAGGGGTCAAAGCACCCGTGGAAATTACGTACATAGCCTTTAACAGGCGTATCGCGGCCCGGTCGGTGGGTAATAGTTCGTCGAGGCTGCGAGAAATACACCAGGAGAGACTGATCGCACGCTTTTAGTACATTAATCTTATCGGTGGATGAATTCGGACGCGGTCACTTAGCGGCACGCAACGGAGCCGATTCGACCACCGAGAATATACGAACCACGAAGAAGTTTCGAGCACGAGGAAAACGTGTAAATAAGGAACGAAGCTTAAGACGCTTTAGAAGTCGCTGTGCTACTATACCGAAGCGACTGTATAAACAAAGTTAAAACAAGTGACTAAAGAGTGATTCAAACAATTTGTTTCACAAGAAAATTACATTCGTTTATTTTGAATGATTTCAAATTAGATCCATTCATAAATTGGACAGCTATTTAAACAGACTATTTTATAAAAAATTCTCATGAACTGGAGAAACAGGGGAAATTGTGTTAGCAACAACTAAATCATCTTTCTCCTCCTAATTACAATTTTGGAGTAATGAAAACGTATTCCTGCACTTAACCGAATTCTAAATGCGATTAAAAGAAACTATTTGACGTCAAAACGCGTGTCCTATCGAAACACGTCGCGATGCGATTCAACTGAAATTATGCCAGAGTCACCCCATTCGAACGGGCCAGCTCGCCGGTTTCGCAGTTAAAGGGTAATGAAATATGGCATTCCTTCGATACTACGGTCTATCCCGCTTTAAAACGTTGTTACGTTCCACGGACTAAAGAAAAGTTTGTCCATCGCCTGACGAATTCCGATGTTTCTTCCCGGAGAGACGTTGCGAGAAGGTCGAGAAGGAAAAAAAATTTCGAGAACTGGTTTCGGAACTAAGAAACACGTCCCCGACAGAATAGAGTGGCCCGAAGGATTTCAGCGTCCGTGGAAAGGAACACGCTCGTTAAGTTACCTCGATCGCCGCATCGCGTTAATTTCATGCGAATAAATATCGCATCCATCATTTTCTCCCCTGGCTCTAGGCTCTCTTTCTCTCCTCCCGTGGAAAAACAACATTCCCAATGATGGAACAACAGACCCCTCAAAAGATTAACCTTCGAACATTCTTGTATAATTAAGTGGAAATTTGTTTCGGCCATATGAATGATGAATGCCTCTTATTGTTGCCCCAAAAATAGAAAGTGACTTCACCAAGGTGGCAACTAAATTTTGCAGTCATTTGTAAAGACTGTAACTGTATGTCTGTGACAGTAAATGTAATCATATTTAATGAAATATTCTACTTATCAGCTGTTGTTTAGTTGTAAAGTACACAAAAACTGAATCAATTTTTAAATACAGAACAGTAGCGGACGTCCTCAGCTGTACAGGTGTCAAATACTCTGACACCTGTCATAGATGACAACAGTTCCACCTCGAAGGTTCAAAATGATTTTAAATTTTAAATTTCCCCAACCGCCATTTAAAATTCTTTCCGTCGTTCCGATACCGAATTCCGCGTTTCTTATTTAGTCACACGCGTTCCGCGTCGCTAAACCTTCCCTACGTAAATTTTGTCCTACATGCTACATAAGTACTCGACGCCACAGAAACGAAACGAAAAAACTATGTAGCTGCGCGTTTGTTGACACTGTTCGCGGCATGAATACGCTCCCAATACCCTTAGTGAAAACATTGTTTCACAGTTTCAAAGTTTCGTCAGGCTAAACACACGGGTCAGGTGTCCCTGAAAACCAAAAATTCCCAGAACTCCTATACACCATCTGCGCCACGACACGTTTATTGAGGGAAAATAAACCGACTCCCCCGTTTCACGATAAAGACAATTTCAACGCATTAAGATGATCCCCATTGTCCGCTTTGTCGGCAAACTGTACCCAACCATACGTTGAAACTTCAATAAATCCTGAACGGTGACATTCACACTAATCAACATTGGTCGGTAAATCCATTCGAATTAATTTTTCAACGGACGGTTACCTAATGAATAATGTGAATCCATATTCGAACGAAAAATATAAATTTATACGTTAAACTTAAAACGTCGAGTCAGTTATGGAATATTAGAGCCCCTTTGCATAAGATGCAATTTGACCAGCGATATCTATCAACGATTCTGATTGGTCCTTTTTTTGAACGATGAAACGGTCATTCTTCGTAGTCAGAGTAATCAAACTTTTGTACTGAAATTATGAAAGTATGATAAGCATAAGCATACATGACACACATATTTGTCAGATTGTTCAAACTGCCAATCTCCGTATGGTTTAAAAAACTTTAAGTTTCTTTTGCACGTAGGAAAACCATGGATTGCGATCGACGACGCCATTTTGTCCAGTGCACGCGATCGAACGTTCAGTCGATAAAAGGAATGCGAAGGAAACGTTAAGACAAAACATCGATGCGTACAGGTACATCATTACACTTCGATTAATACGAATAACATTACGAATCATTCCCACTCGAAATTTTCTACAAATATCCGAGGATCTAGCTTGTAAAATAATCGCTTCCACGGTCTAGTATGCGTTTCGAACCACTACAGCACAAAGGTAAAGCACGCACCTTTTTAACAGTCGACCCTCGCTTCGCCCCGCTCAGCCTCCGAACGAACCAGCTTCCCGTTGACTCCGGTTTCGATTCAGGTAATCCAAAAAAAAAATGTCGTGGAGGTAGTCGCCCTGGTTGGGGAACAACAAACACCTTGTCCTGAGTGTCACAAACGCGCGCTGCCTCGCGTTACCGTGCCACTGAACTCATCCGAGTGCATTCGCCGAAAGGAACGAAACGGAACAGAACTGAACGAACACGACGAATGGTATTATCTTCGCTTATGTTTTCACTGTCACACCGAAAAATCACTGTTACCCGTTGATCACACGCGATCAAAACAAAGGAGGGGGGGAAACTGCACATACGTTCGAGTAAAAGGGATCGCCTCCACGTGGAAACCGGCGACCACTGAAAAAGAACGTCCGTCACATCGGAGCGGCAAGCCGAAACTAGCGCGGCGCGCGGCTCACGACCAAGGCGAGCCTAGCAGGCCTCTCACTCCCTCTCCCACCGATTCTCGCTCTGTCCCTCGCCGTCGTTCGCGCGTTCCCCCTTCCAGACCACTGTTTCTCTGTCTACCGCGTGTCCCACTATCTCCCCCATTCCCTCCACGGACCAGCGACTCCCCTTCGCGCGCAATCCCTTCCCCTTTCTTCAACGTTCCACCGGTCCGACGACGATCCCTTCTCCGCGAACGATCTCTTACACAGAGACCAGCCAACCCGGTCCCTTTTCCAGCCGAGTCCCTCTAGTCCGGTGTGTAGTATACGAATATCCAGGCTCGTGTGTACCGTGCTCTTTCGTTCCCTTTCCCCGCTTCGGAGAAGCTCGCCGCGTTATGCACCGGTGCACACGATGCACGCAACTTCGGGAACGATGCGCCCTCGCTACGTCTCTCCCCCGTTCCGCGGATCTCGCCGACGCCGATCGTCTCGCGATATTCGCTCTTTGATGAATGGACGGGGTCCCGTGTGTGTATTATACGGAGAATTTGAGTCTGCCTATATACAGGATGATTCACGACGACAAACACACGACCAGTGTGGACGTTTAGAAATCGAGTTAGAGTTAGAGACATGACTCGCGAAAGCACGTGTCTTCGAGTGTTTACGCTTTTTCCGTGTTTGCCTGCTACTTTTGGTGAGACTTTATTTTTTACTAAAAATATCGTTTGTTTTGTAATTAGTTTGATCGAATTTGTATTGAGTGTGTTTTAGATATATTAGCTATTTGAACAGGTGTTGATTCATATTGCAGCTTAATAGTTCGAATAGAATTAGATTCAATAAATAATTAATGATCGTGTTTGTAATTGCTTTACGATATCTCATTGTATCTATGACCTTATGATTGAAGACTTTGTAAATTTACTTATTTCTTGAGCCATTGGTATGTGTACCCTGAGGGTATACGTATAATATCTGTATCTGTCACTGACTTTATCGTTATTAACAAATATTATTTTCAGGTTCTGAAATTGGGTCAACATTTCATTCTGCCTTATCTACAGTTGTGCATCGTCCATCAATATCAGGTAATTTAATAACGGTTTCTCTTTGTATAATTTACGTTCCTTTAATTATAGATGCATGGAATTTTGCAATATTACTGACAGTCGTCGGGAAAAATAATTTTGTGCATGAAAGGTGATAGTAATATTCATTTACCACAATGATATGGAATGTGTTTAAAAGTTGCTTATCGACAGCTTAAAATATAATTCTTTGTAATAGCCAGCTGCATATCAGTGTATTCCACGATTGCCATATCTTACCGTTTCGAGAAATCGATGATGACTAACAACGACATCTGTGCTAGACGTCATAATAGTTTCATTGTACTCCCTAAACACACTTCACGATTATGTAAAAATGGTACCTTGTACATTTACATCTTATCAATCACATTTTTCAACTTATACATTCAATGAAAGCAGTCATTTTATATTTTCCTCGCGGCCACCTGTTTTACAAGACACCCCACATGTTTACGTATCAATTTTCTCCACGAAACAAAGAATTAAAAGAAAATATACACATAATACGATTCTAGTTAGTATCAAGCTGAAAGTTTTTAAATAATACAATTATGCATTTATATGCAAATATAATTCATAATCGTCGGGCTAAACGTTTCTCCGCTGAAGATACATTAAGCAAATGTTCAGTTTTTAAAATTGCGCCGAAGTTTTTGCAGCAAGTTTCTTGCATGACTAAGAAACTTTTTCAAGTGTCTCTTACCCCGAAGCATTTCAGAACCGGCGAGCCTCTCTAGACTAGGATCGGTTTTAAACTCGTGGGGCTTCTTTTTTGGCCGACCAATTTGTAAGCGAAGGATCGCCAGAATTAGCCGGGGCCCCGCTCCACCGGTACCCATTATTTATAACCTCGATTTTCATTTTATTGTTGACTCGTGTGTTTTCTTGGTTTTCTCTTATTTACTGCCTCGTTAAAGCCGCCTTACACGGAACTTATCGTATTAACTATTGTCACGCGATTCATCGATCAATACATTGTTCCGCGGCTGCAAAGTTTGAACAACAGGTATCGTTAGTTACGAGAAACACATTCTGTGAAATTGACACGTAAAACAAAGCGAACCCAATTTACAGTCACGAGGATGAATCGTTTATCAAGTTGTTTTTCCTTGTCGTCGTTCAAGGATTTATGTCGTCCTTGGCAAGTTGTACGGTATATAATCAATCGCAGGATAACTGGGTAATTACCTGATTTCATCCTTGAGCGACTCGAAGGCGATTTTCGGAAGGCTCTCGAGTAACTCGAGCAGAATCGAGATCTTCGAGTGTACTTGAACGAGCGTTCGGGATTTCGGTACTGGCGGCTCTTAAGGAGGAACACCGTTTCTGTGGTCGGTAGACTAGCAACTGTATACTGTAAAGTTATTTCTCGTTGTTTTCACGATCGTTCGCGTCAATATTTTCCGTTTGATGATTCCAGCAGCAACGACGGTTTTTATTTACGTGTATAAATTGTACAATTTAATTTCAGCTTTATCATGGAATTGTATAATTGAAATTAAGAGAAATTTCATTTGGGTTTTAATATTTTCATTATTCTCTAATTTAAATTCCAAATTATTTGAATTGACGATGCGATATTTATTCCGTTAACATCAGTATTCATTAATTTGCATTGGCACACACACACTCGGAATTCAAAGTTCACCAAAACGCGTCTTTACTGATGTCCTTTGCGCTAGCATTGCGACACCTACGGTGTGTGCCAGTTATAGACACCACCAACCACCACCAACCACGTAAATTGCGTCCAGATCTTAACAAACACGTGACCACAGTACTATTTACTCCGGTAGTTGGTAGTGACTAGAGTAACGGGGCCGGCCATGTACCAGGAACTTGCACGAGGGGTGTACAGATCAAAGACACCTATATTTCTCTCGCTCCCTCTTCCACCCGTCTCCGAAGTATCTTCTCTCATCGGTTTGAAATTGTGTTAGAACACCATTACTTGGTCTTGGTCACCGGCAAATCTTCCCCGTCACTGTTTGCGTAAGTGTTCTTTAAAGCAAAATCCCATTAATTTCGTCGCTGTAAAAGACATAAAACCTTGAACCGTACGCGAGCGCCCAGCTTTAATGATTTCGTCGGTAATATTCACCGCGACGTGAAATTGCAATTTGTCGGCGCAATTATGGAGTTGAAAAGAAAGAAGACTACCCACCCGTACATGGAAAATTGATTATTATTAGGCATCGAGGAAAGATCGTTTGCTATTCTTGCTAAATTACCCAAGAATAAGTGACAAGTTTTTCTCCTACTTTATCAGATCACAATTTAAGTGAGACGAATATATTCGTATAAAGCAGCCAAAGGATTCTAAGGGAACAATTGATCCACCAAAAAAGAAGAACAAAGCGAATACCAGACGAAGTTTCCTGTAATGTCTAATAGGAGAATGACATTGCGTCTCCTAGGGATCTCGATACGTCCATCATCCCTCTCGAGTGACTCGTTAACCAACCAATTTGGCAAGCGCAAACCTTCTCGCTGTTTACGTCCGATTCCAGGACAGCGTTCCTGTACCTACAACATCCGGAGGTGGTGGGAGAGGGGGAACGAGCACAGGATGGCCTGGAAAAGGAGCGCAGTGGAGAAATAGGGATGGAATTGAATGGCAGGGAGGGTAAAGAGAGGCGGCTGGGATTTCTAGAGGTAAAGAGCGGTCAAGTCGGGACGAGTACGAGAGAGAGGGTCCAAGAATCGTTCGGCCCTGGCACGGCCAGCCGCCGGTACGTACTCAAGGCTATCAACCTCTAAGCTTCCATTAACTGCTGACTGCCGATGTGTGCGTGTACTGTCGGTGGGTTAACACGTATAAAGGGTCATACCCATTCCGTGGTATTTTACCCTCGGTGCCCGCAATTTTGCGGTCCTAAGCCGGTCGACTGATTGCATTGCGGGAATTTTTATCGCGGTGTACGCGCTGGATGCACGTCACTGAAATATGCAGATTCCAGCACGACTCTGTATGACTTCTCCTAAATCGATCCGAATGATTAAATCGCTTTATTGTCCCGTGACAGGCTACCGTACGATCGAATCTCGAGCTATTTTAATTATACACCGAGACTGAAGAAATCGTAAAATTTCGACATTTGAAACGAATCTCGATCAACGTGACCTAAATATCAATTTTGCTTTTGAAATATAGCTTCTGCCGATTGATGTATGAATGATACGTGAAACATTGTACAGTTTATTTAACCGATATGTATCGTGAGATACGAGACCTATTAAGGGATTATCATGTTTTAATACGGAGTGATCTTTTTTTTTCATTCGGTAGTCAGCTAAGATGGCGAGATACACCGGTTCGACGCAGAGGGTGGCGCTAACAGGTTCATCTCTTGCGTACAATGAGTCATGCTCGATTATAAAAACTAGTCTGACAAGGCAGGCTGGAACAGAATACCTGAACATCGAGTCTGATTCCAGATTTATTATTAACCGCAGCACAACAAGGTTTTTTCTTTTGTTCTGTCGTTGATACAGTTATAAGTGTGCGTAATGATACGACAGAAATAAAATATGTACTTCGACACCGGTAATTTAAATAAAAGCAGATCGACGATTCGAAAGATATCTACTTGGATTTATCGTAGGATTACTCATTCAGGAAGTTGAAGTTAATCTGCACAGGTTCCTTGAACACGATTTTATCAGAAACGAATTAACTACAGAAAAGTGGTAATAAGTATATAGTTTTCTGGTTTGTGCGAAACAGTGTGCCTCTCGCTTGGCACGGCTCGATCTTCGATCGATTCCAGAAGATCTCCTCGGGATCGTGACCTTCGTTCGGTCATTATAGCCGTCATAAATCATTCGGGGAAATTACATCGCAAGCTTGCCTGATGAGAGAATTACTCGTCACTGTATAAGGGAATATTCACCGTGAAGGCATAGAAACAGTTTCCTTGGTTGTTACTGCTGAGATTGTACGAAGTCTCGAAACGATTACCCCATTGCAGCATTAGGATTATCGGTTTGTTTATACACACCGTATGTACGTACCATTTACGTAAGTTGTACTTCCTTCATTTAAAATAAGCCTCCAAGAATCGATATCGAACCTTTGTGGGGGAAAAATTCAATAAATCTGTATCTATTCGTAGTATAATATTTCTTTGCAACGCATCAGCAGTATTTCATTTTCGCTAAAAGCAAGCCCGTGCTTCAATTCAACTTTTTATATTTTTTCGTTGCACGCTGATCGTATTATCGTCCATTTTCCGATAGAGTGGATATTTCCATCGTGTAACGATCCACACACATTTTTTCCCCCTCTTTACACAAAGGTCGCCAACCTTTCAGGTTACATTAATTTCTGTCGTCGACCGGATTCGGGGTTTATAAACAATTCGGATCGATAATCACGATCAAGGATTCATGTAACGGGTCGTTCGGACGCGCGCACGTTACAGGCTCGAGCGGCCGTTTCGCTGATAGATAACAAAACGGGCCAGCCAGAACGTTGATTAAAACTGCAATTATTGCGCGTGACCGCAGAATTCGATAAAAGCCGAAACACCGGATCTGTCTCCGATGGCCGAGCCGAATAAATGGGTGGGGACGAGGATCCGAGCGGGTCGCAGTTGTGACCGAACAGAAGCGCTTTATGAAGATTTACTGAACGAACGACCGAAAGAGATTATCCGATGCAACTTTCTCTCGACGCCCAGCGCGTATTTTGCGAACTCGTGCCCGTTGAAATCGGAACTGCTACAATCACATGCTCCGTTGACCATCCTTCAGGAATCATCTCGCCATATTCTTACCGTAATTACATAGACGATAATTCGTTTCCGGTTTGATTATTGATATCTATTCCGTCGCATCCACTGGTTTTGTGAAACTAAGTTTCCCCTCATATGGTAACACGAAAATTATTAGTTTGCTCTTCCAAGATTGCTTGTTTGCAAATAAAGAAATTATACATTTATAATTTGCCTGAAAGCTATCCTTGTTTTGGAGTGATTTTTGGGTAATGAATTACTCTTTCGTCAGTTCAGTGTTACTAGTTGAAGAATAGCCTGCGCTTAGAACACAAAAAGTGTAGGTTTATTGCATGCAACGAAAGACAAGGAGTACACTATTAATCATCCTCCTACCATACTACGCGAAGGGTCCTTTTTGCACGGAACGCTTCGTTTTCGAACTTCTAGCTTATAAATGATCCATCAACTATGCACGTGTCTAAATACCAGGTATATACCTGTAATAGTTTATTTCCTAGCGATGTCATCAATTACAGACCACCCCTGTAGTTATCGTATCATCGTCTATCATTCGTACGTCAGGTTTCACAGGAATCCGTACCCTCGAAAGATAAACAACAGCATGGAAGAATCGTCTCGCGAAAGATTCGACTCCTCTAAGATACGGCTGACGTAATTCCCCGCGTCTTAGGGTGCGTACAGGTGGAAAATACCGATAAAAAGTTTCCTGAATGAATTATGAATCCCAATGGGTGACGTGGGCCGTAGGGTGCGAGTGTAAACCGGCCGCCGCGTCCGCCCATTCATTCGTATCCCGGCTACGTTTTATGGGAATTCCATTGCGAATATTTCAATACACGCGAAGGATGGTGGCTCATGGGACGACCTTGCCTCATCCAGCCTTGCTCCCCCTCGTATCATTTCCATCATATATCACGCATTTGCCATGACGTGCATTCCTATCGCGAACGCACCATCGTTCGCTTCCCTTCGCCTGTTTGCCTCCCCTTTATACGAAGTGGAATCCGTGGCCGAGTGAATGCTCGGAGTACAAATCAAGACAACGCACGTCTGACGGCCGATTGATTGTTCCTTCTGTGGTAAACTTTCGTCGAAAGTTACCTCCGTGGACGTTTTATGCTTCTAGTAAATCAGCAAGACCGGGTTTTAAGCTGAAAATTACTCCAAACTCGACGGGATGCGTGCATAAAGCGAATAACAGTTGGCTGTATTTTTCACGGTATCTCCCCTTTCGAAAGGTGGTCTCGCTGCAAAAGACTTTACTCTTTCACTGGGACAGAGGTACTTGATGTAACGTTCTTGGAGACCGAGTGTATCTCGAAGACGTTACCGTGGAGTCGAGTCGCAAACAACCGCAACAGAGTACGGCTAATTTTCAGTGGTTCCTTTGCTTATAATTTACCGTTGTTGTCGCGAAACCTGCACGCGCGCACGCGCACGCACGTTCACCTGTAGGCCGAGGCAGTTTTAAGTATCCCAACGATCGGAATCAATTGAACCGGTTGTTTATTATGATTCGGTCGCCGCGCGGCCGCGGAAAATTTTCATAAACGCAATTAAATATATTATCCGAGTATCCGTGATCGTCGCCTCATTAGCATAGCGATATTTGTACGATGCCGCCATAAATAATCGAATCGTAACGTTTATCGTAACGTTGGAAATCCTGTAAAACGACTCGGTAACGTAATGAATGGCCGTCTCAAAGTTACTGCTCGAAGCGAAATAGCAATCGGGCTGGGGCCTATCATCAAATACGTTATTTTATATTCTATTCGTGTATCATAACTCGGGGAAAATTTAGTTCTAATACCCGGTACTCCTCTAATTACCGAGCTTTAGTGCGCTATAACGCTTAAAACAATTTTTGCCTGATAAGGGAAATACATAAACGTAACCGACGACGCGATTCGATGTAATGACTGTAAAGAAAAACTATTAAATTGGTCAGGACTTTAAATGCTTTTCTATCCATTACGATGAAAATAAATTTAAACACTGCGTAACAGTTATAATCAGAGTGAGAATATTTATGTGAAATCACAGATTTAGGCATTAATTGACAAACGTAAAAATGGGACAGAAATTTATTCCCTGCACTAGACGTCTTATTATGTTAATAATAATATGTAAATATTATTAAGTTTTATTGAAGTCTTTATGTTACTATATTTTGCATATCAAAATTTGCTGTAAATGTCTAAATATCCATCCTATACATATATCTAGTTATAATTATCCTTACAAGAATTTTTCCTCAATTCATAAAAGTATTTGTCGAACGCGTCAAGAGAACTTCCTGCAAGTTAAAGCAATAACCACACCGTGGATATCGTCATTGAATTAAGAGCAAGACCTCGACAGGGGTGAAAGCGGAGAAATGCACAAATCAAATTGGTCGAGGCAATACAAATACATATACGCGGTTCTGCCCGTGTCGGTAACCCGAACTTCGAATCACCTCTCGAAGTTGGCCGCGGTATTAATCAAGGTGTTACACTTTCTGTAATCCGCGGACCAAATTTCAAACAAATTATCCCGGGATCTCGGCGGCCGGCGCTGCCTCGCTGGCATTTTATAAATGGTCCCCAAGGAATAAGGAATTACGGGCATTAGTAAGGGGGTTGTCAACGTCTCTCCATGGCCGAACCTGCCGTGCCAGCTGCTGGTACCGCATCGAAGCAACGCGAATTAAGCGGTCTTAAACGTTCTTTGATACCGCCGTCGGACGACGCATTGAATTAGTTTCTTCGGCGTGACAAGGCAGCTCTCGTGGACGCCTTAATTTTTAACGAGTCGGAGTTGCCGTAATAAAAATGTCGTCCAACACGGTTGTCGCGGGTTCAGCTCCGGAAAGAGGACGGTTGAGGGGACAAGGAGGTAGCTAACGGCGTGCGAAAGGTGATTGCACGTTTTCCCGGATCTGCCAGTTCTACCATTTTAACCAGACGCAATTCGCAACACCATTACGCACCCCACTTTTAATCTGTTTCGTTTTTCTTCCGCCGTAAGGAACAATTTACCATCTGGCTTGAAAACCGGAACGACTCGGAGAGAATCGGTCGTCACCGTGTACGTAAAATGAAAAATCTTCTTTTAACGCGTGTCTAATAATACGTTGATAGGGTTATCGTATCGGTTCTGAATCGAACGGATTTTAATAACGTCGCGTAGCGTATGATTAACTCCATCTCTCGGTGCCGTCACCGGACACGTATATATGTTTAATCGGGTTCCGCGGCCGGCCGTCACGAAATTACAACCGGGTCCGTGTTTAGCGCTTGTTTCCGCGCGAAACGCGTCAGTTCGGAATCAATGTTCCCCGGCGAATAATTAGACGTCGGTATGCGGGAACGACGATGCATCGGCGAGAGGGTTCACGGGCTCTATCTTTCTCTCTTTCTATCACGTGGACGCACCCGTGGGGTACCATTACTTCACCCGTTGGGACGTTGAAATTGAACGTTGCCCGATACAGACCGGCTATAGCCTGTAACGGTTATTCGCGAGTTGCGGATCGTATCCTGCGGAAACGGCGAGTGTTTATATCAACTTGCTAGGCAGCACGAAGCCGTTCCTTCTCTTTCTCGTTCACTCAGGTTTTTCTCCCTCGGCAGTGTTACTCTTGTTTTCTATGTCTCGCTGGTCTGTGGTTGGAAATTGATACTCAATGGCGTGTATTCGTTAGAGATCAAAGAGAAAAAAAAACTATTCGCGAGTAACATTGCAAGCTTAAGCATATATAACGAACGAACGGATCATAGAAGTAGTAAAAGGGATTATTGTCGAAGTTCATAAAGGATCACGCTCAGAGTGTAAGCGATTCTGAAACCGGTGGCTTCGCTCTTCTGCTATATACTTCGATGGGAAGATCAAGCAATGTCAACCGGTTTATATCGTTAATAGGATTTTCCGTAAAAGAAATCTGCTCGCTAATTGGTGAATTTCACTGTAATCCCTTTCATTCTCGATGTTATTAAGGGTTCTGTGAAGAGGGCGCTTAACCGATTCGCAGCTAACGTACCGACCGATCCACACCTACTCTTTTGATTCCTCGAAGCGAAGCTCTCTCTACGTGGAATCAGCAGGATTTGCGACTGGGGATCAGGTGTTGTTCCGCGATCGACGTGTTAATTACACGCGCGATCCAGCGAACAGGGGGGCTGTGCGTTTAATCGAAGGAGGTCGATCGTCCCTGTCCAGCTCGTAAACCTCGCGAACCGAGGGACCACAGTTCGGTGCATCGGGACAGGAGGCGACGATCCTCATCTGGGGATTACGGTGGTTTAAGGATGAAAACGGACACACGATTCGCAAGCGTGTAAGCGCGTATACTGGTTCTCTGTAACGTAAAGTCGGCACACATATCGAAACAGCGAGCCAATACAATTCAGAACCCGAAGTATTCGAGTGCCCCGGAGTGAGTGGATGGGTCTACGTGATCGGAGTTCCCGATACTGTGGCCAGACTTATGGTGAGCCCTCCGCGGATCGCATCCCGTCCAATAAATGTTGTAACGTATACCCCGTTGCGCGCCTGGTGTACACGGTTCTCGAGGCTCTCTGACGGCCGCGCTGATACCAGAACGCAGACTTTATTTAATTAATGTAACCGATACCCGCGCCCGTGTAAATGCAACTGCATGCTCCTTCCAATCGTTCATTTGTACCCAGAGCCTACCTCCGCCACGCCGCATCGTGCGAATTCGAGCAACATTCGTCGGTGTATGTTACGTTTGATGGCCGAACGCGGTTAAATACGTGTACCAACGGTGGTATCGGATTGTTATCGAACACGCCGTGCAGCTTCTGAAAAAGAGAAAGCTAAACGGTCCCGAGCGGCACCAAGGCCGAATATACAGGTACACACGGTGCACCGTTCGTAAACGAGATTTATCATTTTCGGTAACTCGCTAAACCACGACTTATGCGTTAACCCTTTGACTGCGAACAGCGTCTATAGGCGTTCAAGGCAAGATGCTCATTTGGTGCAAACATATATATGTAGGGGAGGATTTTATTCGTGCCTGGAGTCGTTAGAGTAACACGAGCGTTTTGTATAAACGATGGAAGTTCCAACTGTTCAAGTTGGAACTGAGCGAATGAGATTAACTGTTTAGACTAAGATATCGATGTCGGCGCCGAAAGTCTGTAGACTGCGTCGTTGAAATTTGGGCGTCTTACGTTCTGTGTGTCTGTGTGTGGGTAACCTTTGTGAGGGCTATGGATTGGGACCCCGAAACAGTCGAGTGGTGTGATTGCGTGTAGAGAGTCGAGTCGTGAAGTAACTAAACCGAGACGTTAAACTATTAGTGTGTTGTGTTTTATTTCATTTCAGTATGCCATTATTTTATCTATTAAACTATATACATATCTACTGGAAATCCTATTAATTTCCTACATATACATGCATATATGTACATTAATTGTTTCACATTTGCAAATACCTTTTTGTAAGTAATTATAACTGTAAAATAATGGAAAAAACAATTTGAATGAATCATTTTGATTAGTAAGGACCTACGCAGTGTACAATATTGCGTCGTATATTGTGTCCGTTGTTGGTACCACTGAGCTGCGCGATTGGCACGTTTCGTTTCCGAGTGTTCCGCAGTGAAATGGTCAAGTCCATCCCGCGTTGGATCCTGCCGGTGGTCTCACGCCGCGGCCAGATGGGAATTAACCGCGAAAGTCGTCCGTGATCTCGTTCGCCGGGGCAACGGCGGCGCGGCGCGTAGGTCAGCATAAATGCATATTTCGTGTACGACACACGGCGAAGAATTCGCCAGGCCACTTATCTCGCGCGAACTTCGAGTGCTTTCGAACGGTCGCCGCCGCCGCGATTATACCGCTGCAACAGTTGGTTTTGGCGGCCAAGGAGAGACGCTTCGAAAGCCGTCGTATTCGCATGCGGACGATGCATTATATCCGCGACCAGTTTTCTTTTTCCTTTTTCTTCCATCGTTCCTCTCCGCGGGGACACGGTACCAGGGGTCCAGCGAATGCGCGCGCGCACGTCACCGGTAAAAGTTCCCCGCGTAATGGCATTCCGCCGTGGTTTCCGTGCCCGGCCGCGGCGCCGATTTCGGACGTTAATTGGCTCCTACGCACAAAGGGGCTACCAAATTCGGAGCGTAATCAGATACTCGGTGCACAGGGGGCACGCTACAGGTTTCTATGCGGACCGGTTGTGGCGCGCAGCACGACCGGTTGAGTCATCCAGGCCTGGACTCCTTTCCCGATTCGATACCCGGAGTAGGGAGGATGATTCGCCGTGGTTCCAAACCGCGAAGTCCTTGCGACCGTTTTTCCCCCGATCCCACGGCCGTCAGACAAGAATTCCTAGGGTCCACGAACGGTCGCGCGGGAATTCACGGTGGCGTTTAAACTTTAACCAGACACCGACCAAGCCCTCGTTCGTTTCTTTTCCGTTTTTTTTTTCTTTTCGTTTCTTCTCCTTCGCCCGGAATTTGTCATTGACCGGTGACGCCGCACGGACGCATACTTCGCTGAATCCTTGCGGCGCGGAGAAGATGGAGGCTATCGGTGTTCCTTCTCCTCTCATTACTAGGAACTGCTATTAAACTCCGGGCAGAAACGACGGGCACCGCGGATCAAATTTGCACGGGAATATCTGTGGCGCGCCGATTTTACACGCGCAATTGGCCTCGGGATCCTATTACAGCGATGGAACGGACGTATTTATCACGCGGTGGACGGAAATTGGGTCGTTCACAATCCACGATGACTTCCGTTCTTTCTATATATGTGTATACATTTTTAAGGATTACCCGGGTGGTTTTTCTATATTGTTATTACACCGATGACTAGTTTTATTGCCGGTGCTTGGAGGATAGAGGACTAACATTAATGTTGTTCATTTATCAGCTCGGTTAATGCACTAAAGAAAACTCGTTTCTGCGTCGTGGATTTTTTTTATAACTTGACACCTCTCCGTTTGATACTTCCTGCAGAAAAAAGAAAATATACGCGTACATAAATGTACGCTTCGATTTGCAAATCGACGTAATCCACGGGACCGTCGTTTTCTTTAAGCTTCTGGATACGGCAGCCGCGGGACGATCAATTAAATTATCCGAATTGCTTGTCAACGAAACGATTCAAGCTTATCAGAGGGGCTTGAATAGTCCAATCGGAGGGCTTGTATGGGCCGCGTAATAACGCGTAGTCACGAAGCCGCGCGTTTATGTACGGTTGTAAGCATTAAGTAATAAATGCGCATGCCAACCGGCATGCGACAGAGACTGCCTAACTGTCCATGTTGCAAGCGTTCGTTGCATTAACGGCACGCGTGATCCTCCTTCCTCCTGGGTGCGTGACTTTTTTTTTCGTTCCCTACCACCAACCTCTCTCTTATCCTCTTATCCTCCTCGCGCGTTCGATGCGTACACTCGTTTTTGCATGCGTGTATAACTCGAGGCAGTATCGCTATTTCGAATATTGATACTTTTCAATTCAAATATTGATATCTTGCATCGATATTTAATGCAACGATATATTCCAGTATCGAATGTAACAGGTCCTAATTTGTTGATTCCTAAGTCCTTAATTTCTTTTCCACTCAGGTTATTTGAGCATCTGCCTTCGTAAATATCTGCTTAAATGAATGATTTATTTCCATTTTTTTATTTTAATACTTCTAGTTTAATTGCAAGTATCGAATACAGCCATAATATCGATGTTCTATTCCTGATATACATGTGTATTGATACTCCGGGTATCAACACATGTCGAAACCAAATATCAGTACAATATAATTTATCTCCATCACTGGCACGTAAACTTACACAGATCGTGGCGCCGCGGAGAAGCAGTCGCTGACACAAATGATCCTCCCCGAATGAATTCGAGGGAGCGCGTCATATTTCACGCGACTAACGGAACCACCGGTTCGATTAAATTGAATGCAGGTAGGATCCTCGCGTGATAAAGAAGCCCAACGGGTACGAAAAACACACCTAAAAGAAGCTGATTCACTTTCCACCGGTATGTCTTATCTGGGCCCATAAACCTCTGAAGGTGTTCGCGAACGCGTTTCTACTTCGCGCGCTTTTTGCCCTCCTTCGCGGAGAACCGACGACTCAACGTCGTCGCCTGGACCGGTCGTGAAAGTTTGAAAACGATATCGGTGAATTTACTGAATTTCCTTTGACGACCCACCATCGGTCGTGGAATTAACGAACTCTTCCCTTTTGAGCGGCCAGCGCTCGTCAGAGGGAGGACCAGTGGCACACGAGCACACCGCAGACGAAATCAAGCAGATTTTGGGATAGTGTAGGACAGAGATAGAGAGGTCGGACGAGTCGAAAAGCACGGTCCGAGAGCGTGGTGACCCGTGCGGTACGGTATTCGTCGGGGGAAATTTCCGAAGTTGAACGGGCGCTGATTACTGTTCGTTTCGAGCGGCAGTGGTTCACTGTTTGGATAAGTGAGCCGCAAGGGTCGGGAACTTACATACATGGACACACGAATTTCCAGTTGCAAATCGTATCTACCCTCCGAAACAATATTCAGAGAGAAAATCGTCTCCTGGGACGATTTCAGAATGGTCCCGGCGCGAAATGGAACGTTCAGTGGTAACAGAGACTAGATTTCGGATGAATTATCGAAATGTATTTCGTTTTACTCGCTAATTGGCTCACTCGTGCAGGAAAGTGGCGACCATTAATGGAACTATCGTGTCACGGCCTGTAGATTAAATTTTGTGCACGCGTTTAAATTTCCATAAATTCCATATGCAACGTTGTCATAATACGCGAACGAACGATTAATTCCGGAACAGATGGCGACAATGTTCAGAAAGCTTGCTTCCTACGAGAAATTGGTTTCACCTGCACTGTCGTGTTGCGGCCACGCCGACATTATCCTTGTCCCGGCTCCCCTGTTGTACATGCAACATTTATAGTACGAACGGGCCCCGTTCTGTGTATACACAGAGACTTTATAAGCCGAATCTCGCACGGGTATATTAAAACAGGATAATGGGCGCACCAGGCTGGGTCCCTGAAGAATGGTTACTTGCAATTCACCGAGGTGCGATCGCATGTCGTAACCCTAATACGATGCCGTGGATGCTGCGGAAAGCAGCTTTGATGCATACTCGGTCGGAAATTACATAGTTTGAAAGTGGATCCTTTAGAAGATATTAAATTGCGAATTTCTCGATGCTGCCGGGTGCTTCCGTTCGCTTTGCGGAAGACACAATCTGTTCACATCTTACGAATGGATCTTAATTTAATTGTTACCGGCGAGTTTGTGGAAGATTCTGCTTGAATTATATTACTGTAGCCGCATGAAACTTAGCCGCGGAAGATCGTCTTCTTCGTTATAAATGCCACCAGGCACGATTACAATATTTGAACAGTAAGGATGCATTTGTAGAACAGTAAAACAGTTGTACCTCACGTCTAATTAAAATTGAATTAAATTTTGGAACTAAAGACACTACGTTCACTGGCTTCATCTTTAATTCTATACAGAGACAAACAAAACGTATCGATCTGTTTATCAGCACCTCCATCGAATTTCTTATCTATTCCTCGATAATAATTCCTCGTTACGAAACAGGGGGAACTGACGAGTCGAAATCGGATGGAAGTTCCACGCGAGTGTGCTCGAAGGGAAGATGCTCGGATAAACGGTTCAAGGTAGAGCGGGTGATGGCGAAGGAGGGAACAGAGATACAGAGGGAGGGCGTTACGCTGCGGCTGGGTGACCGCGTGGCTGGTTGCCAACCCACATACATCATACCGTGACATAATCATCCTACATTCGCACCCCACTCATTCGACTTCCCATGTTCCTGACCCTCCCCGTGTACCCTCTGTACTGCTGCATTACGCTCTGCAGATAGTCTCATCCGTAGTATTACGTGGCGCTATCATTGCTACGACGACGCAGCGCTTGTGCTAAACGACATCCTACTTCCGTCCATGGGTAAGCAGACGTCGCACTGTTCCAGCTCTGAACGCGAACCGTGGAACACCTGTGATGGGGGTTGATCATCGAGACGCGTGTGATTAGCGTAATGCATGCGGGACGGCTGAAAAAGGTATCTTTACGTATGCTAGAGGCGTTGAAGTCACCGAAAGTCGACTGGCAGAAGATTTGTGTGGTTCGTCAAATCATTATTGACGGTCTTACCAGAGGGCCCATTCCAAAGTAAACAGGAAATTTTCTAGAAATATTTGTAAGTCAGTAAAATGTTGCAGACTGAACTAGAGGGAATGTGCAATTCTGTAAAGAGGAGATGGTACAGTTTGAACAGCACGAGTTACGAGTCTCATTCGACTTGGAGTAGAAAGATGTATTATTGGACGACTTCTCAACCACCCTATGTGTAAAAGTTCAAGTACCATAAGAGAAGATATTGCGGCATCGCTGATGTTGGATGATGATGGATGGGCATGTTTCATGTTCCAAACGGACAGTCGTGGATAAAATTCCACGAAATATCAGACGCAGCTGGGCGCGTTTCTGAACGTTCCACTCAAAGCATTCTCATCCATAGCATTATGCTGCGCTATCGTTCCTGTGATGCAACGTTCATACTAAACGGGGGAGGGCGCCTTTACGTTCTACTTCCGTGCATGGTATTCTGATATCATTTTACGCCCACACCGTGTACTGGCGAAACTCCGTGTACTCGGGACGGAGGTGCAAATTTTACTGTAAAATCTTGCTATATTCTTGCGCAACGCATTTATGCTAATTCCATTTTTTGTGTTTAAAAACGGACGGAAACGATTATGTGGTGGACACTGTAGAATGACTGGAAGAGATTCGAATCTACATGCGAAGTAATTGAATTCAAGAGAAACAAGAGTGCAAGATATTTAAATATTTCAAGCCTAGGAACTTCCAGGTAATGGTTCCGCTGCGTCCTATCTTATGTCCTACATATCAAATGAATATTTTCGAGTAAAAAATAATTCACTCAGTATTGACCATTATTAGCACTAACGTGTCGACATGAAAATAATTCGAAGCTCATTTTCCAGCTTCTACCTCGACTGATAAAAATTCACGGGTTACTTTCCGAGACGCACACGTATTTCCCGTTAGAAACTCTCGAACAGCAAATCTACTTTACCACCCAACTTCCCTAGGCAACTTTAGTTCCAAAAGCCAGCTTGTACGCATCGAGGGTGGCTCGCAGTTATTTTTCCGTCCTCTACTTTGACGTTTCTATAATTCATTCAAATGCTCGCTCGTCTGACAGAACGTTCCCCGACAAGGACAAGGCGAGAGACCGTGGTCCCGACTAAAAGCCAGTCGAGTCTGTTTTATTCATCACCTTCGCCCGTAGTTTAAGCCGTAATTTCACGACGTCTCGCACGTGCTCGGTACAGTCGGTGCCCTGAGCAATCCCCTTAATCGTGAAGAGCTCCATTGTTTAAATACCCGGTGGATGCGCCCTTGTTTGCTAAATTCCACCATAATGGTGGGCGAAAAACTTTATCTACGGGTGTTAAGACTATGAGAGAAGCTTAGCGAACAGGTAGCGTGAAAATCTCGCGAACGGCCATATAACGAGACTCGATTCCACGCTCTATGACGCTCTGCGCTGTAAAATGCGCTCGACAGAATCGAGAGATGTTATCGCATCTCTGTCCGACAGTCGCGTATTATCCCAATATTTATTTCATAACCACTCTCACAGCCGTCACGTAGCATATTTCAACCACGTTTCGCCAATCGTCGATTCCGTGTCGACGTTAAGTTCCCACAATTATTTATGTTCGAACGATCGTTCCGTCAAAATTCTTGACCGCTTTTCCGCATCAGCCCAGTCGTCGGTAGACACCGTTCGTCGAATCTGTGCCGCACATAATTAAATAGCGTGGCATTCTGTCTACCGTGGTCCTTTGCCCGGGCAACAAACCAGCAAAGTGGCGATTCACGATAAATTCGCGCGATCGTAAGACATTTAGAGAGAGAGGTCGGAAATGTATTTACTACTGCGAAGCGTGAGCAATAAAACTACCGGTGCGTGGTGTATAACGAAATACGATATCGCCTCGGTGTACTTTCACAAAGCTTAATACGAATTTATTAGTTGTCCCGTTTCGTGTGTACGCGAGCGGTCTTACTTCATTGCCCGGTGTGTTGCATTTTGACGAACAATAGGGGACGACGGAAAACATGTAATTTAATGCGATTCGTTTATCTGAATGGGTAGCTGCTTGTTTGCTTCGTATCTCATAGTCTGGTATTAGATCGAACGGACAATTATCATTTTTCTGTAGATAATAGGAATCCGTTTTATAAATACGAATAAATCATTGCAGCTTGTTTTACACAGGGTGTCTCAGGTCGTGTAGTACAACCGGACAGAAAATAATCCTATAAGAACAAATAGATTAAAAAAAGAATAAAATACTTTGAGTGATACTTTGTTTTCGAGAAATTTTGTTGGATACACAGGCAGTAGAATAGGACATGGCTAACGTGTCTGTTCATGGCTAGCCATTTCTACTTATTTCCGGCACGACTACCACGTGATTCAGATGAGTTTCCAAACCTAATTTTCTCGAAAATGAAACCTCAAACGAACAAATTTATTCCTTTTTTCGACATATTTTTTTTTATTTATTCACCACCTGCCTGATTGTACTACTCGATCTCATATAATCTGTATAGTTTCGTGTAATTTTTTCATGTTCCACTAAATATGTTTTTCTGTTACTTGTCACAGGATACACCAGTTTTTCTTATTTTTCGAGAGAAAACGAGTTCCTTCGAAATTTAATAAGGTACTCGTCGTCGAAGGAAATGAAAAAGAGTAGTACGACCTATAATCCCATGAAAACGGCGCCATAACCATGGATCATAATACAAAGTTTACTGGGGCGCTGAGTAGTTCGCGGTCTAAGGTGGAAGGTAAGTCGTACCAGATAATGCGCCAAGTTTTAATTGTTATGAGTCATCACGGCCAAAGTTATTTCATTCTGCGGTTATTAAATCAAAATTATTAGTCCTGATTTCTTACTGCCCGCTACAGGAGTTGTACTTATATCGGGTGATTCATTGAATCGGTAATCCGGTTCATTTCGTTCTGCCTTTAATCGAACAATTCCTGCGTGGCACAATCATGTACGTTCGTTTAATACACGCGTTTTAGTTATGTGAACCGCGTCGAAATCATTTCATCAATATTTAAAAGTTTATATCTGCATTTTCTACGTCGTCGTCGGGTTGCATATAAATTTTACACACGGTACATACCGTATGTAGATCAGTAGACGTGCCTCTGTTGGAAACACCAGCAAAAACTTCCATCCCTGGCGAACCCTTGAAATTTGCTTTCGAAACTGCTCATGGTCCACGGAACTTCGCCATCAAGCTCGAGTTCGTCGTTACATCTTCGACTAGCGAGCAGTCAGAAGTCACGGGAACAGAGATTTTTTTTCGGAGAAACGTGTCGAAAGAGCCATCGCGATCTACCACTTCGTTAAAAAATATGGCCTCGCGGAAACGAGAATGCCTAACGAAACGGAGCAGTAAATCTCGTGTCAAATAAGGGTTTTCTCGAGAACGATCTCTCAGTCCAACATCTTCCCCTTACGAATCATTTTCAAACTTCTTCCTTTTTGGGGAAAGTACCAAATTTTTGGGTGCCTTGTTGAATCCGTTCACCCTCTGACTTCCACAACCTGAATATTAAGACGCGTTAAAATTAATGACTCTGATGATTGTACACGCTCTCAGTGAAAGGAATATCATGAAACCATAGGACGTGATCGCTGGAATCCTCAAAGCTGCAGGTTTCGAATATCCCAGCGGACGTCTGAGGACCTGGTCCCACATTTCGATGACCCGATCCCAAACAGCATCGTGCAGCACGGGTCCCCGAATCCTTTCGTTTATCTCGAGCATCGTCGTTTCGCGATGAATAAACAGCGAGCGGAGGTTCTTCGAAACAATTTAATCTACATAAGCTAACAGCTACCTGTCCGGTCTCGTCGCCAACGGGGGAGATTTGAAGCAGTCAGCGGAATGTAACCGTCGTAGGAGCGGCAGTCTCGGGCACCGGTGTACACGGAGCTGCTGATCGGGACTCGAAACGCAGGGGGAAACAGGGGAACCAAAGGAACGGCCACGAGCAAGTAGAAGCTGCAAGAAGGGAAGCAAGGGGGGTTAGGTAAGGAAACAGTGTTTTCTGAAATCTACGGGGCCACAAATAAGAGATAAAGCTGGCCTGGCACCTCGTATCTGGGATCTCGCTCTCCTATCACCGGGGCTCTGCGGATAAGACGAAGCACCCTCCGGTTGGAGCGTAGACTTTAGACGATTGAATTATCGTCCCGATCGATTCCAAATTTAACCTACCGTGCTTCTTCCACCATTGTCGACGAGATCAACGTTCATCTTCTAACCTGACTTAATCCTGACTGACAATTAATCCTTGTACGGTCACGGTACACCGGTTTCGAGAGTTCAAGCCAGGCGCGCGCAGGGCTATATTAAAAGTATAGATCGTACGTAATTACGGGTGGAACGGAAGTTTGCGATTGTTATTCAGCGGCGAAATACCAGTTGTGGCGGCGACAAATGTGGTTACCGTGCGGGCTAATTGAAATAATACGAACCGAACGATTTTCAAAGGTACATTAATCTTCGGCAACGATTAATTAAGGGCGCCCGGGCTATTTGATAATGAAACGTCGAAGCTCGTTAGTATATTCTTTGATTATGACCATTACTCATTCCTGTCTGTCACTCCCGAAGAGAAAAACGTTGAGCAACGTGGGAATCGAATCGATAAAAATTATACAACACTCGTTGCTCGTAGACGTTACACGTCCGCGTCGATATCGATCTTCGTTCGTTAACGGATTCATTAAAATCTGCCGCGCATATATTTTCAATAGAGCCGATTTATTCGCTCATTTACTCGTGATTAAGCGTGCTCGGGTACCCGTCCGCGGTAAATTGTGTATAATCGTGGAAAAGTGTATGCGTGCTCGCTGTACGTGTTCATTTCGAGGCCGTGGTGAGATACGATTGTTGATACGCGCCAGTATGGGCCAAGTGTACCTGTTTAAAACGCTCGAAATTGATTACGTTCACTGAATTGAGTGCGTCGGGCACGTTAAACGCGATAAACGACACAATATTTTTTCCACGGTGACCGGTCCTGATGGTCATAGCGCGGACGCTAACAATGTTTGCAGGAGTTTGCAAAGAAAAAAAAAAAGAACGAGCGAAATAAACGTTTATCGGGATGACGAGGGGACGGAGGCGTTGAAATTATCGTCCTGATCCCCATCAACTTGTCCCATCTTTGTCACGACCCACGTCCAGACGTCTGAACTCATCATAATCCGCCTGGAATCGTTTCAGCAACACCCTGACGCCTCGCAACCGGTTCTGACCCCCGTGTATCCAGTCGAATCTACATTGACCTATTCGGATTGGCCCCGTCAGACTTGTTCAGACTCACCCGGACACAGTTCGACCCGCATCGGTTCATCTGGACTCTTTGGTGTCGTGGTTGGAATTGATGTAGGTCTTCTTTATTATTTCTAGAAAGACATTTTTAGGTTCTCTTCGGCATAGCATTCTTAGGCTGAATTAAAGGAGACACTTTACTCCGGTACTCTATTATTCGAACAGACAGGATTTGGATCCACTTTGTTCTTCGACAGATGAATTTCTATTTGTTATTCATTATTTTCTCTATTACATAAGCAGACATCTATAATGTAGTTTTCTATTTGCTCTGGTACCCTTCGTCTAAATTAACTCACACCGAAGGGAATGCTCCCAACAATTACGCGACCGAACGTCCATTACCAGCCACGTTTATTACAACAAACGAAAGCGACAACCACAAGTCGATGATAAGTTAGACAAGAGATCGGCGATTGCTCCGCGATCGTTGTCTTCAAACGTTAGCAACCGGGGCCCTGGCCATGGAATTTATCTCCCATTGAACGGGGCCTGTCGTAAAATTTAATTAGAATTGGATTCCCATTGAGCGGGGTCACGATGCTCCTAATAGTGAAGTCAAGAGGGCTGGGGGGACAAGAATTTCGTAGCACAAACGTGTAATAACCAGGATGCCAGGTGGAAACGTACGCAACCGAACGTCCGTTTTTCTCCGTTTCTCAGCTGTGGGTTTCAGGGTGGCTCGAACAGCCAGCAGGGGTCTTTAATTAGCGGACTATTTAGCCTTTATCTTATCGCCGGTGAGGATCGGATAAGTTACGTGTGCCCACGTGTAGCTTTCTATCTGGATACTGGCGTCCACCGGCGGATCGAGGAGGAGAATGAGGAGGATAGGATGGCGATGGTGGCAGGTGGAGGGGTGGAACGGAGGGAGAAGGACTGCTTCGGTGGACGACCTTTTAACTCCGTCGTTGAGGAATAAGCCGGCGAAAGAGAGGACGAAGTGAGAAGAGAAGTCGAACGGTAGGATGCAACCGCGTTCGGTACTTACCTTAACAACTCGACAGATTTGTGAAGCCCGCGTTGATAAAAACAGACAATTACCGGGGCCGTACCGGGACATACGTTAACCGCGCGAGTCCAGTGAGTCTCCCCCCCGTTCCTCGCATTTTTACCGAGTCCACGCTGCTTTATGCCCGATCCCCGACATTATTTCGAGTTTCCTGCGGCGCCGTAAACGTTCCAGTCGCGAAAAAGGAATCACGGGTGTTCGTAGGTCGCCACCGGAGCAGACACACTCGCGTTTTTTGCCAACACGACGAAACTCGAACTCGAGAGGAGTCGACGTGGGAATTAACATTTAAGTTAGCTGCCGCAAGACGGATCGTTTTGCCGATTCTCACGTTTCTTTATATCTTACGTGAAATTGAATGTTCTTCGCATGACTAAGTATTAAAGCTATTCGAAAGGATTTAAATGTACGGTCGTAAATTAGAAAGACCACTGAAGAAATGTTATTCTTGATGCCTAATTACGCAACGACGCGAAATATTCACTCCGGATCGATGTAACCGTTAACGGATCGGACTGTATCAAGAACGGGCTCGTATTATTCCGAGCAGTTCCCCGGTAATTAGAAGTCGCTAATGGATTCTAAACTGTCAATTACAAGTTTCTGGCATCACGAGCGTTGTACGGCCGTGACACCGCATATATTTTCATAGCGCGTAACGATCACGCGACATGGGAACTCGTCCATTTGCGGCGCGGTAACTGTTATTTAACATCCCGCGTGATCCGTAACTCGACCGAGACAAGATCGTTTGAATATTCCCGCGAAAACTGGGATGTAGACTTAATAGCACGGATTTGTATTTCAACCGCAATCGGCGTTTGGCTTGAAAAACAATCCGCTGAAGGGAAATCGATTCCATAATGAGCTCTGTTAACGCAATTTGATAGCTGATTATACCTATGATCTTACAGAATTTTCAATTTTCCATTTTTTCTTTCCCACTTCAGCCTTCGTATTTTAGAATGTTGACCCTGTGGTATACGTTTCTGTATTCGATTCGCGTAATTCGTGATCGAACCGCTTTAACCGACCCAGCCCAGTAATTATTGGCCGTAGGACGACAAATTAAATTGCGATGCATATCTCGGGGTGGACTGTTCAAAGGTGAGATTAAATACACGGAGGATAAGCATTAGATCCAATTCCGGCGTTCTCCGTTCGATCTGGGGACCGAAATCAGACAACGTAGTTTTCCATGCGCGGCTTTGCCCGGCAATTTCGTCCGTAATCATACGGACAAATGAGAATTGCCGAGTGACATTAGCACTGATTACGGACTGGATTGCTAATCTATTTATAATTGTCCTGCCGCTCAGTGTCCCTAAATGCAATGCCAATTAACGTGGAATCGTTTGTACACACACGCGTCGGGGGATGGTCAATAAACAACGGGCATGGCACACGTTCGGCTATACGTCACGAAAACTTACCTTTAGTTCGATTATTGCCGATCTTCGATTAGCTGAATTGCAAGGTGGATCTTCGACTTTCTATCGAAGATCATCGAAGGTTATCGAAGTAAGTGTGATTACATTTCTGAACAGATGACAAAATAAGGATCGCGTTTGATTAAGGTTTTTTTAATTCGTCACCTCTTTTGATCTTTTATGGCAACCTTTTAACATTCATCTTCAAAAATTATTGGATCGTGTAGTGAAGACCCTGGGAAGCATCTCTGAATTTTTTCAAATTTTTTGGAAGCCTACAAGGTAAAAAAATAGGTCTGGACATAAAAGATCCAGGGGATGACGGAAGCAGTGTAAGTAACGGGGGCCGCGGAGGGTTAATGTCGTTAAATTTACATCGGACAAATTGAACTGTTCGACAATTCACGAAACACGGTGGCAATTATCGAACGTCTGCTAAGAAAACGCGATTAAGGATAGCGCAATTCATTCTGCCATGAAATCTGCCATATCGAGGACCATCATTAATTCTTTCAGCGTTTCTTGCGAGGCGAACTTGCACGGAGGCTCTCCGCAAGAAGATTAGCCAGAACTGGCCCCGGTTTGTGTCACCGCAAAAAAGGATTCCCGTAACAAGAAATTGTTGTACTTAGAAGTCGCGGTCGGTTGAACAGTTAGCGACTAGATTGCAGGCCTGTTCTGTCGAGCATCGTGAGCGTGACACACGGAATGCTGGGTGAAGTCTCTCTGGACTCCATCTTCTTCAAATTATAACGTCATCAGGTAGATACACTGTACTGCATTTCTAATGTACGAATAACGGGTGTAAGAGATACTTATTTTTCTTGAATTCAACAGGACAAAATAAACAGTGCAATTTTAGAATTTAATCTGACCAATCGTCAGGTCAAAGTTCAGTTAACGACCAATATAGTCGTTTGATGATACATTACGTATAGCAGGTTCTAGACTAGAATAATTAACAATGAGATACGTTGCTATGATTCAAAGAATCCTTAGATCTCGATCAAGTGACATAACTACGATAGTTTTCACTCCTGCGAACCGAACGTAAATCATCCTGTCCACTCGCATAATACAGCGTTTAGCACCCGTTGTTATTATTCAATGCCTAGCTCACAAAGATTCGTCACGCTGCTTCTAATGTCCCTGGGGGTAGATGCAGTCACCGGCACATTTATACGGTAATAATGAAAAACGTTCATTGTGCTCCAGGAAGAGGACGTCTCGACGAAAGGAAGTCACCGTGAATCCAGTCTACGAACGCAAAGTTAATCTCGTCCATAGTCGGGTGGGAATCGTGATTAAACATATAAAACAAACAACGTCGGAATCTTTTGTCAGCTCACGCAGAAGTGCGAGAAAACAAAAAAAAAGCAGAAAGTGTACAATGGACTGTTCGCGTTCCGCCGGTATATCATCCTTAATTACGCATCGTTGCGCTTGTTCAGTGGCCATGAAATGGTACCAACTTCATATTTGCGGCTGACGGAACGCCCCGGCATGCGCGCGTGCGCGCGGAACGGTAAAGGACGAAAATACGCGAAGAAAGGGGAACGATTAAAGTGTCGTAAAAAAATTTTTACGCGCTCGTGAAATTACTCCTGGGTGGTAAGCAAGTTCGCGTTACTCTCCTCCAGACGGGGTGAGTCTCTGTTTCTTCTGTCCCAGTCGCCGTGAAAAGGAGATCCGCGGGTATGATCCGTTTCTCCGATCTGTGGCGTTTATTCGTTGTTAATTTACCGTTAGCCACGGAGGAGAAACTCCCAGCTCACCGGTGGCGAATAAAATGGCCGAGGGAGCCGAACGATTCACGAAGGAATTGGGTCACGCCGGTGGTTAATGACTGCTGGGAATAAAAAACAATAAACGCACGTGCGCGTGCGTCCATTTTCCTCGGCAACGCCCCGCGACGACGACGGCTGGACCCTTTTCGCGGGTCGACCGAAAACGGGGGAATGTCGGACGCTTATGTGATTTGTTATAACTCATTTTCTTGTGGTCCACCGTAGTTACACGTGTTCTTTCGCCTGTCTTGAACGTTAATTCAACGAGGACTACCTTGGATTCAATGGACTTCGTTCTGAGTCGCTGTATCTGGACGTTTCCAAAATTAAGATTCTGGGTTGGATCGCTGGTTATAGTTTGGTCCCGCGATTCTAGACAGACATTTCTGAATTCTGATTTGATCTAATTGAGATTTCTCAAATCTAGGTTAGTACGTAAGTTGAGATCACCGACTTGGATTTACATCGACCTTGAATTGATCCAAATTAGATCCACTGACCGTAGATTGACTCCAGTTGTGTCTCTCGCTCTTAGATTGCTCCAATTAGACCCTCTTGCTTCACTCGTTCAGTATTGTACTTCCTGTAGAATTCAGTATTACTCCAGTTAAAAATGCAGGTCTTTTGTTCGAAGCTGTTCGGAACAGTGAATTGTTTCCAGAGTACTATACGACGCTAGAAAACGCACGTTGCAATTCGCTACTGCAAAGATACAAACACCAACAGCGTATACAAGCCAGCTGGCTCTTCCCAGATAGTCGTTAGTCTTCCGTAGACAGTGGCACATCGTCTAGGACTGCCGACAGCTCCCTCCGCGGGTACACCAACCCGGTGAATCTTTTATCGCGACGGATGCACGTCGATTAGACAAGTTCCACGAGTTGTTCCTTAACGTTCTCCCCTCTTCCCTTCCACTACCCCCCTCTCAGGGGTTTGATTGGAGACATTTATAATGCAGGAATCGTTCAGCGCGCCGTGCTTTATGTTCGCGCTTCAATATACTTTCTTATCGTGATATACGAAGCGAGAGGATGAATTATGAACGATGGGGGATCGCGAAGCTAACGCCTGCCAACGGGAAAATATTTAATCGTTGTTTTTGTTCGGCCATTGGTATCCATTCGCGATCTAATGTACCTCCTCGGGGTTTTCGCTTTCCGATGATTCTTACGAATCCGATTTTTACGGTGAATTCTCGTTTCTTTCCTGCAGGTGTTCCCACGATAACCCTCTGTACGCGATTCTCAGTTGCGAGCCGACGTGAAAGTGGTCGGTAAAGAAACATTCGATACAATTGCTCTCCGAGCGTAATGTTCCTGAGTATCGAAGTTTAATAAAGTTAAATTTAGTTTCGCTACTCTTTTTTCCGTCACACTTTCACCCGTTGATCGCATTTGTTCCGGCGTGATTAATTACGTGCATCGATAGCGGGGAAATAATACGATTTACCTTTCAATTACATCGCGACGGACGAGTACTAGATACACGTATAGTCGATAGATTGCGGTCGATTACCGCGGACAATTTACTCTAACAGAGCTATAAGAAAGGAACTTAGACGTATTGTGTATACTTCGGCGTTTCGCGATCCTATAAACACGATAACTGCCTTTGGATCGTATAATTTTACGGCAGCATAAAGCAAATTATCGGAATCGGTTAATTAAATCTAAACCAAAATTTACTATTCAATTTGTTGCATAAAGACATCTCGCAGAGTCATTTTTTTCGGGGTGGTCTGAAGTTCGTGAAACATTCTGCCACATTTTATACGATTTTTTAATTTACACCACATGCTTTATTACTTCGACACAATTTTCTTTCTAATATTAATATTCGTTTCAACACTCTCTTTCTCTCCCTTTCGTAGTACCGTTAACGGCGGGACACGGAACTTTACGAGGTCCATAACATCGAATTTTTATCGCACCTGCTACTTAGAACTGCTTATTCATCCCGTTGCTACTTTTTCCGCCGTCTTTCATTCGCGCCGTCGTTGCACCGTAACTCGGGAGCATTTAAACTTTCTAAACAACCCGCGAACATTTTTACAACGAACGTATACTTTACAACGAAACCATCGATCGCACCGCTTCATCTTCCGTTTTCGTTTCGGTGGCATACCCACCCGTATCGGCTTGTCTCGAATTCGAATCGTCATTTTTCACGAAACTGATGGCTCCGTTTATCTCTGTATACAGATGGTATTATACCTCCGCGGGATGACGAATGAATTCAATGGAGGATGACGTACGACGCGATAGCCGGGTGTACGGATTGATGTCTTAAGCATCGACTTATAATCGAGCCTGGTAGAAGTGGGAGGGGGACAGTTTGAATGGCGTTCGTGGCTAACGGAAACCGTGTCTTTGTACACCGTTGACCGCGAGAATCTCCGAACGGGGTCTGAGTAACCGCATCAAGACTCGCATTCGTTTATCATCCGCGATTTAATTAAAACGGTCACGACGCAGACGTGACGTCGAGATGTGTCTGGAGCCACGAAAATCTTTTCAATGCAACCGCCACGAACGCGTTATGAGCGAAATCGCGTATTCAGAAGCGGTGGGATTTGATTTAACGACACTGTTTTTGTGACTACGACGGCGGCGACGGTTTTCAAGGTACCAGCCGATTCATCCCGGAATGAAAGCCCGTTTCCATGAACAGGCGACAGGCGAATACACGTTTCGGCGGTGAGAGGGAAACGATTATCATGTTGAAAACGGCACGTCAACTGAATCGACCGCCTCAAAAACAAACGTCGCAGTTCGGTTGAATGTGTACCTACATTGTTGAAAAGTCGTATTTACCGAAGCTATTGAACGTCGACGGCTATCTGTTTTCTATTACGCTCGAACTTCGTTTACGCGTCACGGGGCGGGGACGTCGTTATCGAAGAGAACCCCGTAAAACGCTGGAACAATGTCTCCCTTGATTCGCCGGTAAAATCTGACGCGTATTACCCGAAATTGTTGTAGCTCGGTGTTGCGTCGAAATGGCACCAAAACGACCACATGACATCATTGCATCGTCTTTTTTATAGCGACGTCTTTCTGTCAATTCGCCAATGTGCCACAAACGTTTAACGCGTTGACTGCCACAGTGAAAAAAGCCATAGGTAGTCGGACACGCTTCAATTCATTCTTTAAATCCTGAAACGTCGAAAATTTATGCGTTTCGTGAATAGAAGCTGTTGGTCTTGTTCAAAATTATACAGCGATATTGATTTCACGTTAAAATTTTCGAGCCCTATTTGAATAATCTCTTTGCTATGTACGCGTCACTCATATCTGTGTGACGTGGCAGTCACAGTGTGAAACTACCATTTGCAAAATGAAGAATCACCCTTTTATTCTCTATTATTAAATACTGAGCATCTTTTACAGGCAGTCAGGTACGATTAAGTCTTTCAAACAGGCTAAGCTCTTTCCGAACCAGAAAACCGTGATGCATCTTCGACGGACAAGGATCGTTCGGGATGCATTTCACGCGGGAAAAGCTCTAAAAAAAAATGGATCGATCGACATTTTTACGCGACAGGATCTGGGAAGTATTTTTTTTACCCCAAGGCGCGTCGGAGGATGCTCGAGCCATAAAAGCCGCGGGCACTTCAGGCGTCTCTCGTAGGATCAAGGTGCTGACGTTAACTAGTCGGTGGGATTAATCGATCAAGCCCTAGCGCAGCGTTCTCCTGTCGCAGGTTGCAGTGTCAGGGATCACTCCTATCCCCCGTCTCCGTTACGTCTCTGTCCGAGGGCGGAACGGCGTTCAATCGCCCGCAGAAAAGTCACGTTCGATCGGAGCCGGTGAAACGTGCAAAGTTCAGCCGCGATAATATATCATACGCCGCGGTCCGCGAAGCCTTTCTCTCTCTCTCTCTCTCTCTTGATCCTTGCACGGGGCGAAACAGCCGCGACGTAAAGCTTTTACGCTTTCGCGCGATTTAAAGAGATATACCCATTGTGAATTATGCCTCGCTTCCCTGTACGATGACGAGCACCTCGTGTCCAGTATTTACGGCCATTGTCTTGGTGTAGCCACGCTCGGGGCTAGTGCCGCGACCGCATCGTGATCGTTATTGAGGCGCGTGGGTCGTCTTCCTCTCCTCTTTCTCCACCTTTCCTCCATCACGTTTCGTATCCTCTCCTTATCCCCCGGTCGACCATGGACGTAGCAACGTTTTTCGACTACACGTATGTACGTATTACGTTGGATCAATGGTTCCCACGTGTTCCGATAAGACGACCTTTCGCGGACTTTTTTCTTAACCCTACTCTTCCCCGTTCTGTCTCTGTCTTCCCCTCTCTTACCTTTCCGTGAACGGGTTTAATTCGATGATAAATGCGTTCGACCCGAAGAGGAGGATCTAGAAGGATACGGACGCGGGCGAAATACATACGTTTCCAGTATGGAAAAATTGCTAGGTACGGATATACATATATTACAATCCCGTTACAATTTCTTCGGACCACCTCGTTCCTCTCTGTATTCCACTTGGGCAGGTGAATAACACACCTTCCCAGCCACCCGAACGTTTCATGCCTCGTCTCATCGCGCGCGAACATTCCATCCCGAACGACAATCATCGTTAACTAAAACGCAACGGTTACAATCGTGGCCGTCCAGACGATTCCGAGAAGGTCCGTTTTAACCGATGCCATGAACCGCGGCCCGTGAATCACACGCGACACACCCGCGAACCCGTTTCCACCCCCTGGCTTTTCCGTGATACTTAAAATTTTAATCTCGGTCTAAATCTCGACGAGGATATACCGGTCACCGGGAGTATTTCACTGTTTATTGCCCGAAATGGCTTACTCGGATTAACGGCATAAATCTACGGGCAGATTTACGGGGAACTTTTGGCAAATACGTAACCACACACGCGTGTTCGTCGAACAGGTGTATATCGTCATCTCTCTTTGTCACATACAATGTCCCCCTTTTCCCCTGACCAGTGTATACCTGTCTCTCGCCACGGTCCGCAATAACGAGCACTAAGGGGGTTGGGTGGGGATCGATAAAAGTCACGGGGACGAGATCCACGGGGCCCAAGCGAAACTCTCGGCTTAACCCACTCGTTAGTAAACATTCCCGGGATAATACACGAAGAACGACGAAGGATTTGTGGGGCGAGATCGAGCGTTCGCGTGTACTCGCTGGGCCACAACCGCGCGCGAACCCGCGAATGCGACCCTTTTACACGAATATCTCCCCATGGTACGTATACAGTTATAATTGCCGCGATTCCGAGTCACGGTTGCGAGTGCGTCTACGATTACCCATTACCCGGATGAATATCTCGGATTACGGCACGGCAGCTAAATAAATTACTAAAGTACGCGGCTTGGACTGTTCTTTCTCTCTTTCTATCCCGTTTCTTCTATCTTCCCGGGGATCCCTCGTCGCCTCTCCCTCTTGTACACGTATACACACCTATATACATATATATATATATATAGACACAGGTGAGTACTTACCCGGCTCCGTTCCGCGGCTTGCATATTAACAACGCCATAATGCGTATGCACCGGTATAAATCCTCGTTGCGTCGGCCGGCCGGGCGTGCGGGGCTCCTCGATTCTCGCGGGTGCATAGAGAAAAGAGCATCGCGGTTCGATCTCCATTTGGTAACGAGCCCCGGCCGATTCCAATGGGGAGGACGCGGTCTCCGCGCCCCGGTCAGTTTATGCGGCCCGGTCACGCGTAAATTTCACGGGGTCGTTGTATTTTTCCGCGGCGACACGACGGGGACCCCGTGTACCCCGGTGCTAGTTATACGGTAACGTTCGTTTCTTTATGAAAGGTTTATTAATTCGTGGATAACGTGACGAGGAACAACGCGGCGTCCCGTGGTCGCATGGTGGCTTCTGGTAATTTTCTTTTTCGGATTAACGAGCATTTTTTGTTGGTATTTCGTGGTTTAATTAAGGACGAGTTTGTTGGTGATCCGTTCGTTATGTTCGTTTCTTTTTCAGACGAAGTAAGAACTTGTTTCACGAGGGAAAGATACAGTGGATTACGCTTGTTTCAGCGACTGGTTAATCGAGGTAGTTGTTTTGGGACAACGGTCAAAGAATTACACCTAATCAAATGGTACTGTATTTATCTATGTATATGATATTTCGCATAATTCGGAGAGCCGCTTAATCGGGTCAAAGAAAGCTAGCCCCGATGTGTCCTAAGTAACTGAAATCCACTGTATTTAGTGTCGAACATCAATAAATTTATCACCTACGTTTTCAGTCAAATTATACACAATCTCATTTATTTCCTCATGGAAATTGTTAAGATTAATAGAATGGATTAGAGTTCAAGTTCAATAAATTGTGTTATTTTCAACGACATACACTTTCTGAAGTTTCAATAGTTTTCTACGATGATAGATCGACACGGGTAGGTCAACATTGGAAAACGAGCGAGGTATATAAATGTAACAGTCGTGTTTCATGTGACTCACTGTCGAAGTAACAAGCTCCAGTAGGAATCTATTCATAGCTACCATTGATCATCCAAGTGGAAACATATAATGGAATCCCGATTTATAACGAACCTCTCGAAGCTTCACAGTATGCCTTGTAGTTTTATTCGTTCCTATCCTTATCCAACGGCCTCGATTCTTCCCACCAGGCGAGAACAATATTTTCAGACGATGCAAAATTTACTACGATCCCTCACCGCAGGATGTTCGCACCGTATTCCCTGACTCATTCCTTTTACCTTGAACACTTCGTGTCCTCGCGCGTTCGACGTACAATTCGATAGAACATCTCCATCTAAGGACACGCGTCGTGGCTCCGATGATCCCGTCGGTTGCATTCTCACGATGGATCCGCGGCTGTCCGTACCACGGCTTCTCTCTCCGAGTACAATGAATTTTTATCGAACGCCTGTAATCTTTAGTGGAAACAAAACCTTTTCCCTCGCGGAGATTTATCGGCCCCTGTCCGCGGAACGTACTAACCACGGTCTCGCGGCCGCATGGCCAAGGCTCACGTAGATAACTTTCTCCCGCGTGATAAGCCGTAAGGTATAAATCTGAATTGTTTTTATAATTCCACGCCCGCGCGCGAAGAGACGAGGTATCGAGATAACGGGGATTCTAACGAAGTCTGTAATTTGCGGGCCGCCAACGCCACGATGCACGCGGTCCAACCGTTCGCTGGGGATCCGCGCGCTCGCGATGGATCACGATTTAAACCAATCGCCGGCCGATAAACACCGGGGAATAAAAGAACGACTCTGGTTGCGTCGCTTGTAATCGATCGGCCATTAACCGAACGAATCGACCGTTTCGCTGGATCATCGCCGTTCCGATTCAGTAACGGACCACGAACTAACCACAGGATCTCCCCTTTTCACCCTATTACTATCCGTTTCTAATCCTTCTATTTTCTACGATGGATACTACAAGGGATCGTCGTAATTTCTAAACCTTTAGTTGCGACGTGGTGTGCGCGTGTCAGTCGTTGAGACGCGTGGAAAGTGCTTACTTATGAATGAACTAGAGAAACTTCACGTGTGTAATGTTTCGGCAAATATAAAATAGTATCTGTATTGTGAAACGATATGGATTGTGAGTGAAGTTTACTCGACATGTACAAGAATGACGAAATTGTGTTGGATGCTTCGTTTTTAAGTTAATAAGAATCAAATATTGGGTGGAGAAACGCCTGAAACCTGGCAATCTGCGTAGAAGCAGCGAGCGAAGGTACAATCCCAACATTTTCAGGTCACCCCTGAGCTTTTACGACGCTGACAAAGGGCAAGTAATAATATATCCGCTCGTTGTTTACACACTTTTATGACTTGTCTGTACTTTGTGCGAGGGTCGACTAACGTTTCCTCAGTTCGGTGGCAGTCATTAACGCGATCACATCTATTTGTCGCGGAGCAACATTTGAAAACGATCATCCACGTTTTTTTATAGAGTGCATTTAATTTATTACAACGAGTTTTAGTTTAGTTTGAGTTAATTTGTTTAGTGTTTCTTCTGTGCGTGTGTATTCTATAGTTTATTTTTTTTTATTTGAACGGGTAATCAGGTTTAATGTCGTACAACGATTCGTTTTGTGCTTTTTTACGAACTGTCGCAGGAAGAGAGTCCAGGCTGGACGGTAATTAGCGAATATACGAGAGAATACGTAAGTACCTGTTTGCAGTAGCTAAACGGTTAAGGAGAATAAAAAGAATGTCGTAAAGTATTCCATTATGCGCAAATAGAGAAGAAAATAGTCTGCCGTTCTGACATACAAAAATGAATTTAACTTTGAAACTTTCATTTGAAATCGCAAAAAAGAATTGTAAATATTTGTCTGGTATCGTAAAAGGAGAAAGGAATTTTTTATTTGATACGAATCTTATGAACCCATGGGAATGACTGTTGTGAAATGGTCTATTGAAAAATTCGCTGCTACTTTCTCGCAATTGTAACAATGTATCAATGAACGGTCTGCGTTAGTGGGTCTCATATTTCCGATGATTTATATCCGGAGACGCGTAATTGGACGTCGCCGTGGAACTTCCTACATGCTGCGCGACGTTCACGTACAATATAGATCATCCGCAATTGCTGCTCATAACAGTTCCGCGTTTTCACACTTGCAATGCTTCGATAAGCACGCAAGCAGTGTAGCAAGATCGGTGCGTTTGAACTGATACGTTCTAGCAACTTTATTTATCTAAAGATCAATTGAATTTCTGAATCACTTTATATCCCATGAAGATTTATATCTTTGATCATATGAAGATTAAGGTAATTTGTTCAGTATTCGCTACATGGTTGAAGTAACCATTTGCAATTTTTCAAAGAGTTTAGTTCGGAAACTGGAATGTACGTTCGCGATTAGAAAGAAAAAAAATTTCATTTCAGAACATTATTTATTAGTCATTTGTGTATGCTACAATATGTCAGTGTCAGCACACATGACTATAATTAAAGATAAGGAGATAAAGCCAAGATAAAATAATATATGTGTTCTGATTTCTATAATACTATTTAGGTACACATGTAGTTAATACATAACTTGGATATCTTGTTAGGATCGAAATATTCTAACAAAATATATTAATTACACTAAGAATTGGGAGTAATTCTGTCGTTAATACTTTCGATTGGTGGGTAGCTATCACTTCTCGGAATAACCCTTGTACTTATTTATTAATACACTATTATCTACTAGCTATAGATTGTATTTCGTTGTGTTTAGTTTCAGAGACTAATCATAAGTAGCTTGTAGAAGTTTGGAGAGAATTTTATTTCTGATATTAAAGCTTCTAATATGTTCATAATAACACATATGCGGTATCAAACTTTATGAAAATCTGTATTCTGCATTTTATAGAACTACATTTTGCATGCCAAGAAATGCAGTAAGTGCGTATATAATATATATCTACAGTCTAAGCATAAATATTCATACCCGAAAATTGTGTTATTAATATATACCATTTCCCTTTGAGTCGCCTTCTTTGTCAATATTTACCGACACACATAGTGAATGCATAAGTGTCTACCATCCAAGTGTAGGTACACCTATTCCTTTAAGTCCGTTTCAAGCTTCCTTCGAATTACCCCAACTATCGTCGTCCTTTCCGCCACCTAATTTAATTTTGGATCCTTCAGACTTGATTCAACGACGACCTCCTGCTTTGTTTATACCAAGTTTCTTGATAACTGGTACTGATACTTGAGATTCCACCCATTTGCCAACATTTTCCACAGAATTCTTGCTCAAAACCTTCGAACTGCGCCAGTGAACATTACCTTTTCCACTATTCGACCATTTCTTACCACCTTTTGATTTAGAGATCCATTCAGAAGTTTTTTTGCCCTTCGGACGACCTTCTTCTTCACTATCATTCTCAGAAGAACGTGTATTGCCTTCTTTGCGACGTTCTTCGTCTTCCTCAGAATTTCCTTCATCACTGTTTACAGAACCTTTAGAATTGTTCTTCTTGCGATGATCTTTGTCTTCCTCAGAATTGTCCTTCTTGCGATGATCTTTGTCTTCCTTAGAATTGTCCTTCTTGCGATGATCTTCGTCTTCCTCAGAATTTCCTTCATCACTTTTTACAGAATCTTTAGAATTGTCCTTCTTGCGATGATCTTTGTCTTCCTCAGAATTGTCGTTCTTGCGATGATCTTTGTCTTCCTTAGAATTGTCCTTCTTACGATGATCTTTGTCTTCCTTAGAATTGTCCTTGCGATGATCTTCGTCTTCCTCAGAATTTCCTTCATCACTGTTTACAGAACCTTTAGAATTGTTCTTCTTGCGATGATCTTTGTCTTCCTCAGAATTTTCTTCATCACTTTCTACAGAATCTTTAGAATTGTCCTTCTTGCGATGATCTTTGTCTTCCTCAGAATTGTCCTTCTTGCCATGATCTTTGTCTTCCTCAGAATTGTCCTTCTTGCGATGATCTTTATCTTCCTTAGAATTGTCCTTCTTACGATGATATTTGTCTTCCTTGGAATTGTCCTTGCGATGATCTTCGTCTTCCTCAGAATTGTCCTTCTTGCGATGATCTTTCTTTTTACCCTTTACAGAAATCTGAGAGTTTCCTTTCTGGTTGCTATCTTCTACTTCGTCAATAGTTTCGGAAACTTCAGACCCGTCTCGATGACTACGACGCTTGCCTTTACCCTTGCTTCCTTTTTTACCAATTCCTGATTCTTTAGAGTTGTCGACATTTTTCTTTCCCTTAACTTTAACTTCTTCGCTGCTAGCATCCGCATCTTCGTCTGATGCTTCAGAATTGTCTCGATGCTTTGCCCATTTACGTCCTTTTTTCTTGGACCAACTGTCGCCTTTTCTTCCAACACTGCCACCTCCATCTGAACGATTGTCATCTACTTTGTCAGCTTCATTTCCACCAGCTTCTGCGCTCTGTTGTTCATTCGCTGATGCAACTCCTTTTATATTTGAGCTTGCTTCCTCGTTAACCTCAGCGGCGGTCTGAGAACCGCCGATGACACTACGTGATCTGTCTACTTCCGAATGACTGGATTTTCCGTCTTTATTTCCCAAGATAGTGCCTTTAAAAAATTATACTTTGTTTATACTTGCATCTAATATTTACTATTATTTTTTAAGAATTACAAATAATTTAGGAGATATACACAGTTCCAATTATTTTTGCTGCTTGGACAATTAGAGACGCAAGTTAAATGCAGAACAGAATTTCAGTTGCTTTTTTAAAGACAAAGTGACGTTTTTGTTTAACACTTTGACTGCCAAATATGTTTCAAGCAGGATCCTTAGGGGCCTAAAAATTGACAAGCGCAGAACGGTACAAGTGTATAGTTTTACGGATGTAAGTTTTACGGATCTCTCGATTTTGTATTACACCTACTTCTTCCTTGTTTATAACTTGTCAAAAAGGCAAAGGAATAGTGTATTTATTATTTACATGCGTAAATACATCATTAATGATATTGCTATCATTCATTATTAATAATACATTAATATCATTAATGATATATTACATACCTATATCTCGTATATAAATATATCATTCAATATTTATAAATACCGCCCCTGTGGAAAGTTGTGTATCACCCACATACGGGCATGAAACTCAAAGTGTTAACATAGTCGTAAATGAAGGAAACCTAACCAATACTTTCGATTTACGTACTTTATTACATAAAGAGTTCATATTGTACAAAGTGAAGATCATTAAGACTAGATATGGTAGATTAATCACCTTTTTTATTACATCTTATCTTGACGAGCTTGGAAGTAACTGGGTAGTTCGCCAATTTGTCGGGATCAGCGCCATTGAGCTTCGTCGTCAACAAATCCAGTTTATCCTTTCCCAGCAGCTGTTCCAGCAACGACACCAAACTGATCAAGCTTCCTGTGAATTAAGAGAACTCGAATAGAATTTACATTCCCATAACCTCTACCTAAATTTAATGTAACGTTCAGTTACCCTTAACAAGTTTCAGCAGTGTCACGAGTAGGCTCTCGAGCTTTCCTAACAGTTTGTCGCACAATAGATTCTCGAAGAGCAATTTATGCAGCAATTGGTCCACCGCTTTCAGCAACGAGTGTATCAAATTGTCCAGCGCGCCGGTCACTCCGCCCTGTCAAAGAACACGAAACAAAGATAAAACTGTGTCATTGTCTGATACATTAGAAACTTTAATTGACTGATATTAAGGATTACCATTTACTTTCTGTGTACAAGCACTGCAACGTTACTCTTTCTTTTGTTCCGAAGAATTTCTTACGCACTCTTTGTTAATAGTGTAAAGTAAGTTACTTACGAGACTTTATTAGAGGGAAAGGATCTACTTATTCACTCAGAAAAGAACTGGGCATATAAACATGTGACCAATTTCTCTTTAAAATAATCGGGATGAAGTTTATTTAGTGATTTGTTGGTGACACAGTATGTATAGGGGAAGTAATAATTGTTAATTCGAATATGTACCAGTATGCTCTTATGCCCTCCATGTCCTCCGTCATCGCCCAAGCCCAAAAGTGACGGACCGGCAGACGCCAAAGCCACGAAAGTCGCCAGGAATATCACTGATACCTTCATTTTTCTCGAAATCTTTGCTACTGATGCTTACCATCGAATGCTTCCCGAATATATAGTCTGCCTGACAATTGTACAAATATCCAATTAAACAAACAACCGTTCCTTTTGTCGTAGGCGCGCCGACGGCGGAATTGTTTCTTTTGATTTTGCTACGTAGATAACGAGTTATTAACGTGTTTATATTACTGATACGAACAAGTCACCCACACTTGGGAAACTATAATATAACGACCGAAAATTGTTGTTTTTATTTGTCGGAATACACCGGAAGCAAAACACGCAACCAATAAATGTTCGAATTGTTATTTTTTCTTCGGGTTAGCCGATGCCACTGATATTTGTATCAGATAAAAATGAATACAGCCAAGGACCTTTACTCGTGCAGAACTAAAGATAAATGTCATACGGAGGATTGTAAGTGAAATTGAAAGCTGGAACAGACAACGTAACGTGAACAATTAATTCATAAATCTCTTCTATCATCTGATCCATCTGAAATTCCAAAAATGGCTTCAAAATGAGAAATACGCCAGTTAAATTAACCATGAAACCGAGAGTCGCTAATACGACGATCGATGACGTTAATGCGATTAAACGGTTCCGTTCGTCAACCCTTCGCTATTTATTTCGCTAATTAGCAGAGATTACTCGCCCGTTCGTCTGCAAGAGGTATTTGTAAGCTTTCCCTCCTCCCTTTACCCGTTTCCCTGTAATACCACGGGAATGCGGTTGCTTGATTATCGACCGGGCGCGCAACTCGATTTTATCGTCGCGAGCAATTTCGCCACGCGGGTAACCTATCGTCGACGATTATCCCCCCGGTGTGCACATTGCTTTCATCGCGTTTTATCCTAGTAACCGTGGAATAAAAGGTAGAAAACCCCCGTAACTAATTTTTACTCTCGTATTGTTCGTTTACCATTAAATTACCGGTTCGATCGATTCTATATACATCGGGGCAGCTCGGGCCAAAAAGAGTCTGCAACGACGGGAAAATGGCTCCTCATGGCTCGAGCCAGGTCGCGCGCCTCTTTCGAAAGTCGAGCTCGTTTTCTCGTGGGAATTATTCGAAACGGTGTCGCTGGTGAACACGTTCGCTTTGATTTCGCTCGTCTACGCGGGGAAAACATGGTTACCGTGATCGATTCGATATAATCCAACCAAAGACACCATGGAAAAACATTTTCGAAACGGAATAAATTCTGTTCGGAATAACCGCGATTTCTGGGGAACGTGACGCGAATTTCGGATCACAACGGTCGCTCACGCTCAGAAAATTACCCATTGATACCGATGAATGCAACTTTCGATCGAAACAAACATCTTTTCTATCCGTACTACGGCGATTCTTCGTTCAGAGGGGAAACGACAAGAAGACGCAAAGCCGCGGAAGAGAAGACGAAGAATGGGACGCGCGCACGCCGGTTCATTCGGCCCAGCCGAGCGGAAAATAGCTAATATTCGAAGACGTTGGCGACATCGTCGCCGAGATGAGCTTCAGCCGGCAGTCTATGCATTTCCTACAACAACTACCCGCCCTAACTATTCATTCCGCGGGAGTCTGAAATTCGACGGCGACAAAAGACGGCTTCAAGCTTCGCGGCCCTTGGAACATTTTGGGCTTCTTTGTACTGAAAATTGAGGAAGAAGGTATTACGATTATTTTCTACTGTTTCTTGGGAGAATATTATTTGTTTTCCGTAGAATAGTTACGGAAATCTTATTTTAAAAAACAATGAAGTTAATTTAACCCTTGTTAATTTATGTGTAATTGGACGACTTGTTTTGCAATCACAATCGGACAATTTTTGAAGCTCTAAGAGTACCTTTAATCGATAGCAAGAGGCACACCATGTACACAAGGCTAACCCAAAATAACATTCGATTGGTTATTAACTCCTATAGCCAAAATTTTGTTCGTGACTATAAAAAAAGATATGCAACGTGAAACCATACGGGGCTGTAGAAGGTTAAAAAAGTTGCGAAGTAGTCATAGTCGAATTATTAGTCTTTGATACGAGTCATCCCCAGTTTAAGGGTACAGAAGGTATAATGAGAAATGTTTGCTTCATCACAGACGAATAATCCTCAGGTCGCAAACTATCGATCGGTTTGCAATGTAGGTGCTTTATATTCCAAGGAAGCGGTCCTCGTTATTCAGTGACGAACATTCAGTTGAGCCAGTATGAATCATCTTATTATAACGATGTAGAGCAAGGAATTAATGTTTCATTGACGTTCGCGTAGGTACTCGCGTAAATTCTCAATGCGCCCGGTCGAATTTATCGCCTGGAAGGGTTCCAGTTAAATGTTTACACCCGTGGGACCAGTTCCGTCTTTCACACCGATACGCAGCCGTTTTCGTTATTGCGAGTAATTATGTTTGCGTATTTAAGTGCTCGGCATCGGAGAGTTCGCCAGACTCATGAATTCCACTCGAGATCGCCGGGATACGTGGACCCGTTGAAATTGTTCCGCGGTACGTTACAAATTTTCAGCGAAAACGAATCGTTTCAATTGGTCCCTCTCATTGGAACTTGGACTCGAGGGCGAATTGAACGGAGACTCGTTTACGGATAAAATTACCTTTTATTTCCCTTCTGTTTGTGCACATATTTTACGAAGTTTCCCGTTAACTGGATTCTTTATTCAACACTGTGTTTATTTTGTAGTAATAAATGGGCAACGAACGATCAATGAAAATTATTTGGCCTAACAGGTCAATGCGGTTGCAATATCCTCGAACGGATGTCCATCGAATGGAATACGTAAAAGATAACTCGGTTCTGTAAATGCAAATATTATACGAAAGAACACGAGCACAAAAAGAGGACAAACTCTCTAAAATCTGTTATTTTACCGTCCAGATCGATACGAGGAAACATTTTTCATGGCCCACGTCCTTTCGCGAGACTGTTACGAGAATATACGGCAGTCCTTCGAAAACAATCATCCCCGAAACTCGACGAGACTACTTCGTTAGGGATCCGGGAGGCGTCTCGATAGCCGAAACTTATTATCGATCCTCACGAGTCCGTGCAAATTACTGGAGATAAGAGTAATTAGAAGTTGATCGTGTGCGTGCGTAGGAAAGGAGGATACCAGGTCTGGGTGCCTCTTTCTCTTGGTACCTACGGACGATTCGTATGCAAAGTAATGGGTTCGAGTCTTCCGTGGAACGAGACCTTTCGTGAAAATTAATATGGCGACCGGGGGCGTCGATAAGCCACGGCACGGAACAAGAAAAAACCGTCTATTCTCGATGCACATTTGCATGCATTTTAATTTCGAATAAAAACGGGGTGGAAGGTGGAGCGAGTAAGAGAGGGAGGGAGCGGAAAAAGTGAGAGGGAGACGGAAGCATCGGTCGAAGATAGGAGAATAATGCAAGAGGTAGGTGTGGTATCGATCGGAGCCGAAGGTGTTCCGCGAGATTAGATAGAGATTGAGACGTATGGTCGCCCAGAAAATAACTACTTCGTATGTGTGTGTGTGTGTGTGTGTGTGTGTGTCCACTTTCACGGCGCACAATCGGCCGCGTGCGGCCAGCTTGTATCGCGAAAATATTTACGCTGCCATCGTTAAGGTTTACATTGATCTTGTGTTCGCCGCGAGATTGTGTCGCCCGTGTCCACTCCCCAGGCGACCAGGGGGGGAACTTCGTTTAAAAAATATTCGGTATGTCGCTCCCTTTGTTTAAAAACACAGAGAAAAAATCAGAATCGACGTGTGCCCGTGTTGCTCTCGTTGCGAATTACAGGAAACGAGCGCGGCGAACGTTTAGGGATAAAGTCTGGGACGGCGAACGGCGAAAGTTCGCTGTAATTCCTTCTGAACAGAATGAAAATTAACTTTTTGCGGGGAATGGGTTTCATTTTCTTGACACGGGCGAGGCTCCGGTGACGGATGATTGTTTTACGATCGATGAATTATGCGAGACTCGATCGCATGTAAGATCTTGTTATGGGAATAATTCCGATACGAGTGGAACGATGCAGTTGACTGACACAACTTGGATGTTATTAATTATTGGTGGAATATTTTGTTTTCGGAGTGTGTCCTGTACGCGACTGTGATGTGCATAAGTAACTTATACACGTACTTTGCTTGTTCAATTGCGTAAGGCACCTAAATCAATAGACGTGTATGTGTGTGTGTGTGTATGTAATATTACTAACAGGTTATCGTTGGTTGATAAATGGATGATTGTAAGAAAGGCGGAAGGAGAGAAAATACCTTAAATTTCCTAATTCGAATAAGGACTGCGTAATTACCATAATAGGGAGAGGTCAAATAGAACTAGAGAGTGGTAATAAGACAATTGTGGAGAGTTCAATTTCTGACAAGCTGAATCACAAGATTTTATAATTTCTAAGTAATAACATCTTTTGCATGATGTAATAATATGTTCCAAGTGTTGTCACTGTATGATTTTATACAAGTTGATAAACTGCAACGATTTGTAAATTACGCAAATTCACCACAAGCGAGGACGTTACTTTTTTCAGCTTTTTTTTATTCTCCACACGTTCTCGGAAGATGTCGCGTATCTACAGGAGAATCTCGCGATAAAATGTTCCTTTTCTCATATAAAACAAGCAATATGGCGCGTTTTTAGGGCGCGACATAAAGATTCTATCGCGGCCCCCTTACTTATGCGCTATCAAGATACAAAAATTTATTCCCGCGGCATCACGGCCGCGAGTTGGCAACTATTGCAAACCGGAACGGAGATTATCGCGAAAATTATCGAATCACGTCCGTGCCGAAGTAATGTAAATTCATTACGGGCTTATCAATGTGTAGCAAATTCAGAAGTTACGTGACGAGTGTGAAAAGTTAAAGAAATCCTTCAAAGGCACGCCACAATTCCATTAAAAAGAACTGAAATGTCTACGAGAATTAACGTCATTTTTCGAAAAGAACAAAATAACACAAAATTATGTATATGTAAAATGTATTATGATGCTTATAATGTTAAGTGTTCGAAATGTAACACGAATGGTGATACGAAAAATGTATTAGGTGTACCAAGAAGCACTCCACTATTGTTCTTAAATTACAAGGCGATATATTTTATACAAAAAATGTGTTTCCGACCTTTCAGTAATTAAAAACAGTGTTGAATCTTAGAGAATTATAATCAATATGCATAAGTAAAACAGTATAAACCCTTGACTTCCACAGAAATGAATATTAAGTTCACCAAGAAACAGTGGATTTACTTATCAGTACACCTAATATAATAATCAGCTAAAACAGACAGATGGTCCCAGTTTTTTAGTTAGTGTTTTACCTGTTTTCTACATTCGGATGCGAGAAACGATTTCCGATCTCTGTAACAAGATGAGATTCCAAAGTTCCGAATAATCCATATTTTCTGCTGCCAATGTTTCGCACCGCCGACAAATGTAATATTCATGCTGGCGTGTGCACGGCTAATGTATGCAACTATTACATCTGCATCCACGAGCGACGGTGTAATCGCCACGAGCATGTATAATTAGTCTAAGAACACTTTTCAGTAGGAACACTCTCGGCCACCGAGGAATCGTACTGTGTCGAGGATGCAGGAGCCCGAAATCTATGCGTAGGCACGGACTCGAGCCGGTCTAATACATAATGTACCGATCGTGACGGAGTTCTGGAAGAGGCTGGAAATCTGCGTCGCGTTATTCTCTGTCCATTCGACCATCGATCATTTTTGTTCTGCGACGATGATCCAAGAAAAATCTTCCCTTCGTCGTAAACTTACATGTCGACGAGTACATATGTAGCTACAAGTAATAACATTTCGTAAAACAGTACCATATTTTCGGTGCAAATATCGAAAAAAAAAAATAAAAATCGAATGTAGATCAAAGACTTCCAATTTCGGTGTCATAAGTTAGACCAGCTTTTGGATACTCGTAAATCAAGTACTTGTACGCGAAACGTATGGATCGTCATTCACCGAACGATATTTCGGAACTTTTAGTTCGGTACAGAATTGAATCCGCCGGATGAGTCGTTACGTGTCCAAATGCGTCTTTTTATTAGCGAATACTATTTTCTCGGAGCCTCGTAAACCTGATTTATTTAAAACTACTCAGCGTCCGGTACGACCGATCCCATTGTCCTGACGTGCCATTAGAGGGGGTCAACGCGGTAAATTTTATAATTCGGGTCGAAGCAAATAGTAACGTCGGTATATCCTATCGGACACGACGAGGAAATCCTATTTGCAAAGGGGGTTAACCGCGTTACCGTCACACGTATGAGGGAGTTGCGATCCTCCGAGTTATGTCGTAATTGTTTTCTGCAAGTGGACCAATACCATAATGACACAAAAAGGAAGCTGCCGGTATGTAAAAGAAAGATCGAACAAACGAAAAATTTTAGGACACGAAAGTGCATTAAGAAACTTTGTAAATTCTTTATTCTTAGTAAAATCATATTCCGTTATCAAATATATCATCCTCTACTTGAATTCGAAAACTTATTAAATATAAATGTCTTTTTCCTTTAAATCCCGCTATAAATATAGTAGAACATTCGTTGTTAAACGAAAAATCTGCAATACACAAAAATACGTCATTGATAGCGACGACAGTATCGAAATTCAAAATTTACTGCGAGCGCGAGTTTCGTTTATTTTCCACGGGCCGCCATTCAGAATTCAACGATTAAATCAACATTAAATTTGCACCCGTGCCCACTTACACCGGTCGCGTACCGGTTTCAAAATATATTCGCGTAGCACGCGTTCCCATGAATTATGATATCGCGACGCATTAGTTTTAAATGATGCTTTTCAGCGTCAACGACGAATTTATGAATAAGGATAACCGGGATCGCGGTGAGTTACCGGATCGCCGTTGGCATATCAATCACGCGTGTAACCCAGAATAGCGAGCTTGTAGGCTGGAATTGCATACCAGTTTGTGCGCACACTTTCATCGAGTACTCACCGAGAGTACTTTAATGATACTTCTGACTTGTTGGCCTTAGCAGGAGAAAAATTAAACAAGTTTCGTTATGGTAACGATTATTCAAAGAGGTCATTATGAATTATGTTTATTTACATAAAGGGTGAACTAGAAATTAATGGAAAATCGAGTGGTAATATGTTACTGTACATGTGAGCTACATTCATATTTCTTTCACATAGTTGTTAACACTAGATATACAGATATACAGAGCTTTTATCAAAAGATTTATGACTAAATTACATAAGTATTTGTGATATAGCCAAAATAACGCTCTGGGTTATGCCAACCCATGTGTGGTGGAATCGTTATAATAATACAGTGTGATCTTTGAGGGTTAAAGGATCTCCCTGATACGAGGCAGGAGTATCGATAACCCAGCGGGGGAAAGATCCACCTAGCCTACCTTACACAAAGACATAACTCCATAACGCAGCGTCTATTTTCAACCTAATCCACCCGGTACACGAGTGGATGACAAGCTTAATTCCCTAAGCCGCGTCGCGGAGTAGAGCCTGAAGAAGCTTGCGCGCTCGCCCGTCCTACGTGGCCATATCTCTTTCTCCAGTTCCGAGCATCACGTTCTTAGATGTATAACGAGTGGATTTCCGTCCGTTGGAAAGATGTTTCGCAGTAACGAGAGGAAAAAGTAAAAAAAGCGGGAAAGTCTCTCGGTGGAGGACATACGGACGGTAAAACGCAGAAGGATGCTGCGAAGCGTCCGGCAGATTGCCAAGAAGAGACGATTTTGGCCCCACGGAGAGCATCGCGACGCCGACTGGCAATCCTCGTGGGCGGAATTTAAAGGAGCGGGACACTCGGGCCATTAGAAATTCTCCGTTTCTCATTCGGGAGCTTCCGTTCCCCGTCGTCGCAGCGACCCTGTTGGGCCTCGATTAATCGCGAAGGTAATCGTTATGAAACCTCGTGAGCAAACTTAACCACCCTGGAGGTGAGAATGTTAATGAAAGAACGTATTGTGAGAAACGAATGCGTTTCCTGTACGCGAACGCGCGACAAAAGTGTCTCTCGTAGCCGGATTCACCGTCGTAAACATGCACGCGAAACGGTTCTCCGGGCCACGGCCCGCGATATTTGCTTAACAGTTCGGAATACATTACGATAAATTGCTGGTTAATGAAGAAAGAGAGAGAGAGATAGAGAGAGGACTCTCTCCGCGCCTGGCAGAAGCACACACGGAATTAAGGAAAGCGCGACGCCGGTGCGTTTGTTGCATTAACGTCACCGTTTGGAATTTTTATTAAGCGACGCAACAGACCGCGAGTTTCGGAACACTGCGCGCATAGGGGATCGTTATACACTCCGAACGATAAATAAAAGCCCGGTACGGGCTGTTGTTGATATCGCAAGTGCGACACGTAATTAATGTCGGCGCGTATAAGCATAAAGAACATGTGTTGCCGCCGCTTCCACCGCCCCCCCTCTCCCACCTGCAGTTACGCATCGCGCTAATTTTCAAACTTTCATTTTTTTTCACTTAATTATCCGGTTAATTTAAACCTTCCAACGACGTCACTGGGTCTTTGTTGTTTATCGTGATCATGGATTGATTACGTTGGTATAGGGTAAATTTAGGGGAGATGCCACACTTGTAATATCATCCGAAAAACGAAAAAAGTTATTGACTCTCAATCAAAAATACTGACCTCTCTCCTGAATGTACCTTATAGTGTGGCGACAGTATCGAACGGAAACATTTGACGTTCATCGAACGAGGATAGCAATCTTAAACCCTGTCAGTCGGAATAAAGAAACAGGATTATACGTTCGAGTTTTTATGTAGCGGGAAATTAAGTCCCCTCTGTAGAGAACCGTCTTTCTGTCGTTTCGGGATCGATATTAAAACACAGAGACACACACACATGGTAGCCCAGATGATATTGCAAAACTATCCCGCGACAAAGTTCAGCGGTCCGGTTAACCCCCGGGCGCTTAAGCACGCCCCGCGTAATAGATCTGTTAACTGGGTAGTTATGTCAATTAGGTTAACTCGAAGTGGCTGGTTTCTGGATTACTTAAATACTCATTACAACCGTGGATCTCGGAAGCGTCTCTAATATCCTGGGCTTTACTCGACGGGGGCGGGAGGTGTGCCGGCCTGAGGTCGCGCTACGCGGGAACGGGTACGCGACACAACCACTCGTAAAACGATCCATCCTCGGCCCAAGAAGGAGCACTTCTTTGCTCGCCGTGCGCAATCTCACGATCCGCTTGTCCCTGGGCTTTCGTAATTGAAATTGCCCCGTGATTTTAATATTTCACTCGGTTAATCGTGCCGATTTCAACTCTCTAAATCGTATCTGGCTCGCAACGGGTACCGAGACCAGTCGTCAGGGGGCCGCTCTTTGATGCTGGAATCGCGAGACGGCGAGAGCACGCGATTGCGAAATCCGGTATGTACGTGTCGGGATTGCTTTATTAGCACTGAATCTCTTTTACCCGTTTGAAGCTAGTCTTTATGACGTGTAGGAAAAAACATGAAAACCAGCCTAGTTTTCAGCAACCTTTATTTAATACAAAATATCAGGATTAGTTCCATCATTTTCGGACGTCTTGAACAGTGTCATCAGAAATACTGCGGATAATAGTGTACCTTTAATAAAAAAAGAATTTGAGATTGCCGGTGTACAGTTGGAAAGGTAAATGAATTATTTCCTAGATTCATCAATAAAGTACCACTATTCATCGACGATCAATGCCATAAAAAAATATTCAGTTACAACAAACTAGTTCCAGAACACGCGCAACCCCGAAATCGTTGGGAAAGTAATTTCGCTAAAAAACTCCCGAACATTCAGTGCTTTTACGCGCCATACAGCATTTACAACGCGTTCAACCGCAATCACCCGATCCAGCGATATCCGCCGCTCGGTATTCCCGCGCGTCGCGCCAGTGTAAATCGGTCTTTACGCTCGGTCGGCGCGTCCGCGCGAGATCATTGCCGAGATATCGTTACGTATTCGCGCGATCGCCGGCGAGCAATTTCGTCAAGTTACGCAAACACGTGTTGCGCCCGGGTACCTACGTGGCCCCGTACGTACACCGGTGATCCGCTCGTAAACATTTTATCCGTGGCGGCCGCAGGTGCGGCCGGGGAAGAGAGCAGCTCGCCTCAATGACAGAGAGATCCTCGTGAACGCACGGGAGGAACAGATTTTATCGTCCCCCTCCTCCTCACCACTCTGGATTTTGCGAAATCATTCAGCCTGTTAAATGAACGGTTGCGTAACCGAAGTAAAATTAATGCCTCTCCCGCCGCGATGGCATAAATTATATTAATTTAACGTATCCTAGACCGCTTTTAGAACGGTGCACGGTTTGGAGTGCGCATTCATGCCGCGGTTTGTTGCGAAATTTCGTCGCGCGGAGCGTCTGTCAGAGGATTGGCGAAAAATCACGATCCTAATTGATTGTACGCCAACGTGTAAGCTACATTGTTCGTTCCAACAGACGCACGTGGAAGCTATTAGCGCGATCGGTATAACACGATCGGTTCTCATAGGTAGAGTGCAAGAGTTACAGGTATTCTACCGATCAGATATTGCAGAGAGACTATTCGAGTATTTTAGGGGCCTCGGGTTTTACTATTGTTAGGAAAAATGATTGTAGATTTGTGATTTGAAAGTGGCGATTGTACTGCAGTAGAAATCGGAGTGGTTCCGTATTGTGATAATCGTTGTGTTCTATAATATTTAGAGACTTTTACAATAAAAATTGTACACATGCTGTCTTATGGGATTCCTTAGCGTGTACAGTATTGTTGAAAATAATGGGACTAAATATTATTTGTGTCATCGGTGTAGGTAGTGTAAGTAGGTAGCAGGGAGGAGAAGAAAAAATGAATTCATCGGTCTATTGTAACTAAAAAATGATTTCGTTTGAGTCTTCTGTCAGGTATGTGTAAGGTGGTTTAATGGAGTGATCAAATATAGTGTCGTGTAATGTTGGGATCCCCGTCAGAGTCATTGTTTGACTTGAATCCTGGACCGCCACCCGGAAGGACTCGGTATAGTGGACCTCACCTGTCCCAATTATTTTACACTAACCCGCTGTATTTGCTACCGGAGTTTTTTTAGCGATCAACGGTTCGACATACCCTTCGTGGTGATTAATCGTACTCGCGAACCGAGATCGTTGCAGATGCATCGATTAATTATCGATGTATGACGAGGCGAAACGCTTCCGACATCTTTGGTTCTGCGATCGATCGAGAAACCAGAATGGGCGACTGCAAGTGTCTCGTGGTAAGTCATATTATTGTACAACGATCAATTCTGCCGAAAAAATGAGAATTAGTCACGGTTGGTGAATTGATAAGGACAAAACGCGTGTCGAATCGCGAGATGATAGTACATAGTGCTACGGAAACGTGAAAGAAAAGGTCTGTGAATTTACAACGAGAGATTTAAATGAGCCTGGCCTCCGCTTGTTTTGCTTGATTTGTTCTGCGTAATCTGGTCTTCAGAAGCAGGAAGAAACGTGGGTATAAACACGACCATCAAAGGGGGGCTGGAAAAGGAAATTAAAAGAGGACAGGGAATATTGTTGAATTTCATTTACTCGAGATAATTAGGACTTTCTTTTAATAAAAATAATAAGGGCAGGATAATTTAATGGAGTTAACAGTACTATAGAAGAGAAAATATTAAAGTAATTGAATACAGAATCTTGCATGCGAAGGTGCGCTCTACATTTCCTGAATATGTCACCGTTGGTATGTAGTTCGTTAAAAATAAAAATTGTCGTTACATTATTTATACTTCCGGCCAAAAAATTTGGTATCGTTTGGTGTTTTCCTGGCGTGAATTCTTATGAAATCATGAATAATAGTATTCGTCGATCAATTTCTACGAAATTATAAGTAATCTTATTTGATAAAATTTTGACTTTATAAAATTTGACATGGAATATGCCGTAAATAAAAATCGACAAATGGTTCCACCTTTTTAGCCGGTAGTCTATATCTAACCTTCTATAAAAGAACAATTACTGATTTAAGCACATTGCACACATTGAAAAAGTAATGTTGCGATTACTATTAATGGAACCATCGAAGATGATTTTCAACAACCGCATCAGAATTCGTGATTTTTAAAATCCTCGAAGGAACACTCCGCGCACCTAACGCGGTCAATTTAATTTTATTACCGTGAACGTTTTCTCCGATGCACGCTTCCGATGCAATTTAATTTTCATAAACGAATTTTCCGCGACACACAGGTGCGAGTACATGCAGTCGTTTGAAGCATTTCTTTTTACCGTAGCGTGGGCATCTCGAAGGAAACGAAATAATTAAGATAATGGACGCGTCGTACCGTGTCACTAGTGGGTACAAATAAAAACCGTCGATAATTTATTCCCTCAATTTACATTAATAAAATACACGCGTGCATTTCTCTCCAGGCCTTCGAAATTTAATTCCCATTCGATCGGGGATCATTGGAGGCCCGATCGTTAAGGTGGACACACAAGTTCGCTACAGCCTCGATGTAGCTTTTTTGTCACTTGGACGGTGCTTCTCAAAGTTCCACGTTGTTAATAGAGCAATATTCCAAAGGAGATCCTAAAACAGAAATTAGGAGCGCCTGCTAAAGAAACTAACTATTTTGCCTCTATTTTCCCCTAGAGGCTACTGGTAATACTGTCCAACATAATCTCGGGAGCTTAAAGAGTTTCCCCCCATTTCACTTCTATTAGCTCCCTTACTCTGTTTTCGTTACTCTTCTCCCTCTGTTCCTACACAGACTGTCTCTGTATATTCATTTTTCCTACAACTAAGAGATACCCTATAGAAGGGTAACAAAAACGCGCGACACACGTCAATTCCAGGAATATTGACCCCTTTGATCTACATCGCACGATCTATCATTACGATCTTAACATTCATAGAATTGTCTATTCCCGTGGAAAAACGCCCGTCATAGAGTCTTGACAATAATCGATGAATCGATCTATCGAAGCGCATAAGAAGAGCACAGAAGTTCGATCAAGACGGGATAAAGTGAGACCTTAACATCTTTCGCCTTTTATTACTCTCGTTTCGAAGAAATTATTTTTAATAGCCCTCTGTCGTGCATTACGAAATTCACGGGACCTCAGCCCCGTCGAGGGAATATTGCCATCGCGATGCAAAATGAAAGCACGCGTCGTCTCCGCGGCCGATATTAAACCAAGGACGGCTTATAACGGCGTCGCGGTGCGCTGCAATGTATTTGGCCCGTTTGAGAGCACGCGCGTAAATCGTAGCTTAGATGCACCCGTGAGAGGATAATGCACCCCTTTGAAGCAGCTCGAGCGCCCGTTGCTCCCCCGAGTCAGTCTTCATCGTGTGCCCCCGTGTATGAATTATTACACCTTGCGCGGGGATCGGTTCGATTACCGGACTCTCGGAACACTGTTGCCTTAATTAGCGCCGCCGTCCCGTGAAACGTGGCCAATCTGCCGACCCACTCGTTAAATTATCACGATACACTTCATTAACCGCTTCTGCTCCTCGATAAGCCGACGATCCGGCCGAACGGTCGAATTCGAATTCACGCGACCGCGATTTAATGGTACAGAGAAGTAACCGATCCGAAGAGATCACGAATTATACGCACATATCTGTGTGTACAGTAATTTCTGTGGATTCATTTCAGGGTCCAGTGGTTTGGCGAATTTTTAATAAGAGGGTTCGTAGATGGAGTACCATTTTTTATAAATAATACCTATGGCGATCTAGGGAATAATTTTGTAGACTCGGTGAGACTCGTCTTCGTTTAGAATATAGTTTCTCAAACTTATTTGGACCACTGCCTGTTTTCAAAGTTGCTTTCTGTGCAGCGTCCACTTCCAGTAAACGATCTCTATTTTAAAAATTTTAATTTGTAGTTGTGCGTGTAGTTTTTGATTTTATAATGATAGATTGAAAATAAAGGGAATATACTATAATGCTCCACCCCCTTCTCTAGATCTTTTCAGCGCTCACTTTGAAAACTTATGGCTTACAGGATTACATTTCCCAAAAAATATAAAGATTATAGGTTGAAGATAACATACACCTCGAAATGAATCGAATTTGTAATAATCCTCTGTTAATTTTTCAGGCTAGTAGAGTCTGTACAGTCGAGAGGAAATCTAGAGCTCACGTAATTAGAGTATGGAACACTATAGAAGCGACGCAATGTTAAGCAGAGCAAATTAGAGCTCAGGGGTGAGTTTAGCGTACAAGTCCAAGTAAATATAACGTTCGATATAGGACTGTTTAATTATTCGTCGTCCCAAGATGCAACGCTGTGGCTTTCGAGCGTTCATCAATTTTGGCGGACGATCTCATTAAGTCGGTGCTTAGGAAATTGGCGCTGGAATGCATCCATTAAGCTGCTAATAAGCCGCGCGCATCTTTAACATGCCAGTGTGAAATAAAGGCTCGTGTGTCAACAGCAGCGACTCGTCGTTTCATCGGTTATTGTAACGAAAATGTAATTACGCGACAGGGGCACGGCGAGCGGCGCGGTACTTTCGACGAGCGACGGTTGTCTCAGTTTAAATCAATAAGCGAAGATAACATTCCAAGACGCTTGGCGTTCCTATACATGTTCCGTTGCACAATTGCAATCATAGAGCTCACGAACCGACGACGTCTACTGCATTGTTCCGTCAGAATTGACGAAGCAGTTGCTACCAAGTATTCCATATGCACATTAAATTCATTGATCGTAGAGTAAACGCGTGATCTGCTCACTCTAGAGATCCGGTTGAAACTTCAGGGTTGGAGGATACGTTATACCAGCCTTTAATATTTAGAATAATGGACTCCTGGCAACATGAATATAATTCATACGACGGATGTTTCCAAAGTTATGGGAATTGTGTTATAAATTTTTTATTTCATTAATTTTCATGTATATTACATTATAATTTTCCAAATAATGTTCGTTTAACCATATGCACTTGTCCCAGCGCGCAACAAGTAGACCATTTAAACAAAAATTATTGGGTGTCTCTAGTATCCACTGAAGCACTAGAACAGTTGAACACTTTTATATCAATCCTCAATATTTCGAAAAATGAACTCGAGGCACCACGACAATAAATCGTCGTTATCTTAAAAGAACTCGCATAAGGAACAGTCTGGTCCTCCTTACAAAACCGTGGATGTCTTCACCTGACCCACACAGGTTTCTTTTATCACCTGTAATTAAGACACCGCGCAATTACTGTGCAGCTTTATAAATCGTCCCCGTATCTCGTTCGCGCTGGGACCACAAGGAACCTCCGCCAGGACACCCCGAAAGATCCGATGAACAACGTTGACGGCGCACGCGCGCGCGTTTCTTCTACCCCTTTATTTCGCGCCGTTGGTGAAACTCGACGAGGGTCGCGCGTCGACAGCTCCCGGAGTAGCACGAGGCTCCTTGCCCGTTCACGGAATCTATAAAATGCCCGAGCTATTCAAACCTGGCGAAGTTATAATGTTACTGAGAATTCCCGCGCGAGAGATCGTTATCGGCCGGGCAACGTCCGACGGTTATATACCCGGCCACGTAACGTTTCCACGACGACTGGACGCCGCCAGGACGCTCTCTCGTTTCTCTCCCTGGCTTGGTTGGCTCTCGTTCCGCGATACACCACCGACTCCAGGTCTAAGGAGGCCGCAGACCCGTCTGATAAATGGACCTGGCTGAAATTTCAACGATAACTCCGTATACGATTTCTCATGAGCGCGAGCCAGCGGATTCGCGAAGGGGAAACGCCTCCTCGTTTTTGCCCGGTGGCCATTCCCTCCTCCGGCGAGAGACCCTGAATTCCGTCTTCGCGAAGAAATTTTAAGCACGCGATGAACGAGCAGGCCGCTTTCTCGACCACGTGATATTGATTTTTCAGCCGATTCGAGGCACGGTGAACGGACCCGAGCAAACGAACGAATACATTCGTAGTCTTCGGAGAGAAGAATGGCACCCGTGGGTTTCGCTTCTTGGAGACCTAATGACGGAATCTAGTTGGATGGGACTGGGTTTGGTCCCGCTAATGAGGCTAGCCGAGCTTCTGTGGAATCTAAGGTCCCCACCGTAAATCGTCATCGGTGATAATCGCTGGAGAAGGTATGCCAAGTTCGTCTGTAATGGCCAATAGTGATCACTTCGGTTCTCAGCACTTTCTATGAAGGAAGATAGGTATTAGTTCGATCGTTTTATTAACTCATCTACGCGAATCATTAGCGAAATTGAGCTGTATTATACCGACAGAATGGTACAACTTGAATAATGTGCGTTTGCATGGTGCGATGTAACGGAAGGTGCAGCCGTGTATCTGCTCAGAAAAAAAATGATACGATTCAATTAACACTGAATAGAAAATTACTAACGATATTTCAGCTGTCGACTCTGCTGCTGTTTTATCTAAGAATTATACTCCGTGTCGCAGAGTATCGTCAGTTAGATCGCGGGGTACGTCGCTTAATTCCTTCAGAAACTCTCGGTGCGCCGTAATTAAGAGTGACAACCGACGTTAATAAGCAGCATGGTGAAACGGGAACGTCTGCGAGACCGTGTGCAACGGTATTAAACGAAAAGCCAAAACTAGCGTCGGATGCATATTGTATATATTTCTCTATTCAGGGGAACAGGGAACACTCTAAGTAACCGAGACGAGTTATGTTTTATGCATTGTCTCTGTCCCGTCTCGCGTGACCAAAGCACCGGCGTGAATCGCGATAGAGCAACAAAGGCATGGTAATTCGAAGTTTCTCAATCTCCTCTGACATAATCATCTTCAATGAAGGAAGATTTCGCGAAATGAATCGCGAGCATCAACGCGCGAAAGAAGTTGAACACAGCCGGAGGCGCGGTTAGGACGCACCAGTCCCTCGACATTCGTTCATCTTCTCGGAATCTCGGTGAACGAAACAGCGCTGCTTTCTCTCGAATTTTTTCTTCCTTCTCGACAGATAAACCGAGCCATTCGATCACTGTGAATCATACACCTTTGCACCTCTTATCCCTTAAATTATATTAGCTTTGTTCCATTGCTTGATGGGTAAATCTCTACTCCGCTATTTCCGTATTTTCAAGCGAATCGGAATTTAAACTTTAAATTTAAACCATGTGGTAAAAATCATTTTCTCACGAAATGGTCACTTCCTAAGCAAAACTAAAATAATACAAGGTCTTAAAAGTAAATATACAAAGGTCCTTTGTAACTTGGACGGAAAGCCTATGTTTATCCGCTAAAGGTGAAGATACATGTTCGTTAAATTACTATCGCTGTCGCCACTAAAAAGCTTCACTGAAAACGAAATCTGGGGATTCTATCGACCGTCTCTGATTCATCAACGTTCTCCGCTCCGGTGCAAAAGAAGGTCATTGTAAAAGGAGGAAGGTCTCATTGTGGTTTGATTGTACAACTGGTGGAATCATCGAGCGTGCACGAACGAACGAGCCCACAGTCGCGCGGGTGTTGGTAAGGGGGAAGGTGGGCGGGGGATGTTTGCGTGAAGAACGTTCTCCGCAGACTGAACACCGCAGAAGTATCATTCCGAAATCTACTGGCGCGGTTCAGAACATTTGAGAACGGCACTGTGCTTCGTTAGTATAACCGCAGAAGTGGAACGTGATCCAATCGTCCCTCTCTTGTTGCCGTGACTGCGGGCACGACGCGGGATGGCGCGCATCGGGCGTTGCATTTCGAAACACAATATCCAGCGCGCGGCGGATTATGTATACACTTACGCGCGTACGTCAAATCGCCCGAGAGAGAATCGCTGACGTTCTTCTTGACGCGAGTCATCGAAAAACGGTCGAACGTGAAACGTGTTCACGCGACAGGAATTTCCTCTTCACATTTCTTTAATCATTCGAGTAACATTTTCTCGTCTTCTTTGCACCAAGACAAGAATCCACCGTGCGTTTCTGTTACCTTTGAAACATTCGATTGTACCGCTGAAAGTGTATGCACAGCGGTGGACGTGTAGCGATATGGAAATTCTTGTACGGGATGATTCATGTTTATCTTGTAGACACAACAATCGAGTATCAGGTCTGCGTTCACATGAAAAGAAATACGGGTACAATGTTATCATAACAGTTTCGGACGATAGCGTTCTGTGATCATGTGACAGCGACCGTAACAATAATAAATAAATCAGCATTACGCCCGGTACCCCTTCCATTAAGTAAATATTAGCGCGACAAGAATTCTCCAGGTAAAAAGAAAAGCCATGTTGTACGTACACACGCTTACGGTCTACCATCCGCGGAAAGCTGATCGAGCTAATCGGCTGTCATCTTGAGAAATGTTTTCGCAAATGCCGGCCGATGCAGCTGTTGCCCGGGCACTGTATCGGGAGAAATGATTACGAGGCAGAGATGCCGTGGGAGATAGTATCGGGCCAGACACGTAGTGAATAGAGAACAATCGTTCCGTACAGGTGCGCCTTCGTCTTATTCCGTTACGTTGAATTGTTTTCAGTGGCGCTCAATACCCGAGGCGCGGGTAATGGTACCCCGTACCTTCCTCCGGTCGAAGGTGCCTATTAAGATGCCCATTAACCGTCGAACGTCGGGCTACATCGCCGCTGAAATATCGTACCGTGTTGAAATTGGGTTAACAGTGAAAAATACTATCGTCACGATGCCCACGCTTATCCGACCGTAGATACCTACGTTCACGCTCGCTTGTCACCCGTATAATATCGCGACGAAACGAGGTCACGGATGAAAGAAAAAACGACGAAATAATTTCGATGGAGAACAGACCATTTGAATTCATTGGAAGATAATTAAATATCCACAGAAGTAATGGGAATCTATCATAACAGGGTTGTACAGCGTTTCCACTCTATAATCGCGCTTGTCGACCTACTTTGGTGTACCCAGTATATTATAGAGCAGTTGATAGTAGGTGGACCTCATTCCAGGCTTGTCGATAACGATAGAGAACGAACGAGACAAAAGGAAGCCGCCGGCCAAAGAGGCGAGCGCAGAATCGTGTCGACTATTCTTTATAATTACGCTGTTAGACAGGTGATCAGTAGGAACTATACACAAATACCGATAAAATACTTCATCGGTATAATACACACGGAAAGGTTTACATGTTCCATTGACTCTATCATCCCCAAATTATTTGAAAATTACCAAACAAATTTGTAAGTCAATATATTTCCAGTCAATAAATTCGAGCTTCTTACACTTATTTTTGAAATCTTGCGTACTTTCCGCCGCTCGAACAGGAAGGTAACGAGCGGCCGGTTGATTCCTAGAAAAGGACGAGACGCGATCGGCACGCGGCTCGCTGAAAAAGGCGATCAATCTATTTTCTGGCTGGTTAGTTATTCAATCGAGAAACGGTCGTACGACCGCGGGACCGGTAATATGAGCGCAGACCGAAACAGAAAACAGATTTCGAGCAGTGGTCGATTTCCACACGGGGATTACGCGCCAGTCAAGTAACAGCTACGTTACAAGCCCGTCGTAATAAGACACGGACAATTACGTGGCATTATTATCTTCTTCGCGGAATCTGATTTCCTCTGTCAGGCTTAAGCTTCTAATATAAAATATCGGACGATCGTTTGATCCCTTAAGCCTGCCCCCTCGGCTTTCTCCCGTGTACGGTTCGAATCGCTCGAGCGTGGCTCGATTCCTCTACACTTCGGTTTCTCGTGATTCGAAGTTCGCTCGAGATCGCGAGGGAATATCGAAGACGTGTTTCTCGGGCTCGAGTTGGAACAAAGTAGGTCGAAACTTGGGTCCAGGTAGCGTGAATGGGAACGCAAGAAATTCATCCGAGTTCTTGAGGAATGAAAGTTTCCCTCTATTGTGTTTTATTCAATTAAAATTGAGATGTTAATTCTAATTTTTTTCTCGTTTTGTTTCTAAGTCCTTACAGATGAACAAGAATTTACTTTAACACGTGTTGGTGTTAACGAAAAAATAGGTGTCGCAAAGAATCGCTTGGAGTAGCACTTTACTCGACGTGTGGCTCGTTAGCGAGTCAAGTGGAATAAGCGTTCATGGTCAGACGCCTTGTCAGCTGGAATCTGACGATGTCCTCGGTTTTCGTAGACCAAGTTTCTATTGTTTCAGCTTAATTACCCGGTAACATTGGACAGTTAAGTGGTATCATATTCTTTTACTATCTTCATCGAATCACGGTTCCGCAAGCTGTCATTAATTATTGGCTAACTTGAATATATATTCATTCTCCAGGGTTTATATTTCTTTTGTTTGTCGATGCTCGTAATAGTGAGTGTCAAGAACAATTAATTGTTAACTTCTATACGGGACCGTTTCGAATGCAATTAAGCGTAACCAGAACGACGGAATAGCAGACGGTGTGGAAACGGCAGCAATCAAGTGGCTGACAGTGTTCGGCACGGTACACAAAACACTATTGACGAATGAGAAAATAACCGATCGCGAGTAGTTTATCATCTATTCGATCCGTCATCCATTATCGGAGGCTTCGCCTCAATACGACATTTTCCGGGTATAATAAGTTTCGCACCAGCGAATAAACCGTTTCCCCTATACGTTCACTCGAAAATCATTTGCTCGCGCGTCACGAGTGATTAAATCGAAAATGATAAGGTCAGAGTGATAGACGAGCCACAGTCATCCGTCTACTATTCCATGTATTTCCCCGTTTACGAAGGGTATAACTGCAAACTTTCAGCGCATAATAATTTACAAACATTACAGTATCTTGTTGAAAAAATCATCTTCACCCTCGAATGCTCCAAAACCTTTCAACTTTACGATCTCGATCGAATTGACCGGGATCCTGTCATCCATATAAGAACAGTTTCGCCAGCTCGGTCGAGAATTTCCTACGCTGAATCTTTACTTCGAATCTCAAGGAGGCGAATAAGACGTCGAAGGGTCGGGGCGCTCGTAGAATGCGCAAATTTTTGCTTCGACACGTAACAGTTCGCTCGGAGTTCACGAGGAAGAATACGCCGTTGCAGCCGTTGCCAATCGCGATCGCGCTCGTAGTAGACCACGGTTACGTTTTTCCCCTCTTTCGTCGATACAAGGAGAGAAACCGGTTTACAGACGGTGGAAAAAGGAAGAACAACGGACGGATCGTAAAGCCGGACGCGCGCGCGAGAGCTTCAATTTTGGAGGAGTACCGCTTATCTTACCTCGTCGATGCTCATCCGCGTTAGAGCGTCTAACGTGATCACTCGGCGAGTTTTACGGGCAATATCGTTTTACAATGTGCAATTAAATGAATTTCCGACCGGGACCGTAATCGTTCCGCGAATAAGCCAGTAAACCGCGTAAACGGGGGGATGATAGCACCGGATATAAAGCGCAGCACTCGTCGAACGTAAAAGCTGTTTCCTGGCTAAACTGAACGTAATCGTTAAGCATTTAGACATCTCGTGAACACCCCAACCCTGCCGTGGTTCTTCCGTGAGTTCTTCATTTACTCGTTTACGATCGAGACTTGTGAACTTGCTATAAAATTTCCGCCACTGCAGGGAAATACAGTACAAAGCACAATGAAAGTGGAACAGAAATGCACACAGGAATTGTATCTAATTGAATAAAACGTTAATAAGACTGGTTTAAAGTGAACACACATTACTTTAAGCATCATAATAAGGTTTATCAAATTAAACGTAACATCTACATTTTATTTCGTTGATCCATTCGTTCCTCGAACGACGAAGTATCTCTCGTGGTTGCACTTCGGTTTAATCTTCTATAGACTCGGAGGCATAATTCCCAGTTCCTAACGAACCTGTTCCGTCGATAAAAGTCAACGCACAATACGCCCTCCCGCGAAATAAGAAGAGAGCTCGAACTCGAGGAATGGATTTAACGAGCGCCCTCCTCAGCATCAAATCGCTCGTCGAGTATATAGAGAAAAAGAACTACAACCGCCTGTGGACCGTTCATTGTCCAGAGGCCCAGAAGAATCCGCGGGGCGTCATCGTACACTGGAAAACTTTCTTAAACAGTCTTGGAACTCCCGAGGCCTTCCGGCGTCGATACAAAGGGAAGTGGACGAGGAGTCGTCGATGGAAAAGGGCATCGATTCGGTTGGTCACGAAGGATCTAGGTAACCGGAGGACTGAAATCTGACCGGGATCGCGACAGCCAGGGAAACAGAATGGCCAGAGGGCATTCCGAGGGAGTTGCTGGAATTGTTCCGGGAAAGTTTCTTACTCTCTGGCCTCGGCGAAAAGCGTCACTTAGTAGTTCCGGCTGAATTGTGATTGAACCGGATTAAAACAAGTGTGAACTAACTGAAGCGCCCTCTGACACTCCCGGTGTAATAAGAGCTCTGGACTCTGGTCACGGAAATGTTTCTGTTCCGGTCGAGAAACGGAGATCGTCGATTGGTTCGAAGATCGGTGGAACGAAATCCACGGGATATACTTTCGGGTATGATAATTGTCTACCTGGAAACTAAGAAATGAATCACTGTTTCTGATCTTTCGTTTGTAGAATGTGTCTTCATCGGAGACTACTAATGGGAGTTAGACATCTTCTGAGTTGTGTTTTTCATGACTTTTTATATTTTCGTGAGAAGTTTTATATATTTGTTATAGTGTTGTACTACGAAAAATAAGCGATCCCTCTGGAATCTAAAAATAGGCGACCCGTTCTCTACAGGTTAAGTTTAACACAGCTTCTTGGTACAATATGGAGTTGTAGAAAATAAATAGAGTAACATAAGTTACTGGTTTCATCACAAGTAAATCTTAATTTCGCAGAAAGCAGTGGCCAATTCGTTAATGTACCTAATACCAACATAACATCGAAACAGCACGTCCTACGCCTCGACTAAACTATTCATTGGTGAGATCAGATATGTCATAAAGAAGCACGTGAAGTTACCCACAAAACATTCGGACACATTTCTGTATTTCTCGTAAAGCACTAGATCAATTTACTATAAATTAAAGGGGATAACAACGCGATTACAACAGCATAAAACAAATGGAGCTGCTAATGAGGAAACACTGCGTTTTTGAGGGTGCGTCATCATTGTCGTAATTCCCCTAGATCTGTTCCGGTCGGTGAACGGACACCCGTGTATTCCGCGACGAAGTATTAATTCTCGGGAACAAATTACGGTTATTAATAATACAATAATGTAACGGAGCGTCACGGTATGTATACGCCGGGGTAATTTATAGGTGGCGTTACGCGGGGTTCTAATTCATTCGCCGATCCGTGGAACGGTTTTATCGCGGTCCGGAATCGCCGGCGGATCCGAAATCATTAAATTATAGCGAGTAAATAGATGTAAACTGTATGAAAGTGGAAAACGTATTGGACACCGATAACGCGTGATGAGCAGAGGAGATTTAAAGAGATTGAGAGAGACCGGGAGGATCGTAACTCATTTGGCCGATAATCGCGGCGAAACTGGTTTGATAAATCTTTTGTGGCCATCCTCCGCGGGCCAGAGGACTGCCTAGACAGGTAATATCGTACGTGAGAGCCGCGGAACACTCGATCCCTCCGCTGGTACCTTAATTGGCCGGCGAAATAAAAATTAATACGAACCGGATGGAGAATACGAAACGGACTCGAGACAGAGAGAGTGTGCTTCATCCACGAATGGTACAAAAAAATGGTCCCGCTTCAACTGTCGGTTGTTTATTTTTGCGTAAACTGACTCTACCGTGATATCTATATGTATATTACGAATATTACGCGCTCGTATTTTGTCGACCGTTGTTGCGTGCTCACGGATAAACAGTTTTTTTTTCACAATTACACAGGAAATCGAACCTAGGCAAATTGACCGTATCCATTGCATCGACGGTCCAGAATATCGTAATATTTATTAGTTACGAGAGGCGGCTGGAAATGCTTGTCGAATTTTGTTTCGCTTCGAAAATTAATTTAAACTCATCGCCGTAGTAATTTTGTAATTTTGTTGGATGCGTGGCGGACTGGAAGTGCACATTTACTCGCGGGGAAACGTCAGCCGGAGAGAGGGTTGCCTTTTTTTCTTTTTCATTATACAAAATTAAAAAGGGAACTGCGGGGACGTTTGTTCCGCGTTGTAATTGAATCGCCGTGAAATACATTCGAGCGGGATAATAAGCTCAAAGAGAAAATTCCAGTGTGCTAGTTTATAAAAGTATTTTTGCGCGACAATCGTCACCCGTTTCCAATACACGCGTCGACAAAGCCGCCGTTGTCGCCGGGGACGTCAAACATTTCCTTATATTATAAGCGAAACCAGAACGCCCGCGATTTCCCGATTCAGACGGACAGAACTATCTGAACTTCTCTCGATATAATTGTGTCAGACGGGAAGTTCGGAAACTGTGCCGGACGTTCGCGAAACAAAAATTCACACGTAACCGTTGCGTGTCCCTGTCCCTCTGTTGCCTACGGCCGTTCAGCTTCCACCTCGGTCGTAGACCACGTGTGTCCATCAAATTGACAATTTCGAAAACTACCACCGGTTAAATTTCTGCTTTTTTTTTTCAACTCGAACGAGCTTCCTGTACATTGACGTTTTTAATTTGTGAAAAAATACAGCCTCTTCGAGAACGTATCGTCATTTTATTACGAATATTTTCATTTTATTACCAACAGATTGTTTCGCGATGTCAACGATTAACAAACATGGATAGTGCAAGAATTTTTAGAAAATTGGAGTTTTTCAGTCAAAGATAATTATACTTTGTGTGCTGCGCGATCTGGGTCCTGGTTAGTTGTAACGCCGATAATTGCGTGCGTAGGAAAATGATTTGACATCCTTTTCCATGCTGATGGAGCACTCATTGTCCTAAATATGAACGAGCACGGAGTGTTGGTAGCTCAAAGGGTAGAATATCCTTGCCCCTTTTGCAATCACTTCTGTAAGCGTAACGCGATACTGTTTAATAGGAGGCAATAACGGTTCTTATGTACAACCACTTTGACAAGATTGATTATCGATTTACCCAAATACATGACTGTCTTTGACACTGGACGGTGGAAATTATATACTGGAGTTACCTAGCTTCCTCGTTTGATAGAATTACTTCTAGCCTGTCGTATCAGGTAGAGATCAACTAGTGCATAAGTAATAGCAACTACATATTTTGTTACTGTTACCAAAAGATTCGACGCGGCTCCTGTAAATGTACTATATTTAGACCATTTCAATATAGTACCACGGAATGTATATTAAAATCTGTAACTATGAAATATTTCTAGGTTCAAACAAACCACAAATCGACGCGGCTCCTGTAAATGTACTATATTTAGACCATTTCAATATAGTACCACGGAATGTATATAAAAATCTGTAACTATGAAATATTTCTAGGTTCAAACAAACCACAAAATGTCTGTTCCGTCGTAGACCGAAACGACGGTTATACAGTCAGACGATACCGTTACTTTTTATTATTTTATTCCTTTTTTTCAGTCAATTTATATATTTTGCAAGACCGACCCTTTGCAATTTTAATTTCGTTAACACAAAGAGAATAATAGACAAAAGAAGCGAACATTTGGTCTGCAGTCCGCCACATGCGCTCGGTAACCTGGGACCCATCCGCGCCGGGCCTTACCGGGGCGCGCTGACTCGCAGACAATATAATCATAAAACCCTACCGTTGAGAGACTCGAAAATTCGTCGCGGTCAACTCGCACCGCGACCACGTGCGCGATATTTTCCTGACGTCCGCTTCGCCCTGAAGGAGAGGTATTCCACCTCCGCGTCGCGTGAAAAACCCGAGAAATTTGCCTTCCCCTTCAGGGCATCACCAATAAGGAGGCGAGTTTTGGTCACGCCTTCATCAAACTTTGAGGAAGCGCGACGTCACACGAAACTCGAACAGACAGTCGAAAAGATACACACAGTCGAAAAGATACATACAGTCGAAAAGATACATTCAGTCGAAAACATTCAATAGAAAACACTCGTTCGCAAACACTCGTTCGCAAAACATACTCGTTACGACTAGAGTCACACGGACTCAATTCATTCGCATTAACTCGCAATCGAACAATCATTCGACAACATTCGCATCACGATTCGCCAGCTCCAACGGTCGAGCAATTATTCGTTTTTCTCACTAAGAAATTGAAACAGTTGCCTAAAATTAATTTGGCGGGCAACAGTTCGCAACCGGACGCGTACCACGACGGTCGAGCCTGGAATTTACAACTCCAGGCGGATTCGAAAGAGAAATCCACGCGGACGGACGCGACATGTCTATTCATTAAAGTTTCGAACCGTCTAAAAGACACCCTGTTCTTTCAAACAAATTTTCCTTCGCATTCTCGATTTATTGTATTATCAACAAAGTATGTATTTTTATGCAAAGTGACATTTTATAGAGTAATTCATAAAGACAAGAATAATACTAAGAATTTCTTTCTTCTCTTAAGGATCTGGTAGGGCTAAGAAAAATATAGAAAACTCGTAGCATGTGATGGAACTTTCGTCCCTTATTGTATTTCACGGAGTTCTATAGTCTGTAAATGTACAAACTTCGCAGCATCATCTTCGTTACATAATTTTTTGCAAATACACCTATAATTTTTTTACGCCTATCTGTTAGAGCATTTCAAGACGAATTCGGTAAGTATTATATGTGTTACTTTTTTTTTTAATTGAATTTTTGAAAGAAAATTGAAGGTGACCTAGAAAAGTCATGAAAAAGGAGAGTTGACAAAAAATTTGCTATAATCACGTTAAAGATCTCTTGAAACTATGTAATACCTGATCAAAACATTTTCAATTGGACTGCTAATAACAGAGCAATCTCTACTGATCGAGATTCATGGTTCACCCTGTATACAGACACGCTAGCCATTTAGATATACAAAATACAGTCCTGTTTCGGGCAGAACTGGGGACATTAACCTCCCGATAACATTTAATCGAGCCGCGTGATTCGCGTCCCCGGCCATGTCGGTTGTCGTTGCCGGCCGCGTCCGAGTCGCGGCTCGGCCGGTTCGAGCGGGAAGATTTATCGCGAGCGATGCGCGTCGCGGCGCGGCCGCAGTTTTCGCCGTGACGCATAAATTTCGCCTGGCTGGACAGGGCGCTTCTTGGACCCCTCGGGTAATTTAATATTTCGCCGTCTCGATTCTGGCCGGTGGCCCCCATAAAAACCGCCGTTAAAACGGTGCATAACCCCCCACCCCTCTTCTGGCCACGAATCGCGACGCGTCACGGGGACGTTATTGTTTTAACGATGACGAACAGCGAGTCTCGTAGCGGACACCGGAAATTAGATCGATCTGGTGGTGTAAAAATTCTCGAGCAACGTTCTGGATTGTCTTTTTGAAGTTGTTTCTCTAAACATGTAGGTTGGAAATAATTATTACTACAATTATGGTTATTATATTTTTCTTGTAGTTTAGTAGATAAAGATAGGTGTTAATCGTAAGTGTCATTAAATATCTTTTTCTCAGGATCAGACTGTAGTATGATAATTGAAGGCTGTAGGGGGTGGAAACCGAAGACAATAGCTTCAGACTTGAATAGAGAACATTTAGACATTTTTATCATCGTAATCATTGCATTAAGTTGTTGTCAACGAAAAACCTATGCGAACAAACAGAAAACTGTATGTTATAAGAGATTGAAGGTCAACAGAAGGATACGAAGGTATGGAACTAAAGTACCTGCAGAAGACTCATCAATCATTCTATCCGACACGCGATCGCTTCCCTCGTTCTTCCCACTGATTTTCTCAAAATAATTGTACCGTAATTTTTTTCCATTTTACAACAGCAATCCATTTTGCTTAATCGACAGAAACGAAACTCGAACACGCGTGTGCGTGATAGTTTCTCGCGAAAGGTTACTCCCCAACGGAGCGAGTCAACCCAAGTCGTGGTTTCGTTTCCGCGATAATTAAAAAGGGAACGGGGCTTTTTCTCTCCGGTCATCATCCCGTTCGTGTAAAACAATATACACTGTAGTTTCGCTCCGCGTCACGTACAACACAGGGATCATCAACTTTTTCCTCGTATCGCCGCGTGCGTCGCGGGGCCAAGTAATTTTGGAATTTCGTAATTTATATCGTACCGTTAACGGGAACACGACGATGGCGGGGAGACAACTTTCCTCCGGCTGTGTTTCTCTCTCGCACCCCCATGCGGATAATGCACGGAGCCGAAAATCAAACGGGAAGCGTCTGGAATAAATTCGCTAATTGATGCTTCCGCGACGGAATTTATTATCTGGATCAATTACGGCCGATACGGAATAACTCCACCGGATAATTTCTTTCGCGGAGCGAGGGGACTGTTCCTTTCGATGGCCTTAAAACGGCCAATAAAGCGACAGAATGTAAAAGTGAAAATAAAATATTAAATTATACGGGCGAGAGGAGTCGTCGGGGTCCGAGTGAAAAGGCATCTCTTGCCTCGTAAACAACGTGACTTGTACGTTTCCCGTCCTGCGAACGGGTAATTTATTATCAATCGAACGCCTCGCAATTCTATGATTCGGTCTGTAATCATCGGTTACGGTAAAGTAGCTTCTATACACGTACAATGTTTCATTCACCGAGTGTACAATTCTCGTTATGTACCTAGATTCAACGACAACCATCCTCGAACTCTTAGTTTCTGATGCATACGTGAAGTATCGTTTAATTGTCTTCGATAATCCCTATATCATTCAACCCGTCCTTTAACGCAGCATGCAGTAGACGATAAAATTCAGATAAAATTCCAAGCATAAAAACTACCGAGAGAATCATGAGAATTAAATCTCAGACTTAATCATACTTGCCCCCCATTCTCTCGACAAAGTAAAAGAATGTTATCCGACTATCGGGGCGAACCGTTTACGCAACGATCGCGCTCCGTTCGCTCGATTGTCTCGTGCCTCGAGGCGCTGCGTCGATCTTTCGATCTTTTATTAATCCACATAATGAACCGTCCTCGTAGCCTCTGCCGAGCTCTATCGATAAACGGTCGAAGGAATCGAAGCGAGGAATCGAGGCGCGGAATCGCCCAGGACTGGTATTTCCTGCGCGTCGTAAACGTGTTTCCCGTTCCTCCCTGCTTTTCCCTTTTTTTACTTCACAAGGAATCGTTATCCCGTGGTACTTAGCTTAATGGAGGGGTTAAGGGACTCGAGACCAGCGGGTGAAATAATATTGGAATGCGTTGTTGTTCCGATGGAGTCCGATTCCAACCCCCACTCCATTCCCCATACCTGGCAACCCTGAAATAGACGCGGCCCAGAACCTTCGGACTCTGTGTGTACGCGTAGGTCGAATCGACCGACTCGCGAGGTAATTGTTGCCGTGTCTGGAGCCTCGAATCAACCGTGTAATCGCCGCTCCGCGAATCAAGACCGAGAGAGTGATGCAATTAACACATTGAACTGAACCAGTTCGGCGGTGATTTACGTTCAACGACCCCCCGTGTTCCGATACCCACTGTAATGATGATTGCCTCTTTTCATGGGAGGGTAGAAGAAGTGGCATCGGAAACGAGGAAAAATTGCTGGACAGTATCTTACGTGGTGTGTTGTGGCGGAGGACACTCGTGGGGTGATTGTCTCTTGTGAGTGCTACTGGTAATTGTGTTATCGTAGTTGGTCCATTTGTGGTGACCTGTTACGGACGATTTCGCAGACTGACAGTGATATATTATAATAGGTGTATATACATGTGGTGGAAGGTGTGTCGACGAAGGGTCAGGTACTCGTTAGTATGTGGTGAATCGTGAACGTGAACGTATTGATGTGACCTGTATAGTGTGATGTCGATACATAAAAGCGGATGATCATCGGTGTGGTAAAATTTTTCGTCAGATATGAGCTCCCTTGCTATACCTTATTATATTACTACTTATACTAGGAGAAGCCATTTATTAGCCTTACGTTCTCCTACTCTTTGTCCGTGTATTTTCTATAATATACAAACTATATATCTGTGAATACAATTACATCTAGACCGCGGACGTTTATACATTTATATCGCCCCTTAACGTGGAAAATTCAAGAAAATAAAGGTTCTAATAATCTTAACGCTATTTACGCATTATTATTAAGGTAGTAAAGCAGAATTCAAAATTCCGTCCCATATTAACTTTCAGATATCGGGGTCGAAAGTTGTGAATTTGCATAAATTTCCGCAGTCTAGTGATATCAGTTCAACAAACAGCGTATCTAAATTTGTAGTAATAATACGAGAAATATGGGGATCGAAGACGCCTAAATCTTTATTCTCAATCAGAGTACCACTCACTGCGCACCATAACACTACCCAGTGCTACAGAAACCGTGTCGTAACGCGACAAAGTGTAATTTCACCGATCGGTTCCGCGTATAATTAGATAGTGTCGGCAGTGTCGTTCGAATGAAATTCGACACGCGGATTAGGCGTCGTTCTTATCATCGACGTGAAATTGCAGGTGCAACCGCCGCAGGTAATTACTGGAAACCGAGACGGTTGCGTTCTGTCCTCGACGTTTCCCTTTCGTCGATTATCGTCGGCTGGTTAAATATTTCGAAACGATCTGGCGTCTTATCCGTTGAACACCATCCAGCAGTAATTTCCACGCAAGTATTGCTCGACTATCATCGTTTCTCTGAATCGCGGCTGCAACAAATTACGTTGCTCCGACGGTATTTCGGATTCCTCGAACTCACCCGTCGTATGTCGTGTCACGTAGCATTCGCAGGGGTGGTTTACAGCGAAAACGTCGACGTCTTTGGTGAGTTTGGCTCGGGAGGAACGGTTGAATAGTAGTCTAGCCTGCGCCGGTAAGAAGCCCGGAAGTGCCTGAAGTTGGGTTGCTTTCACTGGCTGTTTCGTGCAAAAGGGGGGAAATTATGTAGACATTCTGCGACTGAAGTAGAAGTATGAGACGTGCGGTTGACAGGAAGTTTGTGGTGTAACGTGGCTGTAATAGATTAACAGTTGTTTTGCTTGGGAGAGCAAGCTCGATGTTTCGCTCTTTTCACGTGGTGTTGCGCGTAGTGGAAGTTGAGCTGATTGAACGAACACGTTCAGATATGTTGTTAGCAAGAAGTTCCAAGGTTTCATTGTTTCTGGTTTCTGCGTTGCGTGTAATGAAAATTATACAGGAATTTTGTAGGTATCATGGTTGAAGCTCGATTATGTTTGCTTGTAGCTTCGTCGGATATACAGTACATCTCATAACTATAAAATCATATTAAAAATTTCGATTCCTGTATTTTGGGCTTAAGATTCATTTAAATCAAATGTATCATGTATTGCAACATATTGAAAAGCAATATTTCATTAAAATGTGAAATAGGGTGTACATGAAGGTTTCGTTGTTGTTTCACAGCTACTCAGCTAAAACGAATAAAATTGGTAACTCCAGACAGTTATATAGTTTTGATACACAGTGTATACAATTTACAAAGAAAATGCTCATTACCGTTTGCTTTCTTGGAATACGTAAAATGTACAAAAGGTCAAATAGTACTGGAGCAAACACTGCCTGAATGGTAAATATTACTCTGGTCACGAGATCAGAGTTAATTAAATTGATTCTGTACAATAAACAGACAACAGTGTACCCTGAGAATTCATTGAAACACATTAATCCGAGTGTGCGGGCAGCAATCGATGAATTTATTACGAGTTGTTCTGGTCGAAACACTTCGACACTGCAATCGATAGATCGGCACGCGAAACATTCCCAGGACGAGTAACAAAATGTGTCCCGTGTTCTTTCCATAGTTGGCAATTAGTGCTATTTATCTTGCCCGAGATACACGCGGTTTCGGCGAATTTCGACGGGGAATGGTTAGCAAACGGTGGAAATTAATAACGGAGTATTATTAAGCTTTCAGCTGCAGCGCATAAACCGAAGTGATATTCGTTTCTGGCTGTGAGAATGATCGCACCAGCACCCCCCAACCCTCTTTCCACCATCGTATAAATTTCGACGCGAAGCGTCGCTTCGAACACGATTCATCATCGGCGCGAGATCGCTGGTGAGCGCGTGTCGCGCCCGAAACTCCGGGCAATTTTCTTGCGGATCGACGGTTCTTAACTAGAATATCTATGTTCTAGCAACTTTACACGGTCCGCCGCCTCTGTATAAATCAAGTAAAAACGGCGTACCTACCAGCGCGAACCCGCCGGCGATCTCCGCCTCGCGCTTTTTTGTCTTTCTCCTCCTCGTTCTTGTTGCGTTCGCCGGTTTGCTCCCTCTTTTCATCGTACCTGTGCCCCACGGTGACTCCCCTTTCCACTTCTCTCCCCCCACAGTGCATACTTTTTCTTTCTTTCTCTCTCTTTTTCCTGGTTTTATCTGCGCATACAAGGTGTCTCGTAAATTGCAGGACCAGTTACGGCGATGAATGTAACATCGGAAAACCGATGTATTGATAATGTGTGAATGGGAGTAATGGTATGATTCTTTTAATGCGATACAGAGTTCTATATAAGTTTTCTGTTTGTATGTTCTTTATCCTTGAGTGTACCAATCTGCTTAATTTGTATTTATTAGTAGTTATTTATTTGTCACCCACTGTATTATACAGTTATTGTTCACATAGGTGGTGATTCGTATCGACATTTATTATTATTTGTTCAGGTGGATCATACATTACATGGAATGTTGTTTATGAACACTCCAATAGATTCAGTTCTGTAACATAAATTCAGCTATAACTCGAGGATGTGGTCAAATAGGATATGTGTTTACATCGAATCATTTCAGTGGCTTTAAATGACAAATTCATCTCTGTAACTGGTACCGCATATTACCGAACACCCTGTATACACGCGGTTCTGTCTGCCCTCTTTCTTCCTCTCTCGATGGAAGTCATTCATTATCTCGTTGCCGCGAAGATATTTATTATGAACGATCGCGGTTGTCGTAAATAAGAAAGCCAGAACGAAGTACAAACAAACGTGATTGCCTACCGACGAAAGAGCCACGATATATCTCGCGGGGTGGCGAATGGGGGCGGTAATTATGTCGCGCTACGCCCGCTCCACCAGAACACCCCGGCGAGATTTATGACACGCTTCGATGCGGCTATCGCTTGCTTTCCTACATTTATTCTCGTCTATTTTTCTTCCCGTCGCGAGACACTCGACGTATAATTTTGCGCGCGGATTGACGCGCTCGAGGTCGATGATGCACTAGCTTGTAATATGTGAAACGGACGATCGAAGATCTGAGACGGCTGCGTGGATCGTCGGGGTTACACATTCGTTTGGCTGCTTTTCGTTTACATTAAGTTATAGAATATCATTTACGTTCGTTGAGATTGGAAAGATACAAGGATTCAATGATTCAACGATTCAAAGATTCAAAGATTCAAACGTTTGAAGATTCAAATATGAGAAGATAGAAAGATTAAAAAATTCAGAGGTTCAAAGATTTGAAAAATTCGGAGTATCGAAGATTTAAAAATTCAAATATTAAAAAATTCAGAAATTCGAAGACAACCGTCTCTGAATTTTTTAAGGAAACACAATCATTGGAACGGAACAATTACAATTATTCCAACAGTATTCTCGATTGCACAATGCATTTCGACGGTAATACGCATCAACGCATCCAGGATTATGTAATTAGACGCGCGCAGGATTGTGATTTAAATTATACGGGACAATCTCGAGACGGGGAGGTTCATTAGCGAAATACTCTTGTTCCGAGCGTGACGATGATAAGGGAAGGATAAGGAGACCCCCGGGTGAAGGATGCACCGGCCGGAACAGATAAAGACTTCACTTTTAAATTATGTATTAAAACTGCGACACTTCCCGCGTTCTAAACATATTCTTTATAATCCCATTAAAACAAGAACAACCGCGCGCGTCACGGCGTAACCGTAAAATGTTCGACGAAGTTCGACTATCCGCAAAATTCGTTAGCGTGTTCATCGGGCGAAATCATTCTCGGGAAATTAATTAACGTCGTTGCGTAATCCGTAAAGTTTCACTGCAGACCCGTGGATTTTTGCCGTATTATGCAACCGAGCGGGCGCATACGTTCTCGCGGGAGAATTAATTAACTTCCAGCGCATTCTTCGCGATAAGGAGGGGCACGACGAAGGAAGTTGGCCGAGGTTGGACGTACGACGAAAGAAAAAGGAGATTCGCCGGGGCGAGGAAAAACCGACGGATTATTGCGTCCATTAAATAATAGCGAGTTTAACGTCGTCACGCAGGGGACTCCGACGATAGAACGGAGGACTTTTCGCGGGAGTCTCGCTCGAATTAAGCCGGATAAGTCCGCCGTTCGCGGATACCTCGTATAGCTATACTTACCGTGCTTCGCCGTGCAATCCGACAGCGGAACAGTGAATTAGGACGCTTCCTAGATATTGAAATACGAACATCCGAATCGTCTTCTTGGCAAACACGTATCCCGGTACGGAATATGTATATAGATATAATATACCACACGTATAGACGTGGGGGAGGGGGATCGATAATAGCTTCTCGAGTTCCAAGATCCGTCGTAAAGGTTTCTGAACACGATGAAATTGTGCGGGGATACGAGATTCGCTTGCTGGCTCGTTTGCAAGGAATTTTATTGGAGGATGTCGAAGTCTCGATGATAGAGCTGCGTTTCGCGAGATTTTAACGGTTGTCGGGCGAAGTACGTCGCTTGATTTTAGAAAATATTCTGGAAGAAATTTCTGATATCTTGTGTATGTAAATCCAACTGAGATTGAAATTGCGAAAAAATTTTCACATATTTAGTGTATAATATATGAAACTTCTTTATTGATGTTTGATTTCTCATACAAGCTTGTTGAATTAGAGAGCGTCTGACCAGAGACGCAGCGCCTTCCTTCGGATCATTAATCATACAGTCCCTTATTAATGGTACCTATCAGAGACGGGTGATTGTTGTCAAACAGAAGATTGAACAACTCTCTTGCGATTTGAATTTAGGACAACTATTCGCTTTCTGGACGATTCAACAGTTTTCACCTCTGTTTTTCGAGTGTTTACGTTAATGTAACAAGATCCGAAACCATTCTGGAATCGTTCCACATAAACGGCGAATGAATACCTCGAGTACGTTATATGTAAATAAATTGATTTTTACGCGTCGAGAAAGTTGTAATTGTCCCTCATCGACAGACTTTTTTCTTCGAGTTCGAGATAACTGTTCCGGGGCCTTGATCGGCGTACGGGCGACCCGCATTTATCGCGGACAAAGCGCGGATTAACCATTTTCATTGCGGGACAAAGAGGAGAACCCGTAACCCGTCGCAATAAAACATAAGCGCGTAATTTATAAATACCGTTCCGGGTCGCAATCAGCTCCCAAATACGCCGATTCCGGGCGCGTTTCTCTCCGAAGCCTTTAATCGGCTGTAAACGAGCTAACGAGTGTCCCGACTAAACCCGTTTTTCACCGTCTCCGGTTCGCCACCAACGTTGTCGACGTCGTCAATGCGCAATGAACGATTCGAGGCACAACCAAGAGATCGTTCTTCGAATTAAGCGATTCGTCGCACGAGCTCCTCGAATGGTATCCAGGTTGATAGGGTTTCGGCGTGTTACCGAATCGTATGGTTATTATTATTCTCTCTTTACCATGACGAAAGAAGTGCCATGCATTATGTATAATAATCGAGCTCACTTGGACAAAGTATTTGGTTATTAGCACAGCATGGTGTGCATAAAATCTCTGGATGTACCAGAACTCTCGGAATCTTTGAAACCTTTAAAGATCTCCGGGATACCTGAAACCCTCTAAGTTTTCCGGAACCTGTAAAGTGTTCAGAAATCCGCTTGACCTCTGGAAATCAAGAATCTTCTGTGATATTAAAGATCAGAGATATCCTTCAATTCATAAAAGTCTCCGAGACTGACAGATTTCTAGGTCTGTCGAATTACTCTGAAGGTATCAATACCTTGGTGGTTCTTTTGCATAGGTTCCCAAGCTCAACGACTAATTTTCTTTATATTCCACTAGTCGTCCTATTCGCTTGCTTAACGAACGCATCAGGCAGCCTCCAACGATATTTACAATCCCGTTTTCCGGCAGGGCCATTTCTTGACGCAGAAACAGTGCAGCAGGCCGGCAGTTTTTACGACAAACGCCTATGCGTAATTGCAGTCCTATATACGTGTTCCCCGGCGAATTTACAGTCGGCATAAAAACGTTGACTTTGTTATTGTTGCCTCCGATTACATCTATCCTGCATGGGCCGAGCTTTTACAGGCGGATCGTTGTAATTTAAGTGCCGGCGGGACACTCCTGCGCTCGAGTGCACTATACCATTCTGCATTAACCTAAAAAGGGTTTCTCCGGCTCAGTGGTAACTCTCTGCACTTACCACGGTAGTAGAAGTGTCTCTCTCTCTCCCCTAGCTGACGTGGCTACTGTTAGCCGTGCGATGTTGCAACGAGGAGCCCGTTTAAAGTCGATAAATCGCAGCCCTTCGATACCGATTAAGCGAACCGACCTCCCCCATCCCTAAGTTTCTATCCCCAGCTACACTTTTATTTCCTCCCCGTACCATGCAGTACACACATACTCTCTGCTCCTCCTACTTTTTGTTGTTGTTGTTGTTCGTTCCGTTTTTATCTCGTCCGTTCCTTTTCACCTCGAACAACCATGGAATTTTCACCGTTCCGCGCCCGAGTATACAGGGTGGGGCAATAACTATGTCCACTTCGAATATTGCCGTTATTTGTGATAATATGAAAAAAATGTTATGTACAAACATTTTCTGCGTGGGTGAAGGCATAGAGGAGATTTCAAGGTCATCTTTATCTTTTTTAATGGAGTGCTATGGTCTTTTTATTGGGATGTGATAGCTGGTGTTGAGACGAATTCAGCGAGCTATCATTGAAGGTCATGCAAGGTTTAGTGGTACATTTCCTAATAAAGGCCCCTATGAAATAATACAGCATGTGATAGAATAAGTTCAGAAACGATAAGACATGTACGTGATACAGCGACACGAAGATTGCAACTTTGCATTGACGCAAACGGTCACCACTTCGAGCATCTCCTGTAATATAAGAAAATTTATTTTACTACCACATTTGACCTTGCATGACCTTCAATGATAGCTGGCTGAAGTCGTCTCAACACCAGCTATCCCATCGCGATAAAAAAAACCATAGCATTCCACTAAAAAACATAGAAAGGACCTTGAAATCTCCTCTATGCCTTCACCCACGCAGAAAATGTTTGTGTCACAGTATCTCCTCCTCTATACCGTGTAAGTTTTCTATATAACATTTTTTCATATCATTACAAATAACGGCAATATTCAAAGTGGGCATAGTTATTGCCCCACCCTGTATATACACGTCGTTGGACACGCCGAAACTGCTGGCCGTTTTCACGAAAAAAAGCTATTCCGCTGTCTGAAAAGTTTCAAGCTCTCGCCTCTGAGAGCGATCGCGCATCAATCTGCCGCGCTTTTGTCCCTGGAAACGTATACGTACACGTATATACGTCGCGGCATGTCCATTCGCACGCGCCTCCACCGGTCGACACACGGAGCTTCGAAACTATAAAAATACTATTCCACAGGGATCAGCCATTGTTGTCCCTCCTACGACGCGCACGATGAAACCACGCGTCCACGGAATGATCTATCAACGACGATCGCGCACGGTGAAAAGCGTAAATGCGGATTTGTCTTTTCAATATTGTCTGGGAGTTGGGGGGGACGTATCTCGCGTGGAAAAAAGGCTCTCCGCGGGGCGATTGTTCGGGATTCCGACGTGGTGGATCGGATCACACGTCGATCTTGCGGACATGATCCCGTTCGATCGCGAGCCCGTTATCTGCTGGGCTCGAAATCTGAAATTTTGATCCGCGACGATTTTGTTGTTTCGGTCGCGATCCCTGTTGAATTGCAATGAATTTATTAAAATGGGGTGGTTTTTGTTTCTCGTTCAAAAACTAATATATATTATAGTCTGACGAAAATTGTATAATCACTTTGTAACCTTAATTACGAAACTTTATTATAACGTTATCATAAACGTTCATACAAACAAAATCAAAGATAGACATGCAAAAAGATGTATTTTATAATTTTTCACGAAATGTGTTCCCAATTTTGCCTTCCTCTCAGATTCTTTGGGAAAAAGCTTTACTAAGGGAGGGATTGTAAATATCTCGGACGAGAAAACCTCGAATAAAAACCTTCTGAAGTGGGACAGCAGAAAGGAGACAATTGTTCTGTGGTTGCTTACTGATTCCACTGACGATGAATAATGTGAAATAAAACGGTTCACTTTTTTCACGGACTTTTCAAGAGTAATGTAGTGTACACAAAACTGACTGAAATGTTTCAATGTAAAAACACAGCCTTTCAATCTAAAAGTAAGAAAACTGCAATGGACGTAAAATTGAACTAAAATCGCATCTTCAACAGGTGAAGAAATCTCTTCCAACGAGAGAGAAGGATTCCTCGAGCACCGAAAAAATTCAACTTTACGTATTCCGCGCGTTAACTCACTCGCCCACTCGTTAACTCACCTTCTCTGCGTGGCGAGCGTGCGCCGAAAGAAGGTGTGATCTATGTTTAGCCAAGAGAAATTGACCTTCCCCGGAAACCGCGCGGCGTTCGTTTCCGCTCGCCACGAATTCGCCGTCGAAGTCTGTGGCGAAGAGATATAATAACCGTGAAGTTCCAGTTGCGTATGTTCACTGGCTGGTTACAGAACAATCGATCGATTGGAACTTTCTAATAATCGCCGCTTTCACGTGGATACGTGCGAATGCGTTTCATTACACGGGGATGTGTTCTCGCGTGATCCGCGACTAGGAAATTACAGATCACAGTTATCGGCGTGGGTAATCATCTAGTCGTGCTTATGTTATTATAACAATGCGTCGACGTTTATCCTTTTAATATTGATGATAGGCTATGTTCCACGTGATCCTGTCTGTATTCTTATTTCACTGTTGTACTCTTACTACTGAGAGAATAATGTTTACTTTGTATCGTCAATATCCGCGGAATGGTAATCGAAACATCGACGGGAAGAATTTAAAAATTTGTACACAGAGATCACGTATCATATTCATCCTCGACCAAATGAGGGAATAATGATGCTGCATTTCAATTTGCTATGCATCGGGAAGTTTTCTCCTGCTTCCGATGTTGCACCGTAGCTTTAACATGGAAAACGATCTGTTACAGAATTTCATAAGGTTACATTCGTGAGATTATTTTTCTATTGTATATCCTGTGCAAGGAATGTAACAGGGGACAGGAAATACGGGAATAGGATGGGATGTTTGCTAGCAACGGTGTAATACCTACTGAAAATGACGGTGGTCGAGTTGCGGTATCTTCGAATACGAATGTTCTTCAGCGGGATTGCGAACACTCGCGAATAAAGAGAACCTTCAGTTTTGCTAATTGTTCCTCTTCCCCGCAAGACGCGACGTTCTCCTGGCTTGCGATGAATGAAACGTACCGTTTATTCTCGTTTCCCCGTTAAACAATTTAATTAGCGACGGATCGCGAAAGAACTTCCGGTCTAGCGTTTCTCGAAGCTAGAATCGCGACTTGGCGAAACTTCTAATTGCCTACGCGAGGCCGCGTTAACAAGGTCTGGCGTCGTTGAAAACGTGGATGGACGACTAGTACAGGTACAGCTGAACCAACGACTCGGTAGAATCGTTAGGCTTGGCGTATCTACAGTTTATCATTTGTAGTGTGATTTGGCATAATCATCGATATATTACAATATTAAAAGCTAACCGACAGAAGTAATTGAGAAATATATTCACGGAGTAAGAAAATGGTTTTAGTCGAGACCGAGTTTGCAGTAGTTTACGTATGTTTACATTCCCGAGAATGAAATTAAAGTGAATGAAAGTCGACTCCTATAAAGTTTCCACCGCGTCTTCCTAGACGTTAACTTAATTGAATTGTTCGGAACGTGATTAGTAGATTCTAGATTGCGTAGTTCGCCCTAGGTATAATTCAGTTTCGGGGCGAAGTTCTGGACCATTTCTGGTTTAGTTATGGTCCACTCCTTGCTTCTGGATAAATTAATTACAGTGTAGAACTGTTGCAGGGACTGTTTTGTACTGTTCTTGCAACTGTTTATGACTGAATCTTTCAAAGGAGTTTAAGACTTCCCCGCGAAACTGTGCTGTTTAACGAGATTCCTTGGGAACGATTTAATTCAATTCTGGCAAGTACACAGGCTGCGACATATTAACGTTGACGAACAAGTTCAAGAGGTAGAAGTTTCCCTTACTCTTTGACTTACATTTCCCTGGTTTAATCATTGTCGATGGTGACCAAGTGACAGGGCATTTAGGAAGATATTCTCAAAGTTGAAAGTACGAAAATACATCATACTATTTGTCCATAATTCTAGTATTAAGAAACATTGTACAGGGATAAGACGGCATTCTGAAGTTTTACTACATTTCGTACATTTAAACGTAGTCAAAGTCCTCCAAAGATCAAGATCCGACCAAATGGTAAACTTCACCATTGGTAAGTCAACAGTATTCAGGTCTTCACCGCAATTGTCCCAGTTTAAGGGCCAATACTTCCCGGTGAACACGAAGCAGCAATCGAATCTAATTTCCAGGAATCAGCGTTCGACGTGACATCGATTTCGTGGATCCTTCGTTTCACGTAGTACGCGATCCAGAGTATACCCGTTACGCCGAAAGTTTGTTACGGACGCTATTTCCGTGGAGCAGATAGCCGGAAGCGAAACATGCGATAACAGACACTGTCGTTTTCGTTGCGCATAGTTTGATGCTGCTGTAACGGAACTCGAGAACTACTCCCTACGCTAGGTGTAAGCTGTCCTTCTACTACGGAGGGTTAAATTTTCGACTATGTTACAAGTATGTTAACCGATGCTCGGCTTCCGCAACACGATCTGAACTGTAGTTGAGGGTATGTTGGAATATTAAAACTGCTCGAGGCATTTAACTGTGAAAATATTTTAACGATAATCTACAGGGTCTTAATAAAAATGTGGGACACTTTCATAGGGTTGATTCAACATGCCAAAATGTGACGAAACTGCGTTCCAGGCTTCGTTTTTGAGTTATTAATTATTGAAAATATGGGAAGAATATGCGTGACATGCGACTGACGCGATGAGTTATGATACCCGCACAGTAGATTTTCAGCTGATATAGAAACTTGATCGATGGCTTAGTTAAATTTAATGAATGAAATAAAATGAATTGAATGGAACCAATTCGTGGAACAGTTGTACAACGCGAATCACCAATAGAATAACCCGTCGCGTCAGACGTATGTATTTTATGCGTATTTCGCCTATACTTCCTGCTAATTAATAAATTAATAACGCAGAAACGAAGCTTCGAACGCAATTTTGTGACTGTTGATTTTTGTCTTTCTTCGGTATGTAGAATCCACTTTGCGAAAGTATCTCACATTTTTATTAACAGCCTGCATGTAAGAACATCTGTCGTTTGAATGTGTGACTGTATACGAGAATTTCAACGAAAGTAATGCAAATGGAGGAAATGAGAAAATTAATTATAGAGTCAAGACGGGAATAGCAAACTAGAGTCGGGAAGAAAGATGAAACTACACGGACAGAATTTAACAAGCAGTCACCCCGATTCTAATATTCCATAATGCCCAGCATCCACAATTTTACGAAACGAATTTGCCAGAAATCACAAACATCCGGTTCCCACGTTTCTAACCGCGAATCCACAAAGTGGCGGATACTCCTTCGTCGGCAAATACCGCGTGCAACGTAATATTATGAGCACACCGTTTCTGCAAATTTACATTTCTTCCGAGAGCCCGTTGCTCCGTGACTTTCTCGTATTCTTTAAAGCCCACCCTGGGAGGATGATCGCGTTGATGGACCTTCTTACAGGTGGACAGGGTGGGGAAGAAGTAACGGGAAGGGGCCAGGTAATTGAATTTATTTAATCCGTGGCAGCATTTTCCTCGTCTGTATCGCCGCGTTTTCCGCGTTAATTGACGCCGGGGGCAGTCAAATCACGCTCGGACAGTCTTATTGATGGTCAGAGGAAATGGCCGGCAAATAGATTCGCAATTAAGATATCGGCACGATAGGTAATTACAATTAAGACGTAATTGAGGAATTATGATAATTCGTGGAACGCCCCTTAGTCTTTATAATATGTTAATTAATACCGCGATAGGCCCCTCGGGCTGGGCAGCGGTGAGATCGTTCGACTCAAAGGATATCCCGTGTTTCGCGCGACAGGGAAACGTGAGAGTTAGCTTCGACTTGCCCTCGATATTATATTAACAATTTGAAAGTCTCTTGAGTAATTTCTTTTCAATAAAAGAGTAACCGTTTACCTATACCTTACCACTAATTGTTTAACACTTTGACTGCTACATGACCTAAATATGGATGACACGTACATCGCAAAGAAGCTGGATTATTTCAATACCGTTACAAAAGTTTTGCGTAAAATTAATATCGCAGTATAATTTAAAACCAGTCCATCAGCTGCCATTAACTAAAGACATATATTTTCGACGATTCATGATTTAAAAGACGAAATAACGTGTGTCTGACTACGCACGGCCCTTTTCACTGTGGTTATCAATGCGTTAATCGGAGATAGTAATTTTCATTATAAAAGACTCGGCCATGTTGATTATAATAAGATCTTAAGACCAGACAATAATTCCACTCATATCATAGTAGATAGGCGAGATCGAGGTTAGCAGCAAAGATAGTGGCTCGTTATTAAATCAAGCTACTTTTTCCAGAACTCCGTTCGATTCGCAAAGGAGTGTGAAACATTACTCGCTGCGGCTTTAGCCTGGGCCTCCATTAATTTTATAGTAGATACCCCGCGGGATTACGTGAATAATACAATTCCGGTCCACCGCTGTTTTTCCCCGGAATTTATGTACGTTTTTAAAAGTATCATTTTATTTCCGCCTTTGTGCCGGCCCGAAGTAAGCCCGCTACATATTTCATCGTGGCGCCGTGAACGTCGATCCTCGAGGATCGAAACCAGCGGCGAGTCTTCTAGCAAGCGAATAGAACGCGTACTCGGCCGTGTGATCGATCCCCGTGCATCGTTTAAATGGAACCCCGTGAGTGGTGCTCGATGCTGAAACGGTAATGATACACGGTGGCATATAAATTATACCATTCCGCGAAATACGGGGCCTCTGCTCGTCTTCGTGAACTCCGAGGGGATTATATTCCGCCGAATGAAATTTACATTCGGCCCCCGCTCGCAAGGGAATGTAATTTCTCGGGCAAAAATGTAGATCGTACGTCGTTATCGCGATCGTTATAAGCACGAGAGCAGGTGGATGTTCAGGAAACCGTGTTCGTCTACGTGGCATTATGCTTTCTAAATCGTTCAAATCGCGATCAAAGTGTACTTCGTTGCCGTTACGATTCCAGAAGTGAACGAATAAATAACAAATAATAACGAAAGAATACATCCGTGTACTCACTTCTACGGATAGGCGTGGAGAGGCGCAGTCGTGGGAAATGAAAGCAATTACTGTAATTACCGTTTTATATTTTCATGGTGGATAAAGTGCACTCAAGTTTCTTCTGTATAAACGTAGGAGAAAATATATGGTTGTATCTTGCGAAATATTTATGATATTACATCCTCGACTTACTTACCGCTGTTATTGCCTCCTGATTATACTGTCCGGCAAATTGAAACTTTTTTGCCGATCCGTAATATCCACCTAACGAGTCTTGTAGACATTCTCGTCCCAAAAACGAATCCGGAAGCAAAATCGCTGTATCGCCTCAGTTTTCGAAAAACACAAGTTTATTGTAAAAACTAAAAACGCTAGAAAGTTCTATTTAGTCTTACAAGATAGATGAGAGTTTCCTGAATATATTAGTGTTTAAGTTCTTAAATAACACAGTTAGTCGTGTCGAGAAACAGTACAAGGATCACCCAATGGATATTGCAGATCACAATTCCTATTGAACAATCTTATTATATCTATAATACGGGTACTTATTGGTTACCAAATATTATATTACAAAATACCACGACAGCATAGAGTCCCGTAGTCCTAAAATAGTCATAACCCAGAATTATTGAACAATCTTATTATATCTATAATACGGGTACTTATTGGTTACCAAATATTATATTACAATAAATAGTTAGTAGCCTAAAGTGTGCCTCGAACGAGTCCTCTAACTGTACCTTCAGAAACGTGTACCTATATCGTTTCGAAAAGGATGTAACACACTCTTCGAGCGGTGGAAGTCAATAACGAAGCACCTCGAAGCTCCTTCGAGCCATGAAAGTGACATATACACCTCGCGCGTTTAACGACGATGACCCCGCCACTAAATCGCGTCGCAATTCACCAGCAGGTACTACGGGTCCGCTTACGTAAGTCGATAACGGTAATTAACTTGTCGGTTTTTAACGAAGTTAAGGTGGTATCGAACTCTCGGTGGATCGCGGTCGGTTACGGTCCTCTCGAAGAAAAAATAACGGCGGCGGCGGTGGTTGCACAGGGGAAAAAATACGCACCCGTATATGCAGTCGCGCGTGCCTTCGTCCGGCTGAATTTACGCGGATATAATTTTGCCGGGCTCGTCGACAGATCGAGATAAATCTAATTTTCGCGGACGTCGTCGCGGAAGTACGAGACTGGAGAGAAAGAGAGAGAGACAGAGAGCTTGGAATTAACGCCACCGGTGGCAAAGTTCGGAATAACCTTCATTTATTAGCCGGCTCGCGGAGGACTTCGAATTCTAGGCAAGTATCGTCGTCGCGTCTTCGCGTCGTAAATTGCCCGAGCTGGAAGAAAACAAGATGGTCGGGCTGTTGTCTCCGATGGCACGCAGAAATTCAAGAAACGATGTAACAAATGGTACTGTGGAATCCGCTGAAGTTGGAAATGATTCTGTTGATGTGTCTGACAATTAGTGGTAGTTTTCACTTGCGGTGATATGTGTAAATAGTCAGTGTTGTGATATTACTTAGCTTTCACGATGGACACGAGATAAAGGAACAGTTAAGTAGTTGGGAAATTGGTAGTGGATCAATTAGTATCGCATCCATATTTAGTGCAAGTGGAAACAGCGAGTAATGGTCAGACACCTAGACACCAAGATGGTTCTAAAAAAGAAACTTTGGTTTGTTGCACTTCTTTTTGTTTATTTTAGAAAGTTAGAATGACTCGTTGTTCCGTTGTACGATCCGGTTTGGAACAATCTGTACCTACGTTGTTGCATTTGAGGTTCCGAAGCACGTCGGTATTTTTTATCGCGAAGTTTGATTACCATCTTCGTGTAGTGGACAGATAAGCAGGCATGATAATATACAATACGCTGACCTCCGTGTGCCCTTCAATAAGGAGAACTCACCTTTGCACCAGAGAACAGACGGGGAAATTGTTGGCTTCGGCGGACGAAGCACTATCATAGAGACAGTCGAAAGCCCGCGATGTAGTCATTTGTAGCATTCAGAGACCCGGCGAAGTTACCGGTGATAACTTCGAACCGTCTCTTTTGATGTGAAAGGGACATTTATTCGCGCTGAAAATGACAAATCCGTTACCTGCCTTGCTTTCACGTACTGTTACGTGTTTTTCCTGTTCAGGGTCGCTCGAAGGTCTGTATGTCATAAACGAATACATGCACGTCTGTTCTAGCATTCTAATGACGATTGATGAACAAAACATCAGAATTAGAATACCAGAGAGCGCAACACAGTCACGAATAGTGATCAGACTGATATCGATACATATTGATGATATTCAAACAATTCGATACCAAAGCACTCAGTGGGAAAGGTATCGAAATTCTATACTGGGCATCAATTTTCGATACTTAAGATATTCATGAGTATTTACTACCTAGAAATGCAAGAAGTTGCAATGTTCATGCAGAAAGATAAGTCAGGTCTCTTTCACATCAGGGAATGTTAGTCATTCAAACAATGGACACAATGGTCACACCAAGAAATCGATTCAACAGAAAACCAATTTTATATTTTCAGCTGAGTGTTACATATCATACATTTCTAAACATTATTTACGACTACTATCCCTCATTCGTTTATCCGAACATATGTTTTCGCGTGAAAATAATAGGATTGTCCTAAAATTCTCACCATGTAGAGTACAGCCTGGCGATTCAGAGTTTCCCCGAAGCAAATCCCCACAAGTTCCTCGGGAGCGTCTAAGAAATATGGCAACGAGGGTCGGGGTGTCGAGCCAGTCCCGTTTGCCTTTGGAAATTCGTAACAATCGTTCAGCCCGGTGTTTGGGTATGTGTCGACGTTTCGTGTCCACGTTTGCACAGGTCACGGAAGAGCCTGGGGGTAGGACGGTATGTGCCTGGAACGGCTTTATCGTGGCCATAACCGCGGGTGTCTTTAGATTTACCGAGCAAACGGAACGTGACTTCTCGGCCTAAGCGATGGCGCGTCTGCGTACACTTCGAATTTAAGCCACTTTCTTGCTCAACGAGACTGGATAGATTGGGGCCACAAATCGGTATATACTACTCAGGCGGCATAATAGACCGATGTTGTAGCTTAATTACGAGCCAGGCTAGTCTGGATGTTTCCTACGCGTGCAATCAACCCGGTAGTTTATAACCAACTGGAATATTAATGTCGCGGGATCTCAACCACCACCTATTAGAGACCACCGTTCCGTCGCCCTCCTTGGAACGTCTGCCACGAATTTTCCGGTGTGTCCCGAAGGCACACGGAGCCATGTTCCGTCTTCTTACAGGATGCTCCGTCTCGCATTTTTTCGTCCCCGTGGCGTGGTGGTATTAAAGACCGCGCGAGGAATTGATTAAAATTCAAAGTGATCCACTTCGGGGGGAAAGCTGCCTCCTTAATGATCGCCATAATACCATATATAAAAGCGGCAGAAACTTCGATCGGGAAACGTGACTGAGATCGGAATGAACCTCTCGTGTCCGGGGTGCGCTTCGACACGACCGACTGGGTTTCATTTTGCTATCACGAGGCTTGTGGTTCTGGACTAATAGCGGACCGCCTCACCGAATATTCCTTGGGTATTTACTGTTATTGTCTCTGCTGATGGCCGTTCATCGAGGATCCATAGTGTAAATTTAATTCAACGTTGGGCAAGTGGTCTTGGAGGATGGTTCATGTAAATATCTAGGGAACAAAGTAACTACACTCCGTGTCGAATAATTTTCGAACCATCCCCCTCATCCCTTGACTTCCTCTTGTTCGATTTCTCAATGGTAGCGACGCGTGGACACGTTCAAATGGACGTTAACGTTCCCGCTGGCGGCGATTAGACCCGATATCCACAGTACACTTCCTACGATCAGTTATCGTGCCCTATTCAGCACTCTGACACGAATTCAGACAATCATTCATTCGCGTTATCTCCCGCGTTCCTGCGCCTCGGTACATATTATGTACAGTTATTCTTGCGCGCCTATGCTCGGCCGCTTGCTCGCGCGAGCGCTATGATAAATACCCACATCTATATAACGCACGCGTATATATGTATATACAAGTGAGATTTTTGCACGTGTGCCGAGTGGAAATTCCTCCGAGATGAAACATTATTTTTACCGAGAACCCTGGAGAATTTCGAATTCGCATTTCCCCGCCCGCAGCTAAGAACGATCCATCATTTGTTACTTACACCACGACGACTATCAGTAATTATTCATTGCGTATACTTCTACGACTCGACTCTTTTCCATCTGCTTCGAGGCTGTTTGCTTTCCTTCTCTCACCTATTCTCGGTTCCTCTAACTACCCATTCTTTCAGCTCCCTTTCTCCGACAAGTTCCTCTTTCATTTTTCATTTTAATACACCACCCCTTCTCTTGTATTCGCGAGGACAGAAGACGAACTGGCCCTCGTCGCAGCTATCCGGAACGGGTAATTAACACTCCACCAACGGTAAATAAACACATCCCACTGGCAAGGGTATTCATGCTCGTTCCCTCTATTCGGAAGATAAATGGATGGAAAATGCTTCGCTAATGTTCGTCGGTGTTTCTGCTAATTATTTCTCACGGCTCGGAGTTACCGATACAAATGATCTTGGAATATCTCCAGACACAATGGTTTCGAAAGTTCTAAAGTTTTCTGTGGTAGTATTCTCCAGCAGTCGCGTGGTTATCCCTACCATTGCAACTTGAAACTCGAAAGGATTACCTTCAGATCGCTGTGTGCAGGAAATTGATCGGCCATCTCTTACGCCTTCATTCTCACACAGATTCTTCCCTCGCGGAGTCTCTAATCCTCCCTTTCCGCGGGATTGCCAACGCCATTCATTTTGTTTGATAAACACGCCCTCGTCCTCGCTATTCACGTCAACCATACTTCTCCTCATTACCCGTTTGAACGCTGAAGAATTTTTTCAGGTGTACATATGTTAAACAGGCGGAATAAAATGCGTATTTTTATTCTTTGGAAAAATAATAGAAACGGTAGTGATTTGCTTTAATTATATATATATCGTATAAAAAGTAGTTCTTTCCAGCAAAAATATGTTTTACTTATTACAAGAGTGGTTTCTTGCACTTTCAAATAAATCAGGTTTTGACACTGTACCTTTCGTTATTTAAAACCATTATCCTTAACTTTTTATTTTTACATTCTTTACCATATTTTATTTCTCTATTATATTAATGTATTTCTCCTTTTTGTTTCAGGGTCTCATTGTCGATAAGATAAATTCCCCCAAGTAGATGTGCGATCACCATCATCGCATTTTTGGCACAACACAAGAGAAGCGCGATCGCGTTCCTCGGCACTGAAACGGTTAAACCACTCGCGTGTACTATACCTATGCGTCCGATTTCGTCCCGTGAACCTCGAGCGTTCTCACCGGTCCCACCTCCTCCATTACGGAAATTTCGTCCGTTCCCTGTGTCGTCCCTACGATTACCAGACGGAAAATCTGGAAATCAACCGACGAATCGTCTGTCTCCGTTCGTGACGTAACTGTTAATCAGGGATTCCGGAAGGTCCAGCTGAATTTATCGCGAGGACGCGACGTGTGTACGTAGCAGCCTCTCCCCTCGAGCGCGTCTCTCTCGTGGTTTGTTTCTTAATTTCGGATATATCGAGATATACACGTTCCGATTGTTCGCGCCTATCGACGAGCACCAGGCTGATTTACGGAGTCATTTCCAGAAACCTCCAGCGAGCAAAAAGAAAGAAGTTCGCCGAAAGCGATTCCCCGATCGTTGCCCCCCCCCCCTGAGGAATACGAAATTTTTAAGAACCCCTGTAGCTGGAGGAAAAGAGACTAAGAAAGAAACACACAAAAAAAAAACGAAACAAACAAGCGGGAGGCATTCCGTGCATTGAGTTATTCGACTCGCGGCCACCGCTAATAATTTTAATCCACCGGACGTATGTACTTTTACCCAAACGGGGACCATTAATTCACCATATATCCAGTGTGCCGAGGGGTCAACCTGTTATTTATCATAAAATATGAGGGCTCGTGCCGGGCGAGCCGCAGCCTTTATGTAACGCTGCATAATAAATTGCATTCAATCTGGCCGCGCTCTCGGCCGCCGCCGCCGCCGCTCGGAAATATTTGTATAGCTCGCGTGCGCTCGCGCGTTTCCATACGCCGGTTCGGGACCGTTTTTCGCTTATCTTTTTTGCTGCACCATCCCTGCATCTCTGTTTAACGCTCGAAACGCGGTCGTGAGCGATCCTCTTATCGGCGAACACCGTGGATTAAAGGAGTACCCCGTCGCGATATCTCTGACTGCATGAAAATTAACCGTAAAATAAAGAAACGAATCGGAGGACTGTGTTTCGAGCTTCGACGGGGGTGCTGGTAATGCTTTCAAGGAACTTCGTTTGAAAGGGGACACGACTTTCGAGCGATTATTAGTCGAAAGTGCACCTCGGGAGACGGATGCTGTTCGTCGCAGAGAGAAGAGGAACTCGCGCAACAATGCAACCACGGATTCGGGCGTTATTGTCGGAAGTAATTGGGCCTGCTGCTGCCGACGTCGAAACTTCGAACTCGTTTACGGTCCATAAAGGCGGTCCGAAAGCTGGACGATAAATCGACGGGGATGAGCCATTAACCGGGCCGATTCTTACGCGCACGTCATAACGGCCTCTAAAACAAACAGGAGACGGTCCCAGTGGGGATATCTACCTTCGCGTGGATCGTTACGATCTCAAGGTTGTCGTTCTCCGAATTACCCTACCCGACAAATACGTGCGTTTAACCCCTCGAGGAACCAGCCTGTTAAACGTACTACGTGCCACAGGGTCACGCGTAACGATACACGCCTTGTAACTTCTCGTCTTCGATCCCCTCGACAAAAGGCCAGACTTTTTGTACGACGGCGACGTTATGGTTTCTTCGAGCTGGCGCAAGTAACTGCGATATACTTGGCTGGCGTTAATCTCCGAACGGGAACTTTTAACGCTGTGCGGGTATTTCGCGGTGACGGGGGTAATTTCTCGGGGTAACGACCATTTCCACCGTACGAATTGCCGGGTGTTAAAGCATCGTTCGCGCTTGACCCTCGAGAACTTACCTCTGGAATTTATTAACACCGGTTTCGGCCGGTTTTACGCGACTTTCCAGCCGTGGCGTAGACGATTTTATTGCGCGTCCTGGTAGGAGAGGGTGTTTCTTTATCTAACGTCTGGTAACCAACGTATAACGTTCTCGATACGAATGGAGTATTTACGGTGTTGGTGAAAACGAAGGCTGATAAGCGAATAAATTATTCTACTTTCCAGTGAATTTTTCAGATTAGCGGTGACACATCGTCTTGGAACTTTTGACAGCGTTGAAGTAGGAGAGGATGTTAGTAAGTTAGCCACGCGACCGAGTATCTCGGGTGAAATAAGGTCGAGTAAACTGTTAAAGAAACTAATGCACTCTAAAGGGGGTCGCGTCAATAAAGAAACATCCTGCACACGGTGCAATATTCATAAATAAGACTATGAATGTCAATATTATCGTTGCGATGCAAATTAAGCATACGAGGTCACGAAGGCACCGGCAATCAGAAACCGCTTTATTATATGGCAGTCTCATAAACTCTGAGATTCTTGGAGAGTTGTACGCGCCTCCAGCTCGCTTCGAGCTTGGCCAAAGGTCCTTAATATCTTACGCCGCCGCATGCTGATCTCCAAGGATTCTCGGGATAATTAAAGCTTTCCCTTTCGTGACAAACCGATGTTGCAGCCCCGCGAAGAACTCAATGTTCCAATCGGCGAACGTATTTGAAACAAAAGAGAGGCGACACGCATGCATAGGGTGTTCTAGAAATTAGCGTCCATTCTTTCGAAGCTGGTTTTACTTAACCTGATGATACAGCGAGTTCAGGTTAACTGCTTGCTTCATAATATTGAATCAGATTGGTGCTGACGGTTCCAAAATTGATTCAGCAAACATGAGTATTATTCACCTTCGTTGAATCGTGAGATACAGTAAACGATCGATGAATGTTCAAAGGCTCGTAGGCACTGAGTGTTCAGACGTCATCCCCACCACTGGGGAGTCTTTAGTGGAACCAGTCAAGCGTCCACTGGTGGAGATGACGTGTGAATACTCATTGCTGAAGAACCTTCGGACAGTTATCGATGATTTACTGTACTACGTCCCAGGTATTAAAATTCAGCTTTTACAATAAATGTACAGTTGCGAATTCCTTTCGTCTCTGGGAAGCTATCGTCAAGAAAGTAATTTTGGAGACTGTAGACGTCAAGAAAACCATAAGGCGAACTGTTAAGGGAACTCAGACACTGATTTTCACCAAGCATTTTTACGCGACTAATTTTATATAATATTTATGCGGAAGAATATTTTAGAAAGTGTCAGGTACTACTTTACACCAACCAATAATCTGTAAATAATAATGTGTCAGGTTTTCGCAACGAGAATTCGCGATTATTATAATTCTCTCATATTTTTCCGCACCGATCGGTCTCGTACGATGCACATCACATGGAAAATAATTTCGCGCGCATTAAACGGAGCATTGTTTCGCCTGAACCCGTCGAAAAAATATCCTTCGAAATATCGTGCGCGTGTTACACTCGTCGAGTCGTGTGCATCGATTGAAAATTCGTCGAGATGAAATTGAACAGTATATTAATAACTCCCATTCTGCACCCTACAGAAATACATTTGAAATTATTCTCGTGCCGCGTCGAACAGAAAGATGAATATAAACGTCACGATACACGTCACTACGGATCAGAATATCCGGGATACCTTATTACGCGAGTAGCATTTGCTTTGCACCGTAATAATTCCACCGGAATACGCTTCCCAGTTTCCTCAACTGGCTTACAGGAAAATATTTTGCGATATTAAATTTCTCGGTGCAAAAAGACACCGCGGGGTGTACACGAATGGCGTCGAAACCGGAAAACGGAAACACTCGTATTTCCTCGGCCGAGATCACGCACGACCGCGCCCGGTCGAACGCGATTTCATGCGAATTTCAGATCGCATTAGCGACCGCACTGTTGTAACCGCGTAAGAAGATCGAATTCACGATTCGAACACGCGTATATCGATGATTAAATGCGCGGATTGGCTGTTAATTCCACGCGATCCATCCACTTCCGCGTATCGTTTTACTGGCTCGAGAATTTTAACGAGAGTCTCGATTATACTAATATTTCGTGGAATACGATACGTACACCTGAGGGGGCGAGCGGAACCTGTTAAGACTCTAAAATACACGGCGAATTATTAATCTCGAAATACTGAGACCACGGATCGGCCAGTGATTTCACGGGACACCCGTTGTTCCTCCCACCCCTGCAAAAGTGTACTCATCTTTACCGTGACTTTAACGAGTCATTAAATAACCGGGGAAAAACTTCGGGACCCTTCAACCCTTTTTAGTACATCATTTATGCGTCGTTTTATCGCAGATGTGTGCACGCAAATTATCAAGTCTGCGAGCTGCGGAAAACGACCACGGGAGACGAGCCTCACGACTAAATGAGCTATTATTTACACATTGTACAAGAAAGATTAGTATTCCATTAAATGTCTCGGTAATGATCGGTTTGCGAAACGAGTTTTACACCGCCCATACTATGAAACGTTCCCGTGTAACGCATTATTCTGTTGTAAATTGTACGAAGTGTTGCTAAATCATTTACCATGTTCACTTACTCATCGTTTAAATAACTGAACTATTAAACTCGTCGAAGACAGTTGATATCCAAAAGTATAAATGAACATTCCCAGGAAACATTAAGATTCACACACGCAATTGAGGAAGTGAACCCAAGAGAAAGTGTAGGAGGACAGAGAAGGGGTAGCAAATCAGACAGAACATCACCTGGACTAAGACTGAATTTGAAATTCGAATCTCCTGTGGGGATCGATTAGATTTACTCGTAAAAGAATTCGTATTTATGAAACTACGTCGCCCGAAGGAGGCGAACGATCGAGCGACTAGAGGGAGGGAAAAAAGTGTCGGAACATCGGAATCACGAGATCCAGATGGGCAAGCTCCCGCAGCGAAACGGTCCATGGCTCGTTTTACGTTTCCCTTGGAATAAAGTCCCGACGAGTCGATAAAATTGAATCGAAGAAATTCGACTAGACAATACGCCCCCGAGCCTGACGGCTGCCGGGAACCACGCGCGGTCAACGGTTTACCTCTGCGATTGTTTGGGCCCGAATATATCTCCTCGTACGGAATCACTACGACGACGCTGCGCAAGGGGAGAAAATTGAGACCGATTGATCTTGTGTCTTCATTCGGACGGATTGTAGCCGGTAGTATTTTTCGAGACTAGTCTCACGATTCGTCGTCGATGGGGGATGTAGATGGAAAATGGAGAGGAGTGAGCACGATTTTGTTCTGTTCCTCCCTCTTCCAAAGCAGAAACTAACCAATCAAAACGGAGGGGAATATACTTTTTGCAAATTGATAGATAGGTAAAGGGACCATATTTTTAACCAAATAAAACTGTTTCACAATTTGTATGAACGTTTAGGTTAATTATGACTGACGTATAATCTTTTGCTAAGTCACACTTTTTATGACTTAAAGACCATTGGTGTTTTATTCTTAATTGAAGTGGCATTTTTACATTTAAAACCAGGATATCTTCAAACTTTCGCATGAATATTCATGTAATTCAGGACACCCTGTAGATATAATCCGAAGCTGTACGCGCACCCAAGCCATTTAATCCGTTTTCAATACTGCCTATTAACTGGTTACAGGAGAAACACGCGTTATCCACGTTTTTTTTGCTTTTCGTATCTTGTTGTGGCTTCGTAACGAGATTCGATTAACGCGCACACTTTTGCAGGATATTATTTTTAACGACGTTCGCCCCAGGCGCATAAATTTATAGGAGGTCTGTGTATCGTTGAATAAAAGACGAGCTCGCGCGAGAACTTTCACTCGTGGGAGCATATTCGATACGGAGCCACCTTTTTAATTGTCACCTCAGTTAATCGTTTGATAACTTTTTAATTGCGTGTGTCGGTCGACTTCCATGGGAAGTTATAAAGTGTTCTAATATGTGGTGGAACACGTGAACCTTGAAGATAGACTCAGTGTCGATCGTCGATATTGAAAAATTCAACAGCTTCAATTCGTTATTTCTTCATTTAATCGTACGATATCAACACTCAACATTGTTGTTACTCGGCCATCACCCCCTCCTCCATCCGACGAGGGATTTGCCCGGTAATCCTGGCTTTTCAGATACCACGAACGTGGTTTTATTATACAGGCCCGCATCAGACGACCGATATATTAATACGGATGAAAGAGCAATCGCGGGAGATTGCGACGCGTTCGATTCGGGTTAAAGTCGTCGGAAGTAATGGTATTAATATGATCCGTCCCACGAATATAACGCCAGCGGATTAATTTCCATCGCGGTCGGACATACACTCGATCGAAGATTAGAATTAATCGTGCTCGGGATGCAGCCCTCGGTCGATGCATTAATGAATTATCTGAAGAGCATTCGGAGTCATTGGATTCGACGGGAAAGGATTAGTTTCTTGAAGGAACGATGGTAAAAGAGCATGGATAATTGTTTAAATGAATATCAATGTTTTATATAGAGTCTTTGAACTCGTCTATCTCATTTTACCATACTATTCCCTTCTATGTCTCCGTGTCACCATGAAAACCTGACCCCGTAGCCCGGAACACGTAGTAGAATATTTATGAATCAATTCAGAGTTCGATAATACGATTAAATCAATTCTACCTCGTTTGACGAGACTAATGGTTAAGACACGCATGGAAACGAAGGTGGCTATATTTTCCAGCATATTTTCCACCTCGCAACATACCCGTTCTCATCGTCTGGATTAATAATAAAATTCCCAGTTCCAGTTTCAAGAGGGGCGCAGAGAGGGCAATAGATTCACGTGCTAACATCGTTGAACGAAGGCCAACGCCGGCGGGCCAATGAAAAGAAAGCACCTGGAGGAAGGGTGTTAATTTATGAAGGCTATAGCGTGTGTCGGTGACAACAATTAATTAATTACCTTCGCGCGCAGAGACGCGGGGCCGATCCGCATCCTCTCACCGTTCCCCTTCCCATCTCTGGAACAGCATTCACGCCCGCAAGAAATCTAAACTACTATTATATCTTTTTTGGTGTGCTTTTTACAGGAATAATATTAAAATAAATTCTTGGCATACAGAAACTGAAAGAAAGACGATATTCACCGTGAATCCGTACGACCTCCGCTCCAGCGGACGAAAAAACGTACCAACCCCTTTAAAGCAATTTCTGTGTGTTCCCGAAATGTTGCTTCGTTCGCGATCGCATTACGGATATTCCCGAGCATATTTTCTAACGAGACAAAATAATTCTATTATATTCGTTTCAGGGAAATATACGGGGTTGCTCTTGTTTCATATCGACCGAACGAGAGATAGTTCGAAGCGAGAGAAGCATAATTTCAGAAACGCGCGGTGTTCGCGAGTATCTGAAATTCTGAGACGGTCAGGAAGGTGGCGGGGGATGATCTCGAGTTTATACGTAGAACGAATACGATTCGCTGGTCCAAGGGAAATCCAAGCAGTCGAAAGAGCTGCGTAGTTTCACTCTGAAGCATCTTCTACTCCATCAACGTCTTTCATATTTAATTAACTTGAAAGGATAACGCCGTTCGTCCTCTGCTATTGTTTAAGAACTCCATGTTTCAGTCAAGTTTTCTGTTGGACGAGTTGGTAGGAATGTCTTTTTATAATTACATGGTAAATTACAAAAGATTCTCATATATACATTGCCATTTGTTTCTGTCACCATTAATCCTATGGAAAAGGTACGAGGTAAATAGGTGCCCTCGTATAATTTATCAGTAGATGTTTCATTTCGAAGGAATTATGTTGAAACAGACGTATCTTATACCTTACAACTTCAAACATATAAAATGGTTTTTTATTACTATACTCCTTAAGAATTTTATTTCAACCTTTCAATGATTTTCGGATCTGTTTCGACCCAATCATGTTTTCGTTTCTCTAACACTGCCACAACGTTACACATTTTGTCGGCTTAATCTTAATCTCGTCTCTTTAGAAATATTATAAGATTTGCGAAATGTGTCAAGGAAATTGTTATTGATCTGTGTTTTTTTTATTCCTTCTTATTAACTGATCACCTCCCTTTGTTTATAATTACTGACTCGACTCGTCGGACGAGATACAGACTAAGGACCATAGCAAGGTTACCTAGGATTGTCATAACAATGCCTGCAACCGTAACACCTATAATTCGCAGTAATTTGTATTGTATTGAAACACACACTACGAATACCTTTCATTATACTTTTATACCTGATATTTTCCCCAAGTCCAGGCATTATAAAAGGCTCCGTATATTCCAATCTCAGGTCATAACATTTTCCGTCGTGGCCCGCGATGCTTCGAGGGAAACGAGTCGACCGAGTTTTTGCATTCTCGGGGATGAAGATTAACGTCAGACCGACGACTCTGGCAAAGTTTCGGTGGTCAGCAGCTCGTTCCCGTCGCGGAGTGCGTCCTTGTGTTCTCCTGCGCTGACGTCCCTCCCTCCGGAAAATGCATGTACTCCCGTTGCACCGCATTTTCCAACGTCCGACGAAATTTCCGTCCGTCCGTTTCCCTCTCCTCCATCTCCCACCGGTCTCGCGAGTGCTTCACGCTCCGTTGGAAAGAAGAAAAATCGGTGTACCCACGTCGGACATTTTCGGAAGTTCGGGGAGAGAAAAGTGAAACTGAGAACTACAATCTCTTGAGTGAGCAATCCAGGTAAAAATCACTTATGTGAACTTCCATTTTGTTCGAGACAGTGCTCGTAGTTCATGTTTATTTTAATTATCAATGTTAAAGAAAATTTGTTGGTAAACTTTTTAGTGCATGTTTGGAATAGTACGGGGTTGTAATTGAGTAATTATTATTTATACCATTTGTATTGAATGTTATCAATGGATACTGTAAATGTACACTAGCGGACAAGAGTTATCACTTTTCTTTATTTATTTTGATTATTTCTTAACGATAACTTAAAATTTTAATACGTGTTTAATATATATTCTGATAGAGAATTAAAAGCTATATAAAATCCAGTGTATTGAGGTCATAAATTGACGTTAAGATATAATAAAAATAAGGAAATCGGAAAGGCGATAACTTTCTTCTCTTTGTTCGCTACTGTACATTTGAAGTATGTTCCTGTTGATGTGTTAAAGAAGTAGAATGTATTTTAGCGAATGAATTAATGCTTCTTAAGAGAAATCATAATCTCATACAGTTACACGTTTCAATCAATGCGCCTATAATAATTAACTACATCATTCTCAAATGTAATTATACATTCTTTTCGCAAAAACCATGATATATCAGCAGTATAACTGACATAAAACGTGGTTTCAACGATACATTACACCCAATATATTCTCAGCATAGGGTCCAAAATATTCGCAACGCGCAACAAACATGAGTTCGAAACAGGCTTTCCTTTCCACCTTTTTTTTTAATACCAGCAATGACCAAGTGACAACTGTATCCCCTGTCTGCGAGTGTAAAATTTATAGTCCCGACGAAAGGAAAACGATTCAATCGCGAGCAATAATTAATGCTCGATAAATAACGAACAGCATAATGCTTAAGACTCTGTCGTTAAGAAAGGCAGCGGTGCACGTGGTGGGCATATTAAATCGTAGCGCGTTCGATAATTTAATTAATAATAGGTCCCCGTGTAGCGCCGGCACGCCGGGAACGCATTAGAGGGTAAATTAACAAATGATTCCCGAGGGAGTCGTAAACCCGGCCTTATTTATCGTTCTCGAAGACAATCCTTGTTGGTCGAATTCTCGAAAAACGGCCGCGTATCGAACGGTCATTAATTCAAATTTTTATACATATTTTTGCTAACCCCCCCCCCCCCCCCCACCCACGTCGATCGTTTTTATCGAAATTGATTCGCGCGTTTATGAGCGAGCTTTTATTCTGAGCGTAATTATCGATGAGAGAACGAACGCGTGCATAAATTAGCCCTCCCAGCCCCCCTCTTCGTCGCGTGTATATTCGCTTTGTCCCGGCGTATATTTCGCCCGGAAGCCTGATAAAAAAAGTTCCATTCGGTCCAATAATTATCGGTCTAACTCGTTACCGGCCGCATTCCCCGCGCCACGATATCGTGTTCCGCTCTCGCGAAGAATTCCGGGACTTCGGTGAAGTTATTATTAATTTTCTGCCTATTGAGGGCTCAACATCTGGGACGTACTCGAAAATTCCGAGACGTCTGCTTTTAATTAACGTCTCGCGCCACACCGTTTTACCCGTAATATACACCTCCGCCGTGATGTGTAATTAACGTTAACTTCGAAAGAAAAAAAAACCGGGGAAATGAATAATCGAATTATCGATCGAACGCTGATAAGATTATCGGTCGATTGAGCGTGTTTTAATTGCCGGACTTGCAATTGCGAAATATTTTACCATAATTTCACCGGAGAATATGTAAAATTTATAATACGCGGTGATTCTGCGGTAATTAAATCCCGAATGTTTATGCAAATACGTTAATAAACGCTTTTACGTGAATCGACTTTCCAGAAAAATTAATTTTTCATTTAATTAAAAAGTTGATTCTCCGCTGCTATTTTATACGCTTGTTCGTAATACAAGCGTGTAAAATTCGCAATGTAGCATTAATACAAATTTGACCGTGTTACAAAATGACTTGTATGGGTAATTCTCTTATTACAGTGGCCCCTGTGTATCGTTTCCAAATTTCTCCTCAGCCTGTTTTTTCCATAAAATATTCCCACGAATTTTATTATAAATCAACACGCACGTAAGTCTGGGAAAAAAATTCAGATCACTTGAGTCAAGAACATTAAATCGTCTCGTTTACCTTTCTCAGGTGGACCCACCTCGAGGTACACGTATCATTGGATTTTTATATCTTTAATGTTCCAACGATGAATGAAGTCAGTCCCCACCTCACACTTCAATCAACTGTACGGCAATTTTCTGATTGAAACCAAACACCCGTGACAGTACTGTTATTCAGATTTTATAACCCCGTGTATATGCATTGCCGTGCAATTACCGGTGTCGATACACCGTTCGTAGGCATTATTTGATACCCTTGTCAATCGGGCTAACAATCACTTGCTTCGCCCTGCTCTCGCGGAGCCGCTTTCTCACCGTGCCCGGCTACCGTGAAACATTGCGCTCACGTTTTCTATATTTACCGAGTAATTAACTAGGATGTGTGTCCGTGCACTTCGGTACACCTATTCGCCAAGGATCGTTTTACGCTGCCTACCGCATCGCACGATGCATTCGCAATACCAAGCCGAACCCTTTTGTTGTCCTTGCTATGGAAAACTAGGTAAGCGGTGTCAGTGTAACATGTCGGATATGGTTCGACTCTTGTTCCAATTATTTAACGCACAGCCTACCTACAACGATGACTCACACCTTACGAATGTATTGTGTTACTGACGCAAATATTGTACTATTACATTCGTTAATCCATAAGCGGATCGCTTCAGTAGTAACCTTTGAAGTTTTAAAAACAAATGTTCAAATGGCTCCCTTTGGGAGAGACTGTTGAACATTTAGAAATTGTAAACTAAAGTTTGAAAGTTTTGTTATGAGTGTTTGTCCTCTGAGGAAACACACTTTTAACATAAACAAATTTCATTACACGATTCAATTTTATTTACTAATTGTTGATTACGTGAAAAAAGAGTCGAAGGCTTATGGGAAGATACACTACGCGGTATACATATAAAACCATCCTAAATCGTGCTGAGAAACAATGCTTCTCCAGAAAAGGATACATTATATTCCCTAGAAAAAGTGGTTCGTTTTTATTTTAATCACAACACACAAGAATTTAAAATTTTAGTTAGAGTTATGCCACGCAGTGGGTATTAAATTATATTATGTTGACTTATTAAATGTTCAGTCAACTTTTACGCTAGAAAATTACCATTGACCAAAGTGGATTGCCTAGTTTAATTATTCAATGTAAAATTTCTCTCTGCATACGACTCAACTAGTCAACATTAAAAACTTCAGCGGAAAACCAGCTTTGAGCCCATTATCCGACTCACTCTGACTCAGGGCAGATTTTTTGAACATGTGCGATGAACTTTGAGGGTCCCTCATGCCAGAACCGAGGAATCGGGGAAGGGGAGGGTCGTGCTGTAAGTGGAAATAATGCGAACTCGTTCCCTTTTCGTCTTTCGTTCAGTGGCCAACTATTTCGAGCTGTTGCCCGCGCTAACAAGAGAGGCGGAATACATCAAAGCGTCGAAATCGTACAGAAATGTCGGATCGAAGCTTGTTCTCGCAATAGTGACGACGGTTCTTCGCGGGGTTATCGATAGCGTGGAATTATTTCCACCTGGAAAAACCAAAAATTTCCGCCCGAAATATTAAATCGACGAGGGTGGAAATGAACAAAGTGGCATCTACTATTGTTTATCAACGTTCCGCGTGTTAACCAGTGGTCGTTAGGGAATAATGACATTGCTCGTTGAACAAGGGTACTTCTCGGTCAGGTCAAGGCTCTCAAAACTACGATATTTTTGTATTCACCCTTTAATGGTAAGTCTCTTGTGTTGTCCCCACACTATTTTTTATTTTAGTATTATTATCGTTCTGACATGTTTTTTATTATTTAATAGACGTGTAATACTTTGATTATTTCATGTTATATAGTTCAATTATTATTCCTTATTATATAAAGAAATACACATTCAAGGTAAAACCTTTTTTTTACGCGTCTGAAAATGGCAAAAGAGCTCAGATCGGATCCGACCCCACTTTACCAGGTACGACCTTAAAACCCATCTTACCATTCGAAGGATAATAGGCTCTAAATAAAAATCTCATTTAAATATAGTAAACTATGTTGAATTCTAGATGACAAAGTATTCATGAATTTTGATTAATACTTTAAATTCAATACATCTTCCAATCGTTATACTAAACAAAAACGGTACAGGCCGCTAGAAAAGACAAATATTATTAAATATCAAGTGCTTTTGATGTTCTTGAGAATAAATATTGTGTTTAGAAACAAAGTAGTATTGTCGATTCGCACCCGTGACATAAGCGGTGGAAACTTTGTTTGCGCAAGTAGAACCAGCCGTTTGAGTCAGACAAGAAGTAAAGCGACAGTTCTAACGTGCCTTCCACCAACAAGAAACTGTTTCACGCTCATATCACAGAACATCGTCCAAAAGCCCTCAAGCTTCAAAAGACCACCCACCTGAAGTACACAGAATAAAGTATTCATAAGAAACAACACACGTTACTCCAAGCGTGAACACTGTATCCAACTGGAAGCTCTCAAAAGTAGCAATTACTCGTATCTCTCAACGCCAGACAGGCGTCGTTGCGTTCTCACATTATTTAACGATCTTGGTGGCGTCTGTTCGATCACGATCCGCGCGGAAATCGCGATTAATAGACGGAAAACACGTTCGCTAACCGGCGAAGAAAAACCGTCGGTCGAGGATACAGGTGAACGATGGAATCTTGGGCGCGATATCACGTCACGGTCGAAGAATTCTCTCGTAGCCTTTACCATGCTAATTATAAATGGCCGCGACGCGGAAATAAAACTGAGGCATCGGGTGCAAACAGCGGAATTGCAAGAGGTTGGAGGGGGGGGGGCGGGTACAAATAATTTATTCCTTCATTTCATTTCTTTGGCCGGTCGCGTAACGGCCGAGTTCACCGGTTCTGTTTATAACTCTCGCCGCGACCGACGAAGATTAAAACGGGCCGAGGATAATGAGAACTGCGCGCGCCCGTTCCTCCGGCATTCTCTCTTCCCCATTTACGCTTTCTTTCTTTCGCTAAATACTGCTACCTCTTTCTTTCTCGCTCGCTATGGCCACCGGTATTACTTTCCCTCGGCGAGCCAGGGGACCCGTTCTTCGGATAATTTCGTATCGTCCAACAACCACGCCGTGGGATGTCCCCCGTTCGCCTTTTAATCGGTCTCTCCTCCGCCGCGGCGTCACGACTACGCGTCCGTGCGTTGTATCGCGATTCTTCTGTGTCCGATCTGCACGACGACCCTGGACTCTCGCCGGCGGACGTTACGAAACGGTGGCTCTCGGAGGTCTCCTTCGTCGAACGCACGAACGTATGAAGTTGTTCACGGAACGACAGGCCAGGATCGCGAACGCTCCCACGACTTTATTTCGTCGTGCTGCTAACCAATGGCAGCTGAAAGGATTTCAGACGGAGAAACGGGTAAAAGGAACCTCGATGGATACAGGGACGGCACTTTAGTGCTGGAGACACAGTGGTATTTAATGAATCGCGTTGGTAGGAAGAGTTCAATCGATAGTAATTGAAGCATATAGTATATAGAAAGAAACCTTTTGTACATTGTTGATCATGATTGGTTTTTTTTCAACCTTGAGGAGCCTAACAATCTAATGGCAACCATCGAAATTTTGGTTGTACGTTCCTTCTGAAAATTAATATCTAAGGTGGTAAATGATAAACATGAAAACCTTTTGAAAAATTACAAATTTATAAATTAGTCACCTAATTTCTTCACTATCATATCATAATAAATGGTGCAAAGGATCTGAGAAAAAGTATTGCTTTAAAATTGTTTCATTTTGACTTGCTTAGTAGTTCTAAGGTTAAATATTTAGCATTTCGAATGCATTTTGTAAACATCGGTATATTTATTATTCCTACAATTTAAATGACAAATTCATTGTGTATTCAGTATCGACGTGTAGCGAAAACAGCAGAAACCATTTCGGTTATAATATGTGCCCACCTTATACTGCTCCAATCAATAGGATAGGCAGTACCTGCAAGTCTTCCGCCGATACTCTTACCGAAAGATAATTGATCGTTCCGTTGCCCGACATTGTTACGACGAAGATCGAGACGCGTTGCTTTGTATTCGGCTTAAATGGCAGCCCCGTAGGGAAACGGTCCCGCTGCGTCGCGACGACGTAGAAAATTTATCGAGGCTGGTGTGCACCACGCGAGGATCATGCACGCGGCGGCGAGCTAGGAAGATCGATAGCTACCGCGATTACGTGATGCTACTTAAGATAGGAACGAGGGCTCCGGCGTAATTATGATGCAATAAGCGCGGTGAAATAAATGAATGGCGCCCGCGGGATGGCGGGGAACGCGAACCTTCCTGCCAACTAGTAAAAAAGTGCAATAAATGAATCCTAAGTAATAACAGCCGCGTGTTTCTTCGCGACTGCTCGAAAACCGTCCGTGTATAAATTTCCATGCTGGAAAAGATGTTATCTATCGGCGGCGGCGGTACACGGGGCCCTCAGCTTGCCACTCATTACGCTCCGCGCTCTAGTAATTACAATAAATCGATTAATGGACCGATAGGGAGCGAAACGTATGATTACGTCCGTCAAACGTTTACCTTCTATTCTCGTCCCGCAACGCGCGAGCAATGTTTCATTATTCGAGCGCGTTTCACGGACGTCGCCAAGGTTAAGGAACCAATAGTCCCCCCTCAGCGGCCGTTTTTCGATTTAACGATTTTTCCATCGAGAAAGTAATTTAGTTGTTGCCCGTACTGGGTAACAAGAAGTCCGAGTGCTCGACGGTAAACGGCGGTTATCGATCGGCCGAACCCTTTCGGAGTTTGAAGAATACGAGCCGTTCCGTTTTCCTGGGGTAATCGAAGGCGTGGAGAAGCTGTCCAAACCTTTCCTGGCTTACGACCATACTTTTGGCGAGATGAATCGTTAAAGGGCGCGTAAAGATCCTTAGTTATCGTCTCTATTAAGCACTTCAGTCGGAACAATCCTCGCGATCAAAGTCACGAAAGAGTCAAACTCGTTTCTCATGATTGAGAAAATTTTGATCGTAGTATAGGAAAAATATATCATTCCTGATATCGAAACTGTAGTCTCATTCTTCCATGTCGATTGGGCGATAAATTGATAAAATGGCTAGAAGGATTTCCGGCCAGTTCATGACAAACCGTCCAATAGTTGACGAACCGCGACAATATCGGTACTACCGAGGACAGTTTATCTCGGGCGTTTCGATAAATTTTCAATTCCGTGATTGCCTGCCGTGTAGAACGTTCTACCAGCCAGAACTGGAAACGTCCTGGTCGCTGCTGCTACAAGTGAAACTCCGAGAGAGCGTTTCGTGCCGTTCGAACGGCGGCTCCGATTTATTGGATGCGCCCGGTAAGGTAGCCCTCCCCCCCCCCAACCGATTCCGTTTCGACTACGACGCGAATTCATTAGCCGTCGCGAATTACGGCCTCGACCGGCGTGTCCACCCAACTCTGGCCGAAACTAATTTCGCAGCGTCGTTTCTGTAAGCGCGTTACGAGCGATGCTGATTAGGGCTGCCGTAATAGCAGGAGACTGCGTGACGAGATAAAAGGTGAACGCGATGAATGCTGCCTGCGCCACACCTTTGGGTCACCTGGTCCCTTACCTTCGGTCCAACGATTATGGGTTTTTATGCTCTAGACGGAAAATTGCTCGAGCACGAAAACAATGTTCTCTTCATAGAAAGGAAATTCTGAATCGACGCCAGGAAATTAGCTGGTGTATGTTACACGTTGAGAGGAGCACGAAAGTTTTAACAAGTCTCGATAGCATTCCTTGCGATTTCTTTTTTCCTCGTATCTTTTTATGAAATCATGAAAAAGAAGAATCTATTGATCGTAAAAAGTCGATCGTGTATAATGAAAAACCCGAGAATTTATAGGGGTCCGTACCCTTCCTAGGGTCTAAAGCCAGGGGTATTAATTTGAATACATCGAAACTATCGCTTTAAAGCTTGATGCCTGTACAAGCTGACTCCCGAGATACATGTTGTAAAGGGAAATGGGGGGGGATTTTGTAAGGCAAGTATAGATTCGGAACATAGAAGAAACTTGTTTACGCGAAGATTCATTACGAAGAGAAATAACTTGGACAGCCAGCGGGGCTAAGTTGAAAGTAGGTTAATTGCATCCCCAAGTTCGCTTTCTGTTTAAGTAAAACCGGCAATTTTTCGTTAAAAGACTAGAAATGTGTCGGTCGGAGACAATGTTGAACATTCCCGAAAGATCGTAATCGGTGATTTTGCAACGAATTAGAAGCCGGCTCGGTAAGGCAATCGCAGGCGAACTTCTGTACAAGAACGAAGACAAGTTGGCAACGAGGACGACGTCTCGTTTCCTTTCGCGAAGTTGCCATTCAGTTTTCGTTATCGGTCGCCCGTGCCACGAAACGAGAAGGAGACACTCCAGTCGAGGGGGACATAACTCTGTCTCTGTTAACGACATCGGTCTCGTAAACTTCATTAAGACCGGCAATATTGTATCCCATGCGCCGTGTACCAAGAGGTCGTGAAAGTAATCAACGATCAGGGACTTCCAATTAGAAATGCCTCTCATCGGCTACCATGCGGCGCACGCAATGGAACCAGTGGTGAACGAGATTGATTAACGGGATTCACAAAGAGAGTGGCGCTCCGAGTATTTATCCATATTATTGCGACGCGTGTCCCGTTTCTCGAAACGACCGAGAAGAGGATCGCGCAGGGCTTTCTTCGAGATTGCTTTCGCCTCTTCTGCCCCGGAGGGGGAATAGAATCTGCCCGGTTCGTTGGATCAGGATTCGAACCTGCAACCTTCGTTTAATGGACAACTACTTTGCTAATTGAACTATCTAGGCTGCCGGGGCCGAAAACGGTCGTTGGTTCATTGTTCCGTCGCTCTTGGCTTCAGCTGCTCGTTTCTTCCGTTAGTCCAAGAAATAACAATTACTTTGTAGGTGGTCTGTATTTTATCATAACCATAGAGAACCTGCTAATTGTTGTTGGAAAAATTCTGAGGTAAACAACACAATTCAGTTGACGAATCATTGTGGCAGTACCTCTTATATTCGCCACTAAAAAACTTCTGAGGTAATACCTTTACCGGAATCCATCGTCAATTTTATCCGTGATCTTCCACCTTAATCATTTACATGCAGAATTTTTTACTTGGAGTCATTTCAAGGTCAGTGTATGGTACACGGTTGGATCCATTTTGATCTCACATTTTAAATGGTAAATACAAACATAGGTTGTTTCCTTTACAACAAAACGTTACTATTCGTAAAAATTCAGAAGATATAACCTCGAGATGACCTTTACTCTTAAACCCTAATTTCCACCCTAAAACGCAATAACTTCCTCTCGAAGCATATTTTCTGTATTATGACCAATAAAAGAATAATTAAGGGTGGTTCTCTTAGGTGGGATATATGTGTATACTGTCTTCAAATGTCCATCAGATACGAAAATCACCGCGTTTGAGGCAGTTAGTTAGCTCCCCTTGCTTCCCTTTCATTATCACACCTTTCACAACAACAGTCACACCATTCTTAAAAAAAATTGACAAAGATAGGAAACCATAAAGGTACGTTCTTAACTGTTTAATAACAAATCTTATGTACAAATTGCTACTAAGTCCGCCATCCACGTGGATCTTGCACATATTTCCGTACAGTTCCGACGACTTCTCCTATCGACGCCTCGCGAACGAATGCCCGAGCTGGCCCGAGGATTCGCAGCGAACGGCTTGTACCGACCTCTGTACTTCTCGCATTTTAATACGAACACGGCGTCGTGGAAGTTATAATGTAAAAGTAGAGAGGGGAAGTTCGCCGAGTAACTCCCCGCCGCCGCGAGTCGACTGGATAAACTTGTTTACTCGGCTAAAAGTAAGACTGCGCGTTGTTTGCGAATGAATACATACGAAAGCAGCGGCTATGCATAAGTAAAGGGGAAAGCAAACTACGGGCGGCGCGTTACGCGCGCGTTTTGCAAGGGAACACGTCGAGCGTCGTTGAAGTTCGCGAAAGAAATTGTTGCACTCTGCCCCCTACCCCTCAGTTATTCTTGAAACTAAAGATACCGATAAGCGAGAGCAACTTTCGGTTGCGAGAGAGGAGAACGAGAACATCGATTCGTGTTCCTATACACCGTGGCTCCGAGCGCAAAGCGGCCCCGCGGTAACTCTGTCAGGTTGAAATATCGTGTTTCGGAAGAACGTGAAGAATGGGGGTCCCTTAAAAAATTCAGATCACCTTGAAATGTTCTTCTCGTCCCGGGCGTTTCCTGCCCGCCGTAATATTTATCTTGATACGTTACCTGGAAACTTCAGCGACAGTATTCCCCCGTGCCGGTTTCGAGATAACTCATTTTACGTCTCTCTTGAACGGGACACGTGATAAATAGCCTGTGATATTAGTAATAACTTCACCATTATTCATTGGAAATGCAGAAATTCAGGGATTTTTTAACGCGGTAACATGAGAAATCGTAACACGAGCGTGTTTCGAAATGCCATTCATTTCCCACCGATCAAATACGATTAATGCGCACAGAGGTAATACGGTAAGCCTTCGTGAGGACTTAAAACAGGTGAATCGAAGCTTAACGATGTTCCTATGTAATCTCGTCTATGACGCATCTCTTATAATACGCGAAGATACTTGGGAGAAGAATTCTTCGGACTGTCACAAGTACTATTCACGAAGGACAGTTATTGCCTCAACCTATGCACTCCAAGAACCTCCAACTATCAAGTAGTCTCACGTCGGTCCAGCTCTTTATTACTAAATCATCGTGTTCCCTTATTGACAGATGCAGGTCACCGGGAGGGAATATTAATAGCGTCATTGCCGTAGATAATTTCGATAGAAATGACGGTCGAAAATCTGTGACAGCGCTCGCTTCCGTATACTAGCAGTGACACGAAGAACTAGTTCCCCACCGATCTCTGTGACCTATATGCCGGACGTTAACGAAGGCAGGACCGTCAGTCGGTTGAGGTGGGGAACGAGCGTATTTTCTCAGTGTTGCCGCCGCGGAGCGATGGATAATTGGTTCTAATAGGCGTCTGGAGGCTGACTGCCGTTACCGGACCCCGAGGTTCGGTCCTTTCTTTCCCTCCTTCTTTCTCGTGTCCCACGGGCCTCGATGTGTGTTTCCAACGGGAATGTGTTCGAACAGGTCTCTCGAACGTATATCTATGGTGTCACATTACGTTATGTTCGCGTTAACTGTTACCAGTTTCATCCATTCCCGTCGCGAAGTCCGTGATTCTTAATCGTCTCCTCTAATCGTCTCCGCGAAAGACGCGTTGAAAGGAGATAACGGTCGTAATAAGTTGCTGCTCGCGTCCGACGAATATCCTTATTTGTACAGAACAAATTTGGAACTCGTGTTGTTCCTCGTCTATCTCCTTTCCTACTTGATCCTACGTTTACGTCCCTATCGCTCGCAAAGTGTCGACTCGGGTATAATATCTTGATCGTGGCTGGAGTATCTTTCTCAGATGCAGATTTCACACGGGTCATTGAAATAATTAACATATCGCTTCGGTAAGATATATAGAAATATTCGCCTTCTATGGCCAAAAATTTGACGAAAACACGCACGAACAGAGCAATAGACTTTCAATCCACAAGAATTTGATTTTTCCAGTACGTTAATTCGATCATAACCAGGTATTTAACTCTAGTTATAATTGAACTCAGCCTGCCGGCGAACGCCGTTGCGGATGACGTTCCCATAATCTCCATCCGTGCGTTCCCTCCCTCCGCGAAACGCTGACGAGACTGGATACTAAATCTCGCCGTCCCCGTACCCTATGAACTTCTGTTCCGCATAACCGTGCACCTGCAACTGCATTTTGCCGTAAAGGGCGAGGAACGAAAGTCTTAAAACTTTCGGGGGCGGATGGGACACGCAAGGATGCACGTATAGGCACTTGACATTCCGAACAGGCAGCCTCGTATCCTTTTACGAGCGGTGGAAGCCCCCCACTTGATAAGGCGAGTTCTCAATCGATACTTCGACAAACTCTACCCCCGCGACACGTGTAGCGTCTTGGCTGAAGTCGCGAGACAGTCGAAATAAAGAAAACGTCTTCTTCCTCGATGGCTCATCTTGGAGCAGAATCCCAACAAGATCGAACGGATAAAGATAAGTTTCGCAACATTTTACAACGTTTTCTCGTTCTTTGTCGTCGAGAATGTTATAAAATGAAGCGAAATTTTTACGTTTCCAAGCGCGCCATATATCGACAGCGAAGAATCGTGGACGACAATACAGGAATAAATTATACGCCCGCGAAGAGAGCGAAGCGGTACACTCTTATCACGACGAATAATTGATGTTCCATGTACGCTTTTTATGAGCCGGACTGCTTAACATTTCTCGAATTACCTTTCTCCGCCTTTCACTCGCGCCAGCTCGCCCAACGCGTATTGTTCTTTTGCATCCCGTCGGCCGCAATTTGATTTCCAGGCGCCGTCGTGGTTATCGTGTTGCGAAAAACACGCAGAAGCACCAAGAAAGTGGGCGACAATGGCTCGAGCCAATGTCCACTGAACTCGTATTTCATCCGGGTGAATTTTTGTCGCTTTCGACACAGAAAAAGTAACCTGCGACGTGCTTTAGAAGGACACTGCGTTCCCTTGTTCGAATGTACAAGACATTCCACCGTCTTTTCAGGGTGTTTTCTTGCATTTCTACGAATTCTTTCAGGTTTTATTACTGAAATATTAACCCATTGATAATTTAGTCCGAGAGTTTCGGACACGGCGACTAAGTTTTTTATTGCTTGTACCATTTTCTTTAGTTTTCATTGTCTTTGTATCTGCTACATTCTATCTAGCATCTAAATGACACGAAGTGGTTAGATTTTGAAATCGGTGTTACGTCCATTTCCAATCACACGAGTTCAGTCTTATCGTTCAAAGAAAAATCTGATAGAGCCTCTGCAACTGATCACGATCCCAATAAAAATATTCTATTTCCTATGACGAAAAGGAGTGATATAGAACATAAAAAAGACCACAATTTTTCGATCATAACTCGTAATTTTGTTAAACCGTCGAAAGGTTAACATAGAAAGGCTTGACACTATCCTCAGACACAAATCACCATCTTTTCCCACATCGAGCGTATTCTTTCTGCACGTTCCACCGGACAAACGGAACAATCAGCATGAAAACCTTCCCAACGAATAATACCAAAGCAATATTCCTATGTCCATGGGATCCAATCGACGACCCATTTTCGCGCGGCGGGAACAGGATACAGCGGACGGTGGCGCGTCGAGCGCGCTACGGGTCTCACAGGCGAGCGTCGACGGAGCGGGTGATCGGTGGATATGTTATGCAAATTCAATTTGCGAGGAGCACGCTCCTAAGCGTTGCGCCTAATTTCCCCTTCGAACGAAATTATAAGCCGGTAACGAGATTTACGGCGGCGTGTGTGTTCGCGCGCGCGCGCGCCTAGAAGAGCTGTGCGATGGCTTGAAATGCACACACACACATACACAGGAAAACGGTCGTACCACTTCTCGCATTCTTTTGCGGCCGCCTCCCGGGGTAATAGTTGGCACCGGACACGCTCGAAAACTCGAAACATTGGCTACACGGCGCGCGCGACCGTTCCAATAAATTACCATGCGCCGCCGCCGACGGGATCCCCTTATTTCCACGCTTGTCACGATCGGAAACAGTTAGAGGAATTTCGGTGAACACGGACACCTTCTCTCTCCGTTGCCGTGCCATTCTCCGACCACGGCGCAGAGATTTGATACTGGTGGATTCTTTTTCTCTGGTTTCTCTCCGTGCGCGTTTGTTGGTGCGCGGAACTTGACTCGCGAGACCGTCGTACGAGTTGTTAGGGTTTTGCGTATTGTATGGTAATGGTTTTGGGCCTGTTGACACTGCGCTGCGCGGGAATCACTTGGTTCCGATGATTGTTGTTTGAACGAGCTTCATTAACCCTTTTCCGTCCCTTGTGGTAATTGTATACGCTCCTAAGGGATGATATGGGATTTATAGGTAAAGTACAATGGTAGAAATTGGCCAATTATTTCTACCATTGTTCTTTAGCTGAGGGTCCGTGACGTATGTTATTTTTTCGGCGAAATCACCGACTGTAATCTGTCGGTGACAATGTTACATTTATCCCCTGCCATAACGTCGATGTAAGTTCATGTTTGTTACTATCCAGTGCAAGAAACGCTATCTCGAGCGAAATGTGTATTTAAAATCAACGGAAACTGCGGAAAAGAGACCTCCAGGTGTTAATTAGATCGAGAATTATCGATGCTCCATGTTTGCTTCCTCCATCGCTGAATGTTTTACAAGCAAAAACCGTTGTCGTTCTGTTCATAAAATTCCCTCTCGCTGTGACATAAAATCAGCTACCGTCCGTGAATGTTCTTATAGGCAGATGACTCGCTTATATCGTATTCCCTGTGACCATGATCGGGAACGGAAGAAGGATTTTTCTGGGATCGATGAAAAATTGAGGTGCGAGAGATTCACGAAAACTCGAGGCGTGGTGGAAATACCGGCAACTTCGACATAAAAGGTACCTATCTGTTTTTGAAGATCTTACTCCGATAGGATACTAAAAGTTTTAACGAGTTCTAGTCGTGTAAAAGGGTCTGGAGAACATAGACGACGATATGGTAATTTAATTTCATAGCCAATGCGTGAGATAAGTGCACTTATGTCTCACAAATTACATTTGCCATCGAGATTTACGAAACAGTAACTCTAAAAAACATCCAAAGTCAACACAACCGAACTTACAAAATCCGCATCAGCAAAACAATTCCCGTCGTCTCTAAAGGAATAGAAAGTACACGATCGGATAATTTTCAATTCCTGTACATCGTGGCAGTCTCGAATAAAGACATTTCGCCCGGGAATCCAAGAAACACCGAGGAACATTCGATTCTCTTTCGAGCGAAGCTGAAACAAGCACACGCGCGCTCCGAGTCACTCTCTCGAACGTGACAAATCGCGAGCGCTACGTAATGACATTTTCCATGGTACGAGACGATTCTCGGGAATAGTTACGGGGCTAAGTAGCGAGAACGATTCCGTCGTTACGGTTCTATCTGCAGGCCCCGATCGTCACGAAAGTTTAGCGTACCGTAAATGTCGCCCGTTAACTTCCACCTTTGTAGCATTATTTCACGCTTTCGACACCGTGGCCATCTGCAATCGGTGTGTCCTCTCGCGTCTCGGAGCCGAGCGTTGTGGCGTTTAACGGCCGTTATATTTCCAACGGAAACAACACTGTTGTCGCTTTCTCCAGGCACCACGGTTTGACGGCGACACGCGAATTATTCACGGGGGAAAGGGCGGGAAAAGGGAGGAGGAATAGAAAAAACGAGGATCGGTCGCGCTCTGTTCGTTAACGGAAATGCTTATTGCCTCGCGCGAGCACTGATCGTTAGCGGGTGTTCCACAATTCACTGGTAGGTTTTGTTTGGTCGCACGCGCGCGCGCATAACAAAGAATCGAATTGGTAATGCGGTGGTATTGTTTATTTTCGCGTTCATTGTCTCGACCGGGGGTAGGATTCGCGAGATAAACATTTACCGTCGAAAACCTCGAAAATCGTGTCTGTGTGTGTGTGTGTGCGTGTGTTTCGTTCGTGTATAATATTCTTAATAACGGCCGGCATACGGCAAACATTCGGAATCAGTTTATTAGCCCGAACGCGAAAGCGTTATGTGATTATTGCCGTCCTATAAATATTTATTGTACAGACGCGTGTCCTCCCGGCGATTCTATCGCGTTCGCGCCGATTAAATTAACGTATTTGTCGCGAGTAAACCAGGGGCGGGGCCGCTGGGTAATTAGCTGTGAAATTCGATCATTTCTTTCTACTTTCGCGAACGATTCGCGTTTGGCGCGATATGCACTCCCGGACGAAAGATTCGAGTTTCAACGTGAATGTTATTCAATCCACGCCGGATCCGTTGCGAACAGGTTCGTTGTTATTCCATCCGTTTCGAAAATTATCCTATTTTTTTTTTTGTTTCCCCGTACCCCGAAAAGCCAATATTTTCGTGTTTGATCGAACAGAGATGGAGTGTTCTGCGGCCATTCGAAGGGCATTTTTGGAACAAATCCGGCAATAACTTTTCCTCTGACAAGCGTCGGCAACGAAAAAATGTCTAACGGCGCGAATTTGTAGACCTGGAACTGACCACCGTTATAGGATTTGGCCTATATTCCAATCTATTGAGTTTCCATGAACAAACCACAGCTACGCGATTTAACGAACGTTGTTTTTAGCTGCTGTAAATGTCGACGAATGGAACGAATAGGAACGGCAATAAGGTAGCCAGTTGCTCGGAACGGAGTGCAGCGTAGCGGTAGCAGAGAGAAGGGTAGGTTAATTAAAACAATAAAGTTCTTACGTCTCCGGGGAGAAGAAGCGCAGCAGACTCTCCGGCAACCGTGATTGATGGATACGTCAGTGGGAGAATAACAGTCCGACATAGTTCAGGATAGACGAGTTGCGTGGCTCGAGAAACATCTGATCTAATTGTATCCGCGTCTTTCTTTTGCGGGGAACCAGATACCCGTGCAACAGCTGACTTCTGACCGATGATAAAATAATTAGACCGCTCTTGCTCGGTGATCTGAAATGAGTTTGAAGGGAAGATAACACGAAGTAGTTTATGTTACTGCTTGGCAGATGATCCTGAGGACTCTGTAAGACTTTGAGGGTCTGGGAATTCCAAGAATCCAAGGAATTTCACGCTGGGGTCTCTAGAGGATTCAGGATCGGCGGAGTTTCAAATTCCAAAACTCTAAAGAACCAGCAAAATCCCTAAGGTTATAGAAGCGCAGGGAGTTCTCGGTGGTATAAGGATCTATAGAGAATTAGGAATCTCGAAGTTTCAAAGAGTCTATGGGATTCAAGAGAATCTGTAGATTGTTGGAGTTCGAAGAGTTCAAGAAGTGCCAAGTGGCATTAAATTTGCCTAGTAATCGATGTTCTTATGAATTGCAGTGGTTCCAAGTATCTCAAAGACTTTCAGAAATGAAAAAATCCTCGGAATTTTGGTGTTGCAACCGAATGTTTTGATAAAAATCATATTAAAGTAGGAGCTATTTCTTCATTTTCGTAGTATTTGATGTAATTTACATTCTACGAAGCTCTTCGTAGGGAAAAAATGCTTTTTCGTCATTTTACGGCGAAAAATTTATCCCTGAATCACGTCGCTCGAAAATTTCAGTAGGTACGGGGAAAGCAACTGCGGGTTCATGCAGTCTGCTCGCAATGTCGTTGGTTTCCTCGTTACAAGCGGTTTCCCTTTCGGTTCGTTACCTCGGAAATTGCAGGCGGTCTGCGAAATTTCGACAAAGAATGTTTAATTGATGCTGCCCTCGGTGCGCCACGGAATTAAAATGAAATTCACTGCGCCGCGAAAAAGGCCGGGCTTTTAGTAACGTTCTCGTTACGCAAACGGGCATTACATCGATAACGACCGTAAAGGATCCTTTAAGAGTTTCGATCGAAAGACCACTCGTGTGTACAGTCAGCGTCAAAAGTGTCTTCCTATTGTTGCCAATCGCAGGGGATATGCAAAAATCTTCAAAGATGGATAAAGAGTCGACGTAAACAGGGCTAGACAGAGTGAAAGCAATTTCGAAGTCGATTCGAAGTCGATTCGAAGTCGACTCGAAGCCGAAGAAATTGAAGAATAAAATGCTTTGTGCCTCCATCGTCTTTCGTAACCCGCTTTTCCGTAAATCTTCCATCGTGAACCAAGATGTATGTAGATATCGTGCATGCGCGCACGCCTCTTCCGCTTGGTTCTTCGCGTTCTAACGTAACTATCGATTTCCTGAACGGATCGCTGACATTCGAATCAATGATAATCGTCCACGACGAACCTAGAGACACCGAAGTAGGCACTTGTTGCTGGAGATCGGCTTCTCGGTGAGATCGTTACACCGTGCTCGACTGCTGAAGATTATAGCTTGCATGCAACTTTGTAATTTTTTTTTTCACAGTCACGCGATTAAACTCGTTACTTCGTCGGTGCGTTGGGTAAACAGCCGTTGGTTGTTCTCAATGTGTATTTTAATGATTCCCGATCTCTGGCCTATCATCAGGTTAAACGTTTCGTTATTTATTCGAAGCGAGCCCCTCTCGCAAAAATTCCGCGGAAAATAAAAAAAAAAGCTCGTCCGCGTTGAAATTTGTTTCGCTACTTATTTTTTAATGAATAACATCCGCAGCTGCGAAACGCGGTCCGGAATATACATACATATATTTTCCCCTCGAATTTCCAGCCCGACGTTACGAGAAAACAAGAACGAAGAAATTAGTAGGAACGGCGCGCGAGGCCCGCTGGAAATTAGTGGAAACGAATAACTGAAATGGGGAGATTAAACTCATCAGGGCTCGTGGAAACTACATTCATTAGACCGCTGAAGTGCGGGCACGAAAACTGTTTTTAAAGGGGCGATGGACAGCCGTGGCGGTGGCATTTTATTAGATTTCGGAGTAACACGAACAGGAAGGAAATGTCAACGAGCATGAAACTATAATCATTTTTATCTGACATGAAAAGTCTTGAAGTTGGTAAATGTCTGATATTCTAAATTCAACATTTCCTAATTGTATTTTTTTTTCGATCAAAATTACACAATAGTTTGACACTTATGTACCCGGAAGCTTATCGATAAACTTCTTGTTGGTCGTATCCAATAAAACGTAAGTCTGTTAATTTCCTTCGAATAGTTGGGATTAAACAAGAAATTGTAATATTATCTCACGCGGGACATTTTATCGCCTCGCGATCGTCATTCGCCAATGGGGTCGAAAAATTTATATTAACAGGTTCTTGTCCCTGAATCGTTACGTCCGAGAAACGCCTATTAAAAGACCAAGCATCGGTAATAAACAACGGCGATAAACTCGGGTTACAGATGCACCTATAACAAGAAGGAGCTTTTGTTCAAACTCCCGAAGCGTCGTGCAAAACGTTGCCGCGAACGGGAAAAATAAACGGAAACAGGTATATATCAAATTTTATAGAAATCAGAACGACAACGACGAGTATTTCGCTGCTAGCTACCACGCTTTTACTGCCCTCTTCTTCGCCGGACAAATCAATAAAGAGGAATATAATAGGTGTGTTTAACGAGCACCGACAAGACAGGGAATTTATAGGTTTCTTACGCGCCCGTTACCGGGAAGCAACGAGGCTGATTATAATAATTTTCGCCGGGCGAATTATCGACGTGTCCTACTAACGCCCGGGCAGCGCGTCGGAAATTAGAAAGCACTCTAATTAAAATCCTTCTTGCGCGCCTTCGGTTTCCCGCGCACCTGGCTCACGACGGGAAACGAATCGCGACGGTGTGTGTCCCCGGGTATTACGATCTGTATAATTGGGTTGACGCGGGATCGCGGGAAGAAACGTGTCGCGAGCGAGCAATTTGCGGAATCTGCCCTCTCTCTCTCTCTGTCTCTATCACTCCATGGCGTTCCTCCTGCGAACGTGCGCTCCTGTCGCGCGGAAACTGGCGCACGGTTTAGCGTGTCGAACCGAGGAAGCCTCCGCGAACTACATAATAAATCGTGGTGCCGATTAAGTACGCCTCTGTCCTTAATCTAAATTAATGTTAAAATGAGAACGAAACCAGTCGCGAGGCTGGTTACTTCCAAGCAACGGTTTTTCACCTTTCACGCACGCTAATTCCTCGCGATTTTGTTGCGATTCCAATTAGCGTGGGATAGACGAGTTGTCTCGAATGCTAAATTCTGCGAATGAATATTTTCCAGACAACTTGTAATCGTTCACTTTAACGTCGTTGGTACTTATACACATGTACAGGATAAATTGACACAATTGAAAATAAACGGGAACAACGTCGTAAGGGATTAACTCTCGAAATTACCTAGTCGTAGTTGGTCGAATTCAGCAAGCACTTAAGATGCGTCTGCACTTGTATAGCAGGGATGATGAAGTTCTTCGATAGTAAGTGCCAAATATACATAGTATATTTCATACATTTTTGAATGTTCAAGAGTCACAGAAAATATCATTTTAAAATTATATTTATAGTTTTTACTGTAGATCATTAATATAGAAGTTTACAGAGTATGGTAATGAAATCCAATATTGTCTTAAGAACCGCACAATCTGGCTCTATTCATTTTTATTTTAACCCCAATACATAAGGATTGAAAATTTTAGGGTGACTTTATACTTCCGTCACGTAATGTACAACACTGTCTCGCTATACAGTGTAGACGCAGTTTTACGCGAACACTCCCGTAATAGCAAGTAATTGAAAGCAGGCACGAAATGTTTAACACCTAAAACGGAGCATTCCTAGGCGATACAAGTGCCTATCTGGAACATTAATTGACCGTTTAACTTTTATTCGCCGCGTCGTAACATTTTACGAGCTTCCGCCTCGCCGGCTCCCGGAAGGAATTCAGAAGAGCCGGAAGCGTGGCCCCTGTACGTTGAAAAACACTTCGATCCAGATTCGATGTGACCCACCGTGACCCAACTTGCATGTTTCACGGTTACAGAGTCGGAGCGAACGCGGATCCGGGAACGCGAACAGATTATGACGAATAGTCGACAGCGCGAGCGGCCAGAGAGGTACTTAGCCGGCCGCCATTATGGCGCGGCGATTTTTCAAACGGACGAGGTATCGTTAGCGGCGTTGAAGATCCCCTCTCCGTTTTTTTTTTTCGGGTGAAACTCGAATTAACCGGCCACACGGTATCGGGACTTCCTCGATATCGAGTTCGTGCGCCGGTTTCGTGGACGTACGACGCTCGAAAGTCGCGCCGCGACAGGATTATTAATTCCTCGCTGGAACCGAAAGAGCACCGCCGTTGAACGGCAAGCTTTGAGGGAGACCTCGTCGGTAGGCAATCATGGAAAAAAACGAGACGATCATTGGGTTCCTGGTAGTGCATATCCGTAAACGTGTACCGTGACCGTTTGCTTATAGAGGCATTTGTTTAACAGATCTTGTCAGGTTTTTAGCGGATAATAATTGTAGTGCCTCGAGAGGATTTTTCTTGAAATCGTAATGGCATTCATTACTTACAACCTGGGTAGCCGTAAGGAACTTATCCAAGTCAATGGTTGTTGTTTAGGAGAAATTCGTTTCTTGTGTCAAGATACAGAAGTTGGCCCTGAAGAGGTAGGCTTAAAATGATCAACAGATCCAATCGAGTTTAAAGCAGTATTAATCAAACAGTTTTTCCTTACAGTACATGTAAGTGGGTCATATACTGGGTTTATATCGATTAAGAGGAATATGTTTTTCCACTTCTACACGACTAGACAGATAGTCCACTCTTCATATACACCTTCTCATTTCAAGATCATCCATAGATAGAATGTGACATTTAACGAACACGGTGGGCTGAACAAAGCAAATGGAAATTTCTCAGTTCCAACGTATAGACAGTACCTGCATAGTTTCATAAAACAAGTGAACACAGTTCCGCGAAGCGTGCAGAGAGGGCGACGTCATATTCCCTTGAAACAGCAAGAATCAGTGCAGCCATATGTACACTGTAACAGTCCTGCTCGCTTGTTTTCCCTCGAAATACCGTTCTCTGTTTCACGCGTAACGAAACGAGAACAGACGCACTAAAACTGCCACGGTGGACGGTGCAACGAGGAGAGGACGATTGTCAAAGGGGCCGTCTCGTTGTCCGTCATTATAATTACCGCGGGACCATAACCACCGCTGTTAAGTCGTAACTAAGATTTAGATTGCGGGTACGGGATACGTGGTAGGTACGTTTGCGAACCGGATAATAACGCTCTGTATACCCGGCGAGCCGTGATATTATTGCACCGAATGGTCCATTCGTATTCTCACGGGGATCTCGTCTTCCCAGAGACACGTCGCTGGTTGTATTGCGGTCGCGCGTCCCTTCCCCACTGAATTTGATTCGCGCGCCTCGCCCCACGAACCGACGACGAGATTCTTACGCGTCTGACGACCCCCGTTCCTTTTTCTCCATTTCCGTTCGTTCAGCAAACGAAGAAACGAGCTCGACCGTATCGAATATCCGGCGCTTGTCGACATGCCATTAAATACCGCGGTTTAAAAACGATACTACGAAAGATGACTGAAACCCTGCCAAAAAAAACAACGCTAGTACCTGGCTGATACAACAAGGTTTCGTTCCCAGTGAAAAAAATGTAATCTGAACTTGAAGCTCACTGGATACGGAGAGAGATAAATTCGATAGTTTAAAAAAAAATCTGAAACTCTTATACACATATTGTTGCGTCCTGAATTTCAAACAGGGTTGCTGGGAAATTCTCTATCGGTAGGGACAAGGTTATTTCACATACAGCTATACAACGAATACGAATTAAACACACCATGCTAATAAGCACGAATACAACCTTTCTACTACTCCGTACTACGCTATTTTGTCCCTACACAGCTATGGTTTCTCTACTTCTGGCAAGCCTCGTTGTAAGTTAACCTCCAAAGAGACGCACCATCGGGGTTTTCGATCCCACTTCAAACCTGGGCCCTAAACTCAGAGTTAATAGCGTCAGAGTATGCGGTAAAGGCCAGAAATAAGTGGAGGTAATCGGAAAGAACAATCCTTTCACGTTAACACAAAGAGATCCGCCCGAACAAGGAGCATCGCGATACACCCCGTTCGACATCGGCGGAAAACAGAGGAGGGCTCACAGATTTCACCGCTCGAAACTTCCACCCGCATTGTTACCACGCGCATCGCTCGCGGACGGACACCACCTTCGTGAGAGCTCGCAATAGAGCGACGCAGCCGCCGCAGTAACACTTCAAAGCATATTTATTCAAGCGAAACAGCCAGAGCGTATAAGTAATTTCAGAGAGGGGAGTTTAACTTTCATGAAAAAATTCCGCCGGGCCCTTTGTGAATCCGACCGGGTTCTCCATAGGGGGGAGGGGGGGGGGCGGTAATGTATGCCGCGGCTTAAAAGCCCCCTTTCTACGGAATGCGCAATTATTTTTTAATGCACATTATTAAATACTCGGTGTGTCCTCCACCCGACTGGTATCAACGTAGCGTGGCCACCGCCTTGTACCGTGTAAGCAGTAGTCACGTGACGTCCGTCTTTTATCCGAAAAGAAACGCATTTATGCAACGGTATACGTTCCTTGGATTTTCACCGCGAATTCGAACCGACAATTTATGCGTTCGATCGATTCACTCGACGATATTCTGTACTTAACGCCTCGTTCCGATATTCCTTATTACTTCCTGGACGTTAATTTTTCACAGGTTTCACGGAGCTAGGACGTTCAGGGGGATGGGTGTACGAACGGTCTCGCGGAACTCGAGCGAACGACGTTGTAAACGCGGCCGGCGTACACACGGACGTCGAACAGCGGCGTGTTTTGCGTTCGAATTGAAAGATCGAGATGGCAATAACACAGTTTATACGATCGGATAGGAACGCCCGTTACGGGTATCTAATAGGCGAGAGAGAACGGCTAGATGCTCTAGGGAACCGGAATCTGTGAGTAACACGAAATCCAATGCTGGAATCGCTTCGAAACCACCGTTCCGGGACGATCTACAGCGGTCGCCGGGGCGAGCATAAAGCAAAAGTAAGGGGAAGAGTAAAACGTAAGGAGTAAAAAAGAAAGAACAAAAGAGATATAGAGACGGAGTGAGACGTTCGAAGGAAGGAGAGGATCCGAACGGAGGGAAATAGAAGGAGAGACGGTGAAAAAGGTCGTCGGTTACCACGCCAGACGTTGGCTCGCGTGCTAAACTATGCGTGTAATATGCTGAATTATTTTAGCCCCCGCGCCCTGTCCTGGCATCCTACGAGCCGCGTACGCACATGGGAAAAAGATTACGCCACCTTGAATTCTTAAGCCGTGTCGTTGCAATTGCCAAGTGCAGCCCGCGGGCAAGTCGCCAGCTGGTCTAATTAACGGCCCCCGACGTCCCCATCGAGTGTCGACTCGTCAAAAACGATCGAAACGAGAATATCGTCCCGGCTGCGTGTTCTTTCTATTGGATACACACGCGTGGCTCGTATTTTCCGATCTTTCTTTTTCTCTATCGCGTTCCTCTCGAGGTCATTCTCACCCCACTGCCGGCACGGCATTAGTTCTTCGCGATCGGATTTTTGCCGTTCACGAAACTCACCAGAACGTGACTTTATGTAAATCCTCGATGACAAATGTCCCGTGTACACGAAACACACCTCTTTTGTACCCTTTTGTGCTTTATTCTTTTCGTGAACGGTATCACTGCTTATTCTTTGATTTATTCGACTACTTCTTTTGTTGCTTTTTTCCCGTTGTATTGAACAGGATGGTACATTGAATTCAGACCGAAAGTAAAAAATAATTTTCTTTTTTATCGACGAGCAGTTGTATGAAAATTCCGTGAAAGTTTCTTCTGATAAAAAGAAAAAAGAACCGTGGCTTCGGGATATCGAAAAAAAAAAGTAATTAACTCGGTTGCACGATTTCAATTAAAGGAAACGGGGTCAACATTTGGTTGAAGATTATATTGCGGTATCGCCCGAGATGGAAATATTGTAGAAGAATATCATGTTCGGAATATTCCCGGCACAGACGAGCGAGAGATGAAAAAGTATGCACCTGTGTACACGGACAAGTATCTAAAACTATCCAACTACCAGTAACCACGTTGATTGAGTAGGTATCCGTAAAGCTGATTAACATTTTTCACTCGAATGGTGGCTTGAATATTTCATCTGCCTCAACGCCCGCAATTTAAAGTACTGTGGTCAAGTAACCGGTGAATCTCATATCCGACGACTTAATTAATAATCGGATATGAAGCTCCGCCTACCCACCAGGAGAAGTTAGTTTGAAATATTGCTTCACGAAAGGCGAGAAGTTGATCGGCCCGACCGGCGATTGTAACGTCGTGGATCGGAACTTTGCCGCCTTCTTGGCCTTAGCATTTTTCTGGACTATCTTCCTCTTGTCCGTAACGTCACCTAGCGCGCGATCTATATTCCATTAACGTTGGGCGTCGGCCCTATGAAGGGATGATTGTATTATTAGTGACCACTATCGAAATTCGGTTCGAATTTAACATTACGTTTGACATATTGCGTCTTGACACCCTCGAGGAACGTACCTATTTTTTTCTTCCTTTTTTATTCTGGAAGAGGCGACTTCGACGCAGCCGGTGTCTCGCGTCGCAGGAACACCGAAGACAAATTATGCGTTTCATTAATCCCCGGACCTGTCGCCGCAGGGTCAATTTCACCTCCAATAAATTTCGTGCACGGTTAACCAATAATTCCGGGTGCAATTAATCAGTATTAAAGCCCGTCACGATTGTATAAGTGTTTTCTTTGCAAGCCACGCAGATGGCCGATAAATAAATAAAGATGTAATTGTATGGCACTTTGGGAAATGTATCCTTTGAAGAGATACATATTACCGATATGATTACACACCGGTGCGTTTTTTCTTAGACAGGAACATATATCTACCTCCAATATATGGATTTATTGTTGCGGTAAAAAGTACCTTTGGTCGCTTAAGAAATCAATATTACACCTTTGTTTCAAAAATAACCATCTTGAAACGTATCATTGGAGACGTTAATTGAAAGTATAAATAAATGCTTAGTGTTGATTTTAAAACAATTGATGGGTATAATACCAATCGGTAGTATCTACAAAAATTGACAGCATTATGGGCTCCCTACGATAACACAATTTGATAAGTACACGATAGTAAGATTGATAGTAAACTGACAATACCATTTACGTTTTCAAAAAGTAGAAAAGATATGTAATTGTAAATCGTTCAGTTTCTGTATGTCTGGTCTTTACTGACTGTTTCCACTTACGTTGATGTATGGAATCATTCCCATAAGGTAACTTCGGTACCCCGAATATTTCGATCTTTCTTTTAACTCCACAGGTTTGCTAATACTTGATTCTTTAAAGTGAACTGTTTCCACAATTTATCTGATATGAAGTAATATTTGTCACTAGTGGGACGAATGGAATGCGAATAAAATACTGTAGACTTGATGCTCTCGAGAATGAAGGGTCACACTAAAAAAAGGTAATTGCACATTTATGGCATATTTTCTTTATGAGTTACCGCCCATAATTTTCCCAGCTCGCGAGAAACGACCGAGAAATATGTCTCAAGGAAGCATATTCCTACGTAATTCGGGAACGAAAGCAAAAACTTTGGCGTTATCTGCCGGCAATAGAATACAGGGGGTTCCATTCTATACGATTATCCGAGTTAAAAAGGATTATGCAAAGTAACACTGCGGGGGGTGGTGCGCGCGTCCTAATATTTCTATGCAATAAGAATTATACTTATTCAAATTTATTCATAAGCTTTTTCTATCTCGCGGACATAATTGATACAAAGGGGGCGGGATGAAATTTATCGGCGAACGGTAGAAGTCTTGGGCATGGAACTTTCTCGCCAGAGATTCTCTGTTAAAATGGAATAAAAAGGACGAAGAGGAAAGAAGAAACGAGGTATCGTAATTTTCGCGAATATATAATATACGTCCTTTTCGTTACATGTATAGGTTTTGAGTTTTCGTTAAGGTAGGACGTAAGTAATGCCCTCTTAAATGAAAAGGGAATGAACCGAGGCGTTTACCGTTGCCTAATGAAACGCTTCAATGGTTCGCTCATTAGTCGCCATATTAAGCAAAATTTCTTTTTCTCTTCGCAGTTGTCACTGACCAGAGATTCTGTACTTTTTTTTGTTGCATCGTCGTCTTTGTTTGTAACCGATACGCGTGCACGAAACCCCGGCAGCGACGGCGCAACGGACCCATTCACCGGAGAAATTACAACGAGCACAAAAATACACGCGCTGACACTTCTGAAACCGAGGCACCGTAAAACGTCATGAATTTAATTCAAAATATTGGTTCACGCTGAGCACCGATCGACCACGACAACGCGAATATCGGAACCCGTGAAATTGATGAAATTTTCCCGATTTTTATACAGTTTTTTTTCCTCGGTATATTTTATTCGATGCATTTTTCACCTGTTTTGGTTTAGGATTGACACAAAAAAAGACGAAATATCGGTTCAGCGGTCGAACCACTCATGCACGGCCATTTCGGAACACCATCGTCATTTCGAAGGCGTGCGCGCGCTATTTTCGATTCTCGCAGCGCGTGTCAATCGGGTGTCGAGCAACCGATTCGATGTGGCGGGAAGTAATTTAAGTTGTTCAATTTATTGCAGCTGGCCGCGTCAGGCGTTCTTAGCTTTCGTTACGGCGATTACCAAGTTCGCCGAACAATATCGGATCTCGAAACAGTTTAATTGAAACCCGGATATAATCGACGGACGTGGGTCGACTCGAAGGCACGGTTCTCTCTCCTCCGGCTTCGCTCACTTTTATAATCCACTGGGCTTCCAAAAAGGAAACCCCGATTATGCTAATTCCGTGAAATCGTTCCCTTTTTTTATCATATTCTGGCATCGCATGAACGCACAAATGTCTCCGAAAGCGACAATTTACGAAGACAGACCAATTAGATATTCATTTATGGTTTTAAAGAGCATTTTTCAATTATTCGACTCTGCATCGTAGGGTAATACTTTGGGATCATATTTTAACCCTCGTAAACTCTTGAATTATACTGTATATAACTGTCCGTATTGAATTAATTTAGGAATTCTTCCAACAGAAAGTATGAATACGGCTTAAAAACATATCTTAGAAGATAGATTTTATCTTCTTTTCTATTTCTATTCTTATACTTATTTAAATCTTCTTTTTTATAAGGATCCTTTAAAGATGTATACCAGCAGAATCTTTGTATGTTACAGATATTTGTATTTGAAGGTAATTATTGAAGGTACCTTGCGGTGGTAGTGGAAGTAAGAATTGCTCTCGTAGTTAGGTGGCTGTAGAGCAATAGTCGCTTCAGTGTAAGCAGAGGGAAGTGGGGCGGGTAGGGCGGACCGCCAGGTTATTACGGAAAATTACGTTACTCTGATTGAAGTCGGTACGATATTACGGTTGAATCGATCCCGACGACGCACTTCGACGTGTTCGCCAATTGTCGGCTAGGGGTACAATCGTGGTATCTGCATATGCCAATCCGTCAAATTCTGGCTGATTTGCCCACTTGCTTTGATTACTCTGTCAATCTGAGACGCGACGATCTGTTCATTTGTCGACCGTGCTGCGTGAATATCGGAGCAACATTATCCGAATGGACGGTGCGCACATAGTCGACGCTTAAATCGTATCTTCTCTACTGACTTTACCGTCACTGTAGAGACTTAAAATGCAGAATTAAAATCTTGAAAAAATAAAGGGTTAAAATATGTCCTTATTAAAAAGTTTTAAAAAAGTTACTTATTAATACTTAAGAATTCGGTATAATATGTAATAAGTAGTATTCCACAATTTAGCAAAATATTAACTGTATTAACAATTTTTATACACGTTTTGGTTCTTGATGTCCAACAATACCTTCCAGAGTAAACAGCTACGAATTGTCGAAGTGCACTTTTTCCACAGTGGCTAGAAACAACCGTGGCAGAAAATTGTGCAAATGCGTTTTTCGTGTTTGCAAAGTGGCCACATTTGTACGCTGTTAATCGCGCTCCCGCGAAAAATGAGCGAAACACCGATCGGGGAGTGGGGAACGTATCTCCGAAGTATCGAATCAGTTTCCAATAGTGCCAACCGATCGTTTGCCAGGCAAGTGAACGAGTTAATAGCTTCGTTGCACGGAACAGTTGACGGTGCCGATGGCAATTCATAGTACCGAAACAATAATCCGGTTGGCCATCCGAATGATCGAGGACAGGAACAGCCGGAATTAATCAGATGCGATCAATCGATGAACGATTGTTCTTCTCGGTATTTCTCTGTTACGGTAATTTCAAGAAATACGAACACCGCTTGATAAATATTTTTCAATTCAATTCTTTGAAACACTGAGAAATACGTTTATTATTGATAATATAATCTCAACTTCTCAAATATTTAGTTTAAATTCTTCTGTTGTAAATTCGAATCGGTAACCTTTGGTCTGCAGCATAATTCATAACTGTACAGAACTTGGCCAGCATGATTGTACCAACCGGTCATAGAACGATCCCTCGTACAAAAATAAATGAAAAATAACAGAAGCAATATTTATAATTCGAGCCTTTATTATCGAGTACAAGGGCTTTGAAAATTCACCTGCTACACTCAAAGTTTGAAATAAGTAGAAACAGCAAAATGTGGGCAGACACGTCGGCCAAGTAATACGTATAAATGAAAAGTCAAGCGTCACTTTATACAAAAATCTCTTTCGTATACATCAAATTAAAAAACACATACCACCCTTGTCAAACTATCAGCCCCGCGAAAGCGTTTGTTCAACCATAAAATTTGCAGCGTTACTTTTCCGACAAGAGAGTAGCAAGCGGAAGTTCGGCTCGACGAAGAAGATAACAAAGTGCTCGACGGGGAGGGAGGGGAAAAAAGATTCTCAATTAGAAGTGCACGCGGGGGAGCGGCACGAATCGATCGACTCGCTCGAGAAGTTCCTCGCGTCGGAAGTTTTCCACTCCATGGAGGCGTAGCTTTTTACGAGCGACTTAGTAGGGAAATAAAAAAAAAGGAGAAAAAACGAAGGCCGGAGGGTAGGTACCGCTATCGAGTCGGGAGCCAGGGTCGACTGACGTTTATTATCGGCGTAAAACAATTCGAAATCATTGTCCGGGATCGACAGGCAAGCTACTGTTATTGCCATTGTTACACATGTCGCCGATCGTCCCGGCACCCCGGGTGTACGTGGGCCCGGCTTTATGATCGTGGCCGTGTGCCGTCGCAGTCTGGCACTCGTAAAAGCGGTAATTGATAATAGAAATAACGGGCTCCGTAGAACGCCGTTTCCCAGAAACCATCCCCCGACTTCGGTGTCTTGCGCAGCCACGTGACACCACCCCCGTAACTGTCTCCGACTAATAAGAACCCGCCTTGAAATTACCGTCGCCCATTGTCACGCTGGAAATGCCCGACGGATCATTTTATTGCTCGGCTCCATCCACTCCACCACTACAATGAAAAGTGCTAATTTTACGTCTGTGCCGAATGATTCGGATCGGACGTTAACCTACGTAGTCGCTTTAACGATTTACGTGACCGGAGAACGCGCTCGTGAAGCTGTGCGATACGTTCAGGGGGCAGTCTAGTGTGCCAGATCGAGAAACAAATGATTATTGAAATATTTGGTACCCTACCTTTTACCCCCCCCCCCTTTGGAAATAGTAGGTACCCTAAATGTGGGCTTTTCAAATTTCTCTGGCGCTTTCCAATTGGAACACTTAATTCTTCTAATCTCTGCGTCATATTTTATTGCATCTTGGGAGCCGGCACGATAAACATCCGAAAAATACAAAGTTCATGGATAGATACACAAGATTGCTCCCATAGGAAACAACTTTCCCGTACACGCGGAACCTGCTGATATCGGTAATTGAATATTAAACGGATATTAATAAAATTGTCACGGTACGAAAAGATCACGGATAAGGCCGCTAAGCGGATCGAGTCCGCGGTTGGCCGCGGCATAGAACAAGAATTCCGTCGGGATCCCCGCGAAAAGACAGCGGCAGGTCGCGTTCATGAAATACCCGTTACGATAAGTAAATAACCCGATAAGATACCATTACGTCCAACGATGCGAGCAACTTCGTAAATCGCAACCCGCGGGTACCCCCACGGATAGTGTGCAGTATCTCGCATATTTTCCGGTTGACGTACGCGTATCGTTTCCATTTCTAGAATAATCAATTCTATAAATCCGTGCTTAATGATCCGGAGTGAGGACACTGCTGCGCGGCCGGTGTTCGCGGGTTAACGTGTAAACGTGATTCGCATCGCTTTCACGAGCGACGGCCGACCGTTAGCGAGACAGAAGGCTTGGAAACCCGCGGGTTCCTGCAACCTGAACCCTTGCGTTGCCCGTGATTCCCGCCTTACCTGACCATTCAGCTGTCATTAGCGTTATTTATCGGCCGCGAAATGAATTACAGTCAGCTTGCCGTTTCCAGACCGGCCGCCTCGCTGACCAACGCTATTACCGGATGAGGCGCCATGAAATCTTAATAATGACGACAGCACACAGCGTCTTACCCTATCCGTTGCTCGACTGGATTTCCTGAAGTGGTTCACAATATTCGCTTCAAGGGTACATTCCTACGACTTAGAATCATCCTATCGACGAAAAGAAACGTGACGATCTCGCGGGAGAATTCTCGATGTTGTTAGTAACGAGTGGAGAGGAAACGAGTCGTGTCGATTGCTGGAACAGGATCTCTCGTTTCCGGGCTGAAACCAGTGCTTTGGTCAGTGGAAAATGATGGTATGAACACGGCCGATGTTTTTATAGAGTGTGTAAGATAGTAAGTAGTATACTGAGATTGAAATACTGGATCGGACGTTTACGGAACGGAACTCTAGTACTTGAATCATGTAGGTTATTGATGGATTTCGTATACACAGAGAGCACTCACAACCATTTCAATTTCTGATGCTAACGACTTTATTATATTATTATAATGGCGAGTTGATACGGTTCATAGAAAATATATAGAATGACATTTGGTCATTCTCGGCATAGTTTTCCAGGAAATCGAATTTGAAGACTAAGTAGAAACGGAATGCAATGATCAGACGTGTTAGCCAAGTCCTATTCAATTGCACGCGTATCCAGCAAACATTCAAAGTCGATTTTCTCGAAAGCCAAGAATGAGAAGATTTTATTCCATATTCTTTTCTTATTTTTTCATAATAAATTACGCGATGCCCGCTTTTACATATTATTCGGCCGGCCCCTGTATCATAAGAAATTGACCTGAGAATGTTAAAAAAAGAGACAACAAAGCGGATAAAAGAGCGAACATTACCTAAAATAGACTTATAACAGTGGGAAGATGTATGGGAAATATATCGTACGATCGCTAGAGTATAATAACAGAAATCCTATCGAAAAAACGTAAGAAATATCACGTTCAATTCTGATATCCACCATCGCTGTTCAAGAGTGACAACGCTCTCCCATTCATGCATTCGCTTCGAGCCCACACAGAAGCATCTCGACCCACACGGAGTCCACGTGGACCGCAGAACCGACACGGCGGACGATTTCCTTTTATTCCGTCCCGGCCGCGCGCGCGTTTTCCGTATCACGTGGCACGCGGAATAGAAGGACTAACGAGCTATCGTAGCCCGTAACGTAGCCGTGCACGCCGTACTCCCGGCAACAGATGCCAACTCGCCTTCCTGGAGGCTCCAATTAATTGTGGTATCATCACGCGACCGCGTTATGTGTGCACGCTTGCACACGCGTGTGCCGGCACCGCGCGAACCAGCTCCGATCCGCAGCTGAAACTACGGAGGCGTACTTAACGAGGGTTGACCTGATCGCCGGGGGATTAGAGGGAGCCGGAACGCATTCGATATTCGCCGAACGATCCCTTCCTTTTGGATGATTTTTAAGGGGAGTATGGTTTCAGCGGACGCTTCAGCTTCTCACGCTCCTAAATCTTTGAGATTATTGTCCTTGATACTCGCCACAGAATGGGTATATACGGTTATGTGAGCAGATCTAAAAAAGAATTATAATTTGTTGACAAGACTGGAAATATATAAGTATCAACTTTAGGTATGCGACTTTATCTTGGAGACTACTATGCATTTTATAAGTAGTGCCGTACGACGTAAGGTTTATACTTTTTAGATTTTATCCCCCAAGATAATCCTAACTGCATAAAGGGTTTATTAGAAACGTAATTATGTATTTGTGATAAGAGGTATCGGAATAAAACGATACTAGTTTGCATGAGCTGTTGATCTTAATTATTCTCTACGGGATGAAAATCGAAGGAGATTTGAACACCACAATTCCACTTTTGCATATACTTCGTCAGTAATGAATGTAAATCCTGCAGAAATAATCTCTAACGCTCACAAATTTATTACCAATTATCATTCGAAGGAGACAGGTGTCTGAACAATACTCTCGCTAAATAACGCAGGATATAGAGGTGTGTACAAGTCGTGTAGAACATTTTATCGCGTGCAGTATCTGCAAGTTACGATTCATTAAATGATAACACGCTTATCGCACACTGATCCCTGTGACGCTTTATACGGTTTGTATTTATACGACATCCCGGTTGATAAAACCCGATTTTTACAATTCATCCGACATGATCCGGCGTGGCACGAACGTTGACTTATCTTCGATGTCGCGTTTCATTTTCACCTCTGCGTGGAACTAATTTACCGAACACCGTGGAACCTACGTTAAAACTCGCGTGCCTGTCGTAAGTTCCCACGGGGAAAAACGATCAACACGGAAGTCGAACACGATTGAACGAGGGAATACATAATACCGGCTTGCATCTTGTATTATGTAGAAGAATGTAAATTGTCTTTGCGTACTTCTGATAAAGAACGTTTATCCCGTCAGGGGTGTATTTACCATTTTTTTCCACGGCACACGGACACACAGAAATTAACTTTCAGCTTCTTCGCACCGTAACAAAAGGTACACAAAACCGTCCGTCATGTTTTCGGTTCGACGCTCGACGATGCTTAAGGGAGTCCAAGTTGGTACTGCCCGCAATTCGATAAACTTCCGTGGAAGAAGAAGCGATCGTATCCCACGGTTACGGGAGAAACTTTAGGCAAAAGCAACGAGACCGACCATTCCATCGACATTTTTCAGTCGCCATGGTTCCGCCAATATTTTGCAATCTGAGGCTTCAGACTTCAGCCAGCAAGATTAGCACCGTTGAGGATTTGAAGTAGCCCAAGTCTTGTTATATAACTGTACACGAGTTCAGGATTAAATTTGATGAATTGCATTCTTTGGTATTCTTCTTTCGAACTAATTAAGAAGTTAAATTGCCGCGTTACTGATGGTACAGTAGTTACAAATTTTCTTTTAGCCTTAAGTTCCTTTACAAAGCAATGGATCGTTTCCTAAGGTCTGTCCGTGGGGATTTTACCACTAACGAACGATTTCCTCGCAGAACTTTCGATCGGAAGACGACAGTCTTCACGGTGGACTTTCGAAGTTGTAATTTCACGATGCGGGGATCAATCCGAGTTACTGGTCCGCGGCGGAAGAACAGCCCAGTTCCGGTTGAGTGGAGGCCGTAGGTCCAATCTCAGCGGGGTTAAGTAATTTGTCGTTGCCGATGGGTTAATGTTATCCATCACTAAGCGGGAATTTACGATGTAATAAGGCCGTGGACCGACTTCCACGATCTATCTCCAAACGCCTCTTCTCAACCCTCTTTCGCGACGTCTTCCCCTACCTGCAAGCTCTACGTTTGCCTTATCGCAGCTTCCATCGACTGAAGGTTCGTTCGAACTCCATCCCAAAGCTGGTTTTTTTGCCGAGCTTTGCGCTCGGTCCGCGATTAATTAATACGATCGGGTAATCGGGCAAACCATCCTAAGAGAACAGGAAGATATTACTTGGTAATCGAGACGTGACTTCCTAGTTCCTCATTTTTTTAGCAGATAATGATCTATAGAAATATTCTTCTTACATGGAAAGGAAACATTTTGGTTTAACCCTTCGAACAGCTGAATTTGTATAACTAACCGTTCAATTTCTATCTAACAAACCATTCCCTTCAAACTTGCAAATATGTAACTATTTCTCCTCATCCACCTGTACCAGCAAACAATGAATGAGACACCATTCTCTTCTTCTCTACAACCATCAACAGTTTCTAACGAATGCAAGTAGCACACGATTAACACCTTCTAGCGAGTTAACCACTGCACTACCGCCTCGATGTCCCCAGGATTCCTCCGGTAATTATACCAGGACCCTTTCGCTGAAATTTACGGGAGTCTGGGTGCGCAACCAGGAGACGCGAGTTGGGAATGCAACGGCGGTGACGTTGCATAAATACAATTAAATGGTCCACGAACTGCCCGTAAATCGTGATCATCGTTCCGTTTCGACTCGAAACTTATTCGACTGGCTTCGCCGTTCGACACGTACCGATGAAACGACGGGCAGTTCGCGTATTTACGCGGCTGGATCGCGTAAAAGCAAGGGGAGCGAGGAAAAAGACCATCGGACGGGGGCCGCATCGATTTCCTCGGAGACTCGCAACTTACTGCAACCGGATAATTCGTTAGCGATATAACCCAGGACGTGCTAGTTTTACGACGATCGTTAAACATTCCTCGGGATGTTCCCGGACGACTGGCGTTCATTCCCCCGTCAGATTTTACAGTTCCCGCGTCCAGACGCGTCGGAGATCCTCGAGTTTTATCGCGCGGCGGGAAACTTGCTGATTGCGAATCGAGCCGCCGGAGGAAAGCTTTATTCTCTTTATTAACCCTGGCGGACGTTAGGTTGGTATTATTTCGCAACATTTTGATTTATCTGTTACTTGAACCTGAGGAATACAGAGTTACGTTTGTTGTCTGAGAAAAATTTGTTATATTGAAAATAAAACATTTTTTTAGAAGCTTGAATGTGACTAGAGGATATATATTTACTATAGACGTCTTGAGTTCAATTCCTAAAAGTTTATAACAAAGCACGGAAATACGAATTTGTTAGATACTGTGATTTTATATTGTGATTGCTGGGGTTTCACTTTAACTGCAACGTCCAAGAGAAATTTCGTTGTTCCATATCCGGACGATCAATAAACACCGCCCATGGTGGTTCTTTTACAATGTAGCTTGAAATTATATGTATCTTGTCATTTAATTAAAGTCGAAAGTGGATTCACGATATTACGAAACACCGGCTGCGGAACACGGTTTAAAGACGCGGTACATATAAAAATAAGTATCCCTGAAAAGGAAAGATAAGAGAACAATTAAGGAGCAAGATGAGGAGCACAGAATTTTGATAATGGCGTAAATATCTTAATTAACGCGAGCGTTGCGGCGATTACGCGCTCTTAATTTGTACCCATCGAAGATTGGCCGGAAGAAAAAGGGGAACCGATATCTTGACAGGTAATCACGATGATTTATCATTGCTGAATCTTTAAAGGGCTACTTTAACGATGCTGGTTGGCTCATTAGAGCGTATTTTTTACGATTCGAGTGGCAGATAAAGTACGGGCGGCTCGCGGCCAGTCCAAGATGGCGGCAGCGGCGACCAGCCGAAACTGAAACACATGTCACTGGGGTCCCCTCGTTAAATCGCATGACGCATGGAAACTTTCAAATTAATCTTCGAAGAAATTCATTACTGCCGCGGGTCGGCAGTTAAACGCGCAGTTATGACGACAGAGGATGATCTTTACAAGCTACCTGCGTTACCCGATGCGAAAAGGGGTCCCTGGAATCGTTCGCCTCGCCGTGTCGCGTATTCACGATACGGAATCTCCTCGACTCTTTAACATTCAAGTGGGCAATGATTCGTAATTTCTCGCGGACAATTATCGATAATTCTCCCGTGAATGTTTGTAGCCTTTAATTCACCATTTTATATCGCCGTAAAATAGTAATGAATAATATCGATGAGATGAAAAGGATTTTAAACATTGATCGTTCGATCGCTTATGCCGTGTAAAACTCTCGCCGCACCGAATTATTTCACTGTCGAGCACTAAAAGGTACCGTGTAACTACGAGTAATTCATTCTAGACAGCGGTTTTATTAATTTAACTACTTCTTGGAAAGCGACATCTTGGCTCGTCGTAAATCCAGAACAATGCGACCAACTGCATGAAACGAAGTAACAAGTTAAACTTGCGTCCGAACTTTCAAACAATGCGTTCGAATCGACTTTGAGACGCGTAAGTTCAAAGAGCGTTTAACTTTATTGGCTACGTAAGCCAGTGATGGGCAACTCAGTGCCGTTGAGTGATATTAACCAAAAAAGTAATAAGAAATAACAAAATGAAACATAAATGATTATTAATCTATACGAGTGATACGCTAGTTTAGATTAAAATTAATTAAATACTCAAATATGTTGTTACGTTTCCTGCCTCGCGTCGCCTTCACAGTAGCCCGCGGCTGCCCGCCACTTGCCCGTGCGGGCAACATGCCCGAGCGAGCTCGGTTGCCCACCACTGACATAAGCAAACAGTTGTTCTAGACTAGGACACTCGTCGAACGTGGAAACTTTCTTTGCCCGACCGCGTTTATGGAATTCACCAGGAGCAATTTCCTCCGCAAATTGGTCTCATTTGTCCTCCCTCGGAAGCGACCTTACGTAACCGGGGAACAGAGAAATTATGCGGTTTCAGCCGTTCCATTTTTGCCGGACAAATGTAGTTCATAAATATTGCAGCACGAAAATTGGAATTCAGCGCGGATCGGCGAGGCCGCGCCACGCCTCCGCGCCTCGATCCAAGCCGAGCGTGTATTCGGCGGAATGCGTTTGACAGCGAATTGATGCACATATTATAATAGATTAACGATACGTACACTCATCGTACGAAAATAATGGGCGGGTCACCCTTATCGGTTTGCAAATTTCGAGACTGAATATCGTCACATGAATGGTAATTGACATGATGCGACGTTAGGGTTGATTGTTAGGGTGAAATCGGTCATGAATATCGACATAAGTTGCAAAATACGTCATACTTTAATGCTTAATCGTAGGTCAAACTCTGTTATCCCCATTATTTTTTATACAATGTGTTAATAAAAATGTAGGACACTTTTACAGGGTGGATTTTGCATGCCAAACTAAGAGGAAAATATGGGCAAAAAAGGTACAATGGGGGATAATACTCAAACGGCAGATTCCCAGTTGATAACATAAGCTCGATCGATAGCCGAATGGAACTAATGAACGGAATAATATGAAATGAATAAAACATTTCAAGAAGGCGTCTCTCAAGTAGATATAACTAATAATAAATCGCGTCAGGCGCATTTCACGCATATTTCGCCCATATTTTCAACAATTAATACCATGTACAACAAGTGTTACACACAATTTCGTCGTTCTTAATTTTAATCATAGTTTGACACGTAGAATGCACCCTATAAAAATATCCCACATTTTTATTTACACCCTATAATATGTATTTTCATTCCGTTCGATGATAAGTTCTTTGCGTAACGGTAATATACGTATCAGTATGACGCGTCGTCGGACGATACACATGGGAATTCTGTTTTCTAGAACAAACGTGCCTAGCCGTACGGTTCGACGTAGATATACTGCGCTGAAAATGTTAGATAGGAAAGGGGGACGATAAAGTGGGCCGGCGAACTTGCGCGAAATGTGACAATCGCCTCGACGCCGTCGGAACAAGCAAGAACGGAAGAGAGACTGGCAAGAACTAGAATTGTCCTGGGGTTCGTCGTCTTTAAGAATAAGTCACCCGGCAGAGGAGGAGCGATAAATTGGGGGAAAAAACGAATTTATGGAGGAAATTCCGGGAAAATCTGTGAATCCAAGAGTATTTCTTCGTGATATGCCCTTGTCAGTTGACATAAATTACCTAATAATCGAAAAACAATTTGTCGGACTGAAAGTAACTAATGTCCCGTTAGGTGTCTTTATTCTCAGGTCATTAACTAAGTTCTGCTGGTTTCTTACCTTTAAATATTTATTCAATTAATATCATTACAATTTTTTAAAATTTTAATTTTAATTTCACAATTCCAAGGTATTTTACAAGTTCACTGGTCGATTAGGCCCAGATCTTATTTCAGCAACACTTCGAAATCATTAGTTTCCATTTCTACTGGTTGTCCAACATGTTCTTTGCCTTTCAAGTCGAAATCGTCATTTATCTGCAGACACAACTCCACTATCATAGGCTTCTTCAATCTATCATTTTCTTTGAGCTGCCGTTCTCTTTGAATAAAATAACTGCAATGTACAGTAACCTAGGATATGTTTTTTATCAGGTGTCAATTGAAATCAAAATAACTAAAAGTTTTTGGCTGCAGGATTGAATTCGCAAGGTTCGCAGAACTTTTAGGCAACGACCTAATACAAGTAGAAAAAGTGAGTAATCGACAGACACACTGGTAAGTCGTATTAAAACAAACTTTTGTACTACCGTTTCCACAGATTTCTGTATGTCGAATCTAACGAGGGATTCGTTAATCAAGGATAGATACGTTGAAATGTAAAACCTTCATTGGAGAGGGTGAAACTCGCCGATACGAGGACATCGAGAGTCGCGTCAACGTCATTTTGACGTTCCAGTTGCGTGACGGCCATGCGAACGCAACGCGATCACGTACATTATATCAAAAAGGCTTTCCAATACGTGTCACCTTTTCGGTGTTCTGTATTATTACGAGTTATTAGTCGGAAACATCACGTCCGCCGCGTTTCATCCCAGTCGACAGATTATTTGCATTCAGCGGCGACACGAAGAGGGAAAAGAGTAACCCCGTCCCACGGTCGAATCGCCGGAAAATATTCCGGGAATGCGACACTTTATTCTATGCGGCGTGCATCGCGACCGGTGATGTCCGCGTTTGAAAAATCTCTATACGGGTAATTAAAGTCGCTCGAGTGTGCGCCGCATAATGAAATGTGCGCGATTCCGCGTGTGAGCGGGAATTTGTAGCCGAACGTGTTTAAAATATCTGAATCGTTTCGCTGAAACATAAGAACCGATCGAAATAAAAGCAAAAGCAGGGACGTTGAATCGATACAGCGATGTACACTTGGCAACTGAAACTTCATGTCTAATGTTTCCAATGTACATTCATCGGTATAAGGACACTCATCGAGTATGTACTAAATTTTACAATGCATTATGGAAATATTTATTTTTGAAATCAGGTAAAATTTAGGTGTCCTCGAAGAGACATTTTCATACCTTCAATCGTTTACTATCGACGTAGATATATAAGAAATAACTTTAAATTGAAGTATCTATTGCCAGGATAGTTTGATTTCAATACCCTGGAAACATTGTTCCATAAACGCCGCTATCTTCGACGGATCTCTCTGTTCACCGTGAAACGTAGAAATTTCTGAATGGAATCGGAGAAACGGTTCGTTCACTAAACACACAGAAGGAGGAACGTGCGCGCCGGCCGGAGCGTCTCGATCTCGTTAGGAGTGAGCGTTCGAACGACTGTTCATTTGCTCCGGCAGATCCGTCCCTGATAAGTGTGGTGGCCCAGGGAACGTCATATCTCGCGAACGTCCGATAACGATCTTTTCCTGCAGCATGCACTTCGATACAATGCAAACTTAATTAAATAGAACTCCTGGTCTCCAGGCCTCTAGCTCCGCCGCCTCCTCTTCTCGCCGTTACAGGACTCTCTAACGGAGAGCAAATGGGTCTCGTCGGAGGAACACAATGCTGGGTATCGGGTGAAGGAGGCGTCTTCTCGACGACATCGCAACTGGAATCGCGTTTGAGATGTCTCCTAAAGGGAACAGACTTACAGCACCGTGTGTGCTCTTTGAAATTGGAAGGACATAACACTCGAGCGAGGTGACAATGCCTTGAATGAGCACAATGTACCCGTACCGGTGTATTCTTGATGGTTACTGATAATTGAATTGAATTGTTCGATACTAATGAAAATCACGACCTGATCAACGTTATCATGAATCCTTACTCTTCATCTGTTCTTATCTTCCTACCACAAGATTTCCTTAACACCCTTGAATGTTCTCTTCGCTAGTGCTCTGTGTCTTCAGCTTCTCTTCAAGTCTTCACCGGCTACGAAGATTCAACAACACTCCGAATTCACAAGATCAATACGTGCCCGTATCCCTGTCAACCACAGAGTGTACAGTTCTCGGGTCGAAATCAAGACCTCCTTCGGCAACGGGTACACCTTGGAGTTTCGTCCATAGTGGAGAGAGAGAGAGAGAGAGGTTCGATCCCGAAACTTGTGCCCGGCAAACGCTACAAATTACAGCGACAACGGTGCACACTGAGTCCGCGGGTGGTGGCGGCAGGGGGGCGGGGTGAGGAGGGTTGGTTCCGTTGAAACAACAGCGCTTCCGGGACAATTAATCGTGGAGGAGAACAGCAGGGAGCAGAGGGCGCAAGAAAGGCGAGTCTGCTCAGTCCCCAGGCTGGGGAGCATCTTGACACGGGCTGAGAAGCGTGTCGCGCGGCGGTGCCACTCGATTCATACGGTGCTTTACGGAGCCTGTTAATTACCGGTGACCAACCGGCGGACACGAAACCGCGCGTCGAGTGGCTTAACTGGCCCGTTATGCTCCTCCCCGTGGGCCGCGAGGTGCCTCGATGCAAATCACTCGTACGTCGCCTTGCCAGCACGAACTCAGCACAATTCCGTACGGCGGAGGAGACGCCTGGTGCTGTTGCTACACCTGCCATCGTTGGTGCCGGTGCAGCTACTGCTGCCACTGCTGCTGCTAGAGCTGCTGTCGCAGGATCAACGCGAGAGGAAGCTGTAAATCACCCGACGTGTCTCTAAAGACTGGACACGCTCGTGTACGACCCGCGGTTTCTGATCTATCCGTTGGTCATCTTTGCACGCAATCTGACGGGACTCGATCGGAAGCTGGCGATCATCGTTATGTACTGAGTACGTTGAAAGAATGGCTGTTAGAGGCATCAAAGGAACAGCATAAGGGGGCCGAATATAAAAGGATGGTTGTGAACGAAACAAATTAATAATTTATTAAACGATACGCTTCGAACCGTTCTAATGTATGGCCGGTAATGCAATGCTTACGCAAGGAACAAATGCTCTGTCGCGTTGTTTCAAGATGGCATCATCGACGGCATTTGTTTATTTACCGATCTCTGTCAATGGCATGAACATGCCTTCGGATATAATTATGTTCTATAATATTCTATATAATTATGTCTTAGAATACGTTCCTTATTTTTGTAGTTAAGAAATAGGGGATGATAAAATGGATCAACTGATTTTGTATATACGTGTTCGATAGGTTCCACGAAGCTCCATTTTCGGTTCCTTGATCTTTAGCGGTAATCGATAGCATATTCCGCAAAGTATACAGGTAAACAAACGTAAATCTGAAAGGGTTCTCCGGTGTCCAAGGAACCTCTTGCACAAGACACTGAAACGTCTCGGGTTACCAGTTTGAGGAGGGATTAAGGAGGATCAGGATCTAACCTTGTGGTATGAACCGTAAGATATCCTGCTCCTGTGCAATTAAATCCGCGGATCGATACCGGGTCCGGCCGAGCGGGAAAATAATTTCTGACTGGTAATACAATCTTTTTCGGTGACTGGTTCCGACCGAATTTCGGTTTGAATTTCATACAGAACTATACATATGCGATCGACGTCTAAAATTTTTAATCAGAATGAACAGAATCATTCTAGAAACTTAGGTAGAATTTTACGTAGATTTATTCCCGTCGTTTAATGAAAAGTACGAATGTGCACTGCCGGTCAAAAGTATTGGACCAGAGTTCATGACTGATGGCACAGTAACATATTATTCTATTATCATATAATAAAAGTTACGGAATCAGTACATGTACAAATGATTTTCAATTACTTTTAGCACATAACTTTTGTGAAATCTTTCTGGAATAATATTCTTTTCTGTCTTTAATTATCGGGCCTGGCTCCACAGTTTTCACTGTAAGAATTTAAACGTTATATTATTTCATTCGATACCTTCAATTTTCTGTCAGAAACCCCGATATTGGTAACGTTATGTGTCTCGAAAATAAGAAAAATTATATTCACGATTTTGTACTTCGTGTTCGATTTCGTCAAGCTCGATTAATCGTTGCTCGCCGTACAATACGTTCGTTCGTATACCGTAAAAGCCACAGATTCTCCGATTACCGATTCGAAATTATAATGGAACAGGTGGCCAGCCAGTTCACCTTGAGCACCGATATCCCTCCATAGTCGCGGATGAACTTTCGTTTCCACCGAAATCACGGGAACGGCGCGGAGAGTCCCACTCGACCGGGGCAATCTTCGGAATTACCTGCCGGTATGATTTTCGATGTTATGGTTTCCACGCACCTGCAATCTTCCGGCCGTTACCGTGCAGACGGGGCACGCTGAAGCGTGGAATAACGCGATATCGCCGACACACCGCCGCGTTTCGTTCATCCGCTTCGAAGCACCCGAGCGTCCCCCATCGTCGTGAATCGTGCCAATAAAGGTCCGACGATCACGATACGAGACCGAGTAATTAAAAGCAGAAATTTCCAAGGGTAGGGGGCGTTGGGAAGCGAAAAAGGGACGAGAGGCAAAAATAACCGAGCGTTTCGCTGGCAGCGCAAGTTCCTTTTGACGCGAGGTTTCGAAGATAATCGTCTTACTTGCCGAGGGAACGTGTCCTCAAGATAAGAGGATCTTCTTGCATGCAACTGGATTAGGTGGCTCCCGGAGCAGCAAATCTCGGCATTATGGAAACCCAAGATGCCATAATTTCCTTGGTCGTTCCTCCGGTGAATCATATTCCATAAACGCCGCGACTAGTCAACTGCCAAATATTCAATTTTATATCTTCGTAGAGTTAATCGATGAATTAAGGTGGTGGTGTTTTCACAGATGGTCTATTAGAGATTGAAAACTCGATAATATTCTGCCATAGTTCGTACACACGGTTAATCCGTAGTAGACACACTGGTGCGAATTCGCACCAGCATAAATGTCAATTATTGAGCTTTTTCAAGATCTTACTTTTTTTAAGTAACATTTGTAACAAGAAATAAAACTTGCCACAAAGTGTGGGTATCATCAATCGATTCCTCAGAACATTTTCTATCAAAACCATATGTTTTATTTCAACATTACTATTTTTAAAAGTTAAAAGACATCGATATTTGGAAATCCTGATTTTCACCATGGATGCTGAAACAAAGTGAGTCTACAACGGGTTAATATTGAATCCAATTTTCTTGTAAAATTTCTCTTTCGCGTTCATTAGTTGTTTCGTATATCGAAGGATGACACCTATCTTTATAAAATGGATGGTCTCCGAGATGATTCCCATGAAATGAATTTCGTGGACGAAAGAAAACACGATGATGAAGCAATAAGGAAAGTAGGACGGAGGTCCTGTGGATACGGCGAGGCCGCGTTTGGATGCAAATCAGTTAGCAACTCGCCAACTCCCGTGTGCGCTAATAGTTGTACCCTTTGCCACCCACTAATTATGGAAATTCCGTCGGGGTACGCGCGCGTGTGCCGTTTCAGTCTTTCGACGATCCCCGAAACTCGGATTACAGGCTACCCACTTTAACGCGTTCCAAAAACTTTAATAACCTCCTTTTTCCACGTTCCTCTTCCGCTTCCGCTTTTGCCGCTCCGTTCCAGATAACTTCTCCTCGCGCGCACGTGCTGATCGTGTACAATTACGACACCGACGATGGACCATTTAATAAGGAAAATTGGCAGTAGTCTCCGTTGCCTTTTCCAACCAGAAGCGACTTTGAACCTCAGGCACGATGAAACTTGTTAATCGTGGCCACGTGATCTTATTGAAACCCTACAGAGTGATTAACAAACAATTTTTCTTTGAAAGTTGTGAAAAAAAATGAAGTAATTGAGGATATCAAAGTTACAAGAAAGATTGACGTTTTTTAAACGAAGGTAACTGTGAGAGAGAGGTTCAAAGTTTATCACCACGCAGTACAAAATGATCAACGATTGGAAATTATAATTACTTTTTATCCAACGAGAAGTCCTGAATCATTCAACTAGTTTGACCACTGTTGCCACTGTATTCTACAAAGTCTGCTAATATGGATTCCCTTCAAGAAATAAGCGATTAATTTAATCATATACCAAACGGCTACTCATTTCTCGATCCAAATATTACGTGCATAAATTCGCCAAGTGTTGTATACTTCGTAATTTAATTGATACCCACAGGCTCGTGCTTGAGGTGTACGGTCAAAAATCAATCACGGATTTCCAAGCACGCTTGATTATCCACGGGTCACTTAACACGTTCCCCGAACCCGTTAATATTCCCTTTCACGACACCAGATTGTTTTACGAGGAAAAACGAACCCTCCCACTCCCCTTCTCCCAAGAAAGTCTATTTTCACCGATTCGAGCGCACAATAGCGTGTGTACACGCGCACGCGCGCGGCAGAGGCAGGCTCCGTATAATATTACCGTAAAACACCCGTTACCCGTTGCACCACCGGCCCCGACTGCCATTAAATCATGAAGGTATCGAGCAGCCGATACCCAACCGTGTCACTGCATTATCGTCGTACTATTTGTATCCGTTTAGACGACGAAATTGCTTCCATTACACGATTCCCTCACGATTCCTGGCGACGCGATTCGTTGGCGCGAGCGCGCGACGCGCGCACGAGACGCGCCGTGACGCGCGCGTTTTATCGGTAATAACGCTTACCCAGTTTTATAGTGACACGGTGTTTTATGATTTTCGTGACTCGTAAATTTCACGGGCAGCTTTATCGTTAATATCGCTTCGTGAATCTTGGAGGAGGACGGCGAGACCGTTCCACGTCCTCGCGGCTCCCGCGGCGATTTATCAGCCGGGAAAAGGCAACAACACTTCGGTGCCCGGGAGGTTCCGAAGATTTGAACGGTTTGACACGGTTACCTTGCGCTCGGTGAAAAGTGGCAAAGGTTACACACCGATACCATCGTGTATCGAAAGTGGGAGAATTAGTATGAGAAGGCTCCTCAAGCTTATCACAATTTAATTGGGTGAATTCGTTCTTATTAAATGTGGAACATCGTGTATTGCATCGTTGACACAAATGTTAAATTGAATCTTCGATTCTAAATCGTGGTAATCGGTGCGATGTGGCGAATATCTTCCGGTTTTTATCTTGTGTGACGCTGCTTAACGATGGCTATCAAAATGCTATTATCTTCAACGGGAATCTTCTGTCGATTAATGGACCGCGATCGTGATTATTTGTTAGATATTTGAATTGCACTGAGTATGAGAAAGAACGTCCTCGAGTATCGTTTTCGGTGTGCACTCGGTATTGACATTTGTACGAATTTTAATTTTATATGTTGACACAAGAACAACTAGCGTTGAGTGTATGCTAAACTAAATTGAATGGTATATTGATATTTGTAATATATAATTGTGTGTAATGTGTAATAGGCATTTGAAATCCGTCATTTTCACGAGGTTGTCTAGTCTTAACATTCAATGAAATTAACGTGAACACAACGAAATCTGATAACATAGAAATGAATAGAATTTAAAGTCTGTAACAATAAAGTCTTGGCTTCGGCGAAAGGAGAAAGGAAACGTTTTGCGTTCAAGAAACGTATACCTTCTCCGGGTTGTATTTTTCAAGCGTAGTAAAGATGAGGGACCCATAAAATGTTGATCCCTTACAGGACGGTTACAAACACCGAAAAGAGAGACGGTATAAAGATTTTTTCGAAATTCCTAACACGTTCTCTTGCATCTAAGGTGAACCATTTACGACCGACGACGCCATATACTATGAAACACTGAAATATTCTTGTATTACTGTACTGGAAAACTATCTAACGGAAAACTTCTTGTCTAATAAATGATGAACTGAGGAAATAAGCTTTAACATTTGAAATGTTAATAATACTGTTTCATACGTTAGCTAAAAAAGTATTGAAAAGTAATTATTATTCCGTAACGGTCAACGTTGAAAATTGGAACAGAAATGAGATTGGTCGCAGTAATTGATACATCGCAACAGCTAAGCCTGCGGGCGAAAAGCGGAACAGCCGTGCTAATACCAGAGTGGATGAAGAACCTCGTGGTTTCAGTCTCATCCTGTAGAAAGCAATGCACAAAAACCGCTCGAACAGCGGATTCGCCAGGAGATTTCCGTATCACAAAGCAAGAAACAACCTTACAAAAGGTCGCCAATCACGCGACTGCATCGGTAAAAAGAGGAGCGGGAAATTTCACCTAATTTGAATACCTGTCACGAGAATGCATAAAGTCTGGATTAGATTAAATGACACGAGCAAAGATCAACAGCTCGAGGACATAAAAACCGCACTGATCCTTCGTCGAGACAGGAATTTATAATAAAACTTGCTGTCACCATACAAGCAAGAAGTATTGTAAATTGATAATATATCAGTCTACACTTCGAAGTAGAATACGACCCTACAGGTCAGACGAATAATTTCCGTCGCCTTCAACACTTCGCCACGTCACCCAAATATAGGTGACACGTGCATTGCAAATAGGCTGGATTATTTAAATACCATTACAAAATTTTTGCGTAAAATTAATATCGTAGTATAATTGAAACAAGATCAACAGCCTCTATTAACTAAACGCATATATTTTCGACGATTTATGACTTATGAACCGAAATAGACCGTGTCTGGCTACGTACGACCTTTTTCACTGTGGCATTCACGGTGTTAGAACGGCAACATTACGTAACCAATATCCTCCATCCCGTTAAAAATACATCCCCAGCAGTCGTAAAACCTCGCGGAACATGGCGCACAGGTATCACCAGGAAAAATGTTTCCGTTCAAGCCCGTAGTTAGGGGAACGCGACTGTACATACACGTGACTAACTTTCCGCGGTCGTAGATTAAGTTACGAACCAGTGCTGGCCTATCCGCGGCCCTATTAGAATTACTTTCAAGTACCCATTGTGATCCGCCTGTTTCCATAGATCGCCGACACAAAAGAAATATAGCGTAGGACACCGTGGATAGAGGCCCTCGGCTATTGCCACACACGTGGCTGATAACCCGTACGATCTTCCCCGAGCAAACACGCTGTAATTGCATGGGTTCCGGATTTTTCCACCCACATACACGGAGGACCCCGGCCTCTCGATATCTCCTGTCCCTTTTTCCATCCAAGCTTCGTGCTTCCATAGTCGCCGGGGCTGTACCGTTGCCGTCTGGTTTTTGAACGGCTCTCGCGCGGCGCGGCGTTCGCTTCGTACTACTTATCGGTACCAGCTCCGGGGCATATTCAACCGAACCTAGAATCTGCTTGCCACTCATTCACTCTTCGATCCGTTGTTATCGCCGTGAGCGGGGCCGGAGATACCTTGTGAATCGACTCTGCAATTTCCATCGGCTAACGGAGGGGAGCCTGTGTTATTCATTACGCACGGTGGTTCAGGCACGTGAAACTTTCTGTGGCTCTGTGACTATGCGTGGAATATTTGTTACAATGTTGAATCGGACCTAGATCGTCCGTTTAGCGTATCCTCGGTTGAGGATTAAGTTCCGTATAACTGAAGTTCTTGTAAGTTGGTTTATCGCGATGTATCACTTCGTAGTTGGAAGTAGTTTGTGAAACGTGTGAACGGAGTTTTGAATACGAGTGATGCACACAGATATCGAAGTGAAAATAGCACTTTTACCCTTTTTTATTACTGGATTCTTCGGAAAGTTCATGGCGTTTTTAAGAGTTACAATCTAAATTTTTCAATTCAAATCATGCTCGTATTTACTACTTCTCTTACAGTTTCTGTTCATTTCTAAATTCATTTGATTGTATCTGTTTTTAGATATTTTAGGCAATGTTTTGTTAATCGGGTGGACGCTGTAAAATTTTCCAGTGGGTGTAGTGGAATTTTTTGTAAATTGGAGGACACTACAAAGTTTCTAAGTTTTCCAAACGATCCAATAAATACAATTGTTGAATCTAATCTAACAGTTTACCAAAAAAAAAAAGGTATCATTTTTATGCAGACAGTGTTAATCGTCTAATATCATCAGTTATTTTGAATGTGATCGCAGCTACTTCGATAAGTCTTCAATCGAACGCAGTCGTTTCTGTGCTGTACTTTGTTTGCCGGTTCCCTTGTATCCAGAGCACGCCGGCTAATGTATTCCAAAGGCAATCATTGCGGTGCCTTGTTGTATGTAAATCGCCGCTCTTGGCGGAGATAGATTGTCCGAGACGATTTACTTCGTCGTCGTCGTCGTCGTCGTCCTTTCAAAATAGATTTTCGTTCGACCGAATTCGCCACGGTGTATCCGTTTTAAGGGTACGCGTTAAGGAAACGATTAATTTGAAAGTGAAATGCGCTCGAGTTGCGCCGGGATCGGAACCAATAGCGAGCTCCTCGACGTAGGAAAAATGGTTTACGGAAGGTTCGAATGTACTTACGTCGAGTCACTTGATTATACGAGAACCGCGTACACGACGAGGGGGGGAAGAAAACAAAAATGGCGGGAATATCGAGTCGAGTTGCAGCACTTTCCAATCGGAAAAAGCTAGTTGAAAGTCCGACGAAAAACGCTGGAAGCAGTAGGATAGATGAAGAAGTAAAGGCAATTTCCGTGTAGAACTAACATCCCATCATCGCGGCTATATTGTTAGACCCGCTACACGTGCTCAGCCGGTCCCCTGTACTCACTCAAGTTTTTGCAGTCGGGACGCAATCATGTCGACTCCGCTTTCCAATTGCACCGTTACCGAGCAACACACTGCCTCGTGGCCAGGACAGGTCAGACCCTCTCGAAGTCACCGAAGAATCTTAGTGGAATAAGATGAAAATTGTATAATATCAACAGGCGTGGCAGAGGTGATCGTAATCTTAACTCCTTAACACGTTGATTGCCACAGTGAAAAAGGCCGTACGTAGTTAAACATATTTTATTCCGTTTTTTAAGTCGTCAATCATCGAAAATATATGCGTTTACTTAATAGAGGCTATTACTGTTGTTTTAAATGATACTGAGATATTAACTTTATGCAAAAATTTTATAACTGTATAAGGGATGGTCCGAATACAGGCTAGGCTCTAAATATAGGTACTAATCCTAGCGGGAATAGTGTGAAACTATGATTCAAGAACAAAAGCTTATTTTATGACAAAGCAAACATGTTTTAGATATATGAAAGTGTTACATCTTAAAAATCTTTAAATTGTTTCACAATAAATTCTGAAGTAAAAGTGCTAGCCCAAATTTAGGCCATTTTCTCTATTTAAATAACCCAGCTCCTTTGCAAATATTAATGAAACTATCACGTGGTTGATTCATAAATATAAGTCGGTGAAGGATACACCACGAGCGTTCAAGCCCCGAAGCTATATCACAGAATAATAATAAAACAACTGCTTCTTGAGCCGATGAAAAATAAACTACATCCTTTTGTACGACCTCGTACACTCGTGACATGTTCCGTCCAACTTTCCCACAGAAGAATCAAAAGCGGCCGACAGGGCCACGAATGAACCGTCAATAAAACCTCGAACGACCGAAACACGTTACACTTGTAACGCTGTATACACCGGTCGATAAGATCGCTAAACGGCCGACACACGTGTAACACAATGGTCGCCGCCACGTAACACGCCGCGATAACATTCGTCAGTCTCTTCGTGGGTTAATTTCATAAAGCACACACCCAGTGACCGTGGTTCGACGACACGGAACGTTGGGACCACGGTGAACAGAGTGATGGTCGGCTTTTATGATCCGGCGCATAAATCCCACCGCGTTGGAGAGATAAGTGAGTCGTCCGCCTTCCAAATACCGCGTATCGTCGATCTTCCCCTTACATAAAGTGCCAGGATACCGTAGCCGAGCGTGGAAGACCTAGCTCGTGCGGTAATGGATCTCACTCGCAACCTAATTCAATCTAATCGTTTAGCGGGACGTCAACGTGTGCACGCTCGTGACAAGAAACTTTGAAGGATGCACGAGAGACGCGAGACGGTAAGATCCGAGATCGTCGCGCCGTAACTCGCGGAATTACTAATTCGAGGAATCCCTTGTATCAGGGAATTTCTGATGCCTGCCAGATCGAACGTTGAGGTGCGTGGATCTCACATTCTGGGGAACTGAAGGATCTCGGTTGTAATAAAGGAAATCAGTTGGTCTGATTTTCAAACGATGTGTAACCTACTTTTTATACTGGACATTCAAAATTACGCATGCTTACCATTGAAAGCAAATGACAAGGGTTCGATTTACGGTTTGGTGTATGATCAGTTGGATTTCTTTATCTCCTACACTAATGGATGCTGATTCTACTGATTCTGCATTTAACATTAAAACTGTTATAAAATTTTTGCGTAGAAGTAATACCGCAGTATACTTTCAAACAAGACCAACAGTCTCTGTTAACTTAATGCATATATTTTCTTAATAATAGAAATAAAGCATGTCTGGCTACGCACTGCCCTTTTCACAATAACAGTCAGCTGTTAGTAAGGTACAATAAGTGTAACTCACCTATGCACGCTAATATTACGTACTCTAGATGGAGTTATGTGAAATAATCTATGAACGGAAATTTGCATGACGAATTTAAAATGGAAATAAAATACCTCGTATCGAAAGCTCTCGCAGCGATCTATTTTGAATACATTTATGAAATTGACCGACGGAAGTTTCTCACGAGTAAATAATGAACACTACCAAAGATAATGAGTCGCGATCGAAGGCCTACATCTTTCGATTCGGTACACGGATAATGTAGTACCTGTTCTTCGTGGTACACGCACGCAGCATCGACCGCGGCGACGTTTCCGTAATCAGTTTTGACTGACAGATCTCGGCGTACCTTGGCGTGGTTGTAATCGACCCGTGGAAAGTTTTCGTACCCGATGGCTCGAGGAACCGTCGCGAGTCCGCGAACGTGTATGTGATATTCCCTAGCTATTTTACGCGTGTTCTGTTTGTTGAACTGGAACCGTACGTGTCGCCCGGTTGATCTCCAGTTCTCCACTCATGCTTAAAATTATCCAATTTCTCTATTATCCGTTGTGCCTACATACGTGCGTGCACGGGAACAGTTATTATTGGCCACACCTTGCCACAAGGAAATATTTTAACGATCCCACCCGGTCTGTCCACTTAAGGCCCGAATAATAGTGATCGTGCATCATCGTTTATTGCCTTCTTTTGCGTACGGTGCAGGTACGCACTGTTACGTTGTTTCGTGATCCGGCACGCTAACGGACCGCGGCGGTATCAATCATCTGTGTTCCTCGTGTCGGAACGTTTGACGCTTGTACAGCGTTGACAACGGAGCATGTTGTCCGTTATCAGGAATTTATTCTATTTCTCTGTGCATAGAACGAAAAGCTGTATCATCAATCGGAAGAAACTTTCACGTAAATCTGGGAATGCGATATATGTCGAATTTTCCGATTGCTGAGAATATGGTAAAACGGTATCGAAGTGTAGAGGAAAAGTGGAAGTGTACAGTCATACGTCAGCCTCGGTGATGTTAGTTATTAGTTCATTTTGAGTGTGATTCGGAGGAAGCAGTAAATGATTATTTAGTAGATGATTATAAATGGAAGAATATAGACAGGGAATAGTGAACAGTGGTTGTAAATAGTAAGTACTAAGAAAGAGTGGGTTTGTATCGATGAAAACAAAATAACGATGAGAATTCTGTAATGTGCTTGTAAATAATTAGGTGACTATATTAGGTATAATTTAAGAACACACCCGTATTGATGATAATCCAGACTGTTACCGATAACATTGCTTAGGCAAATTCGAAAGTTGATAATGGTTGATTACAAACAATATACGCGTAGTCGCACGCATCTAATCTTGATCCATATTAATAACCTCTTTTACATTCATTCGTGATAATCAATACTGATTAGATCCGAGCTACGGATTTGGACTAAATTTATGACCTGTTTGTCGCTATTACCCTAGGATTATCAACCGATAATCATCGCAGTTTCTTCATCTTGTCTAATCGATACATTTTTTAGCTGACTTATTTAAATAACTTATCTCGTTCATCGTGTTTTTTCAATACTTTCTGATAGAAAATTCTGGAACCTCACGACATTAAGATACCTATCGCCTCTCGTGTGATTTCTGTTCGAAGAAAACAAGTGCAAAGCAGAATATCTTAATTAGAATTTGTTTCAAGATAACAATCGTTTTTATGTAGAAATCATAATTTATTGCGTAAGTTATGTACAATTTACTGATACTCGTAACACATACCGCCGTTAAGTCAGCACACTTCCACTTTTACCAACGTAAAAATAATAGAAGGCGGCACAAACGATTGATACGAATACATTTCTTCGGCGTTGCTTACTAACAAGAGTATCATGCACATAATTTCTTCAAACTTTTATACTTTTGATTGTTCTTATACAGAGTTCTCCCTATTCACGAGCAGATCTGCTGACATTTTTGCAGATTCTCGAAATTGTTCGCGTTTCCGCTGCAACCTCCGTACTTGAATTCCTCGCACTGATTCGTATTTGGATTGTAACCGTACCTCGGTATCATCGCTCTGCATGGACCATGCTCCAATGGAAGCAGACACTCTGTAAAGTGGTCCGTAGTTGTTACCGAGAGAAAGATACAAAGAAAATTAATCTAACTAACCCTTTGAAATCTATTTCGAGAAGTCGAGGAAACTGATACGTTCTATGTTTTTATTCGTTAGATTAAGTACTAGAGCAACATTTAATGCTAAAAACATTTAAAAGATACTGGAAATACAGTAATTAATAGTTAATTCGCCGGAAATGACTATTTTCTGTCAGTGTTTGAACTTTACAGTTTAAGTAAGGAATAACCTTACCAAATGATTACGTGTGACTATTATTATGTATCAGTAACAAGGTCTCCATTAGAATTACACTTGCTCGTGCTAGACACGTTAAGTGTAAAATAAATACTCGAATAGTACACAAAAATTGATTCGTTTTACTCTGGCACATATATAGATTATGACTTGTTCACAGAATCTGATAAAACAGTACCCTAATATGTTATCATGAGTCATATCAGGATAATACTTAACTATACGTATAATTGAATATATAGATTCACGATATATTTTTAAATAAAGACAAAATAAACGTATTATAGGCCACAATAAGAAGTTAAAATTATATTACGCTTCATTTGTAATTAAAAATAACGCTCGTTGAAGTTGTACTTATAAATGTTCAACTTTCTTTTTTCCTATACTTTTAAAACTTTTTCCTTTTTTTAATTCTCTACTTTATGTACTACTTTTATGTAATAATATAATTACGTACGTGGTCCTATTTCAGCAGATACTTGGTAGATCACCGCACAACACACGACGACCAAGAACAACGCGAAGATTTTTCCGTTCATTTTACAGATTCGTAATATTCACGATTCGTAACTTTAACTATTATGGTAGTTCAAGTTATTGAACACTGCTTATATAGATCGCATGAGGCTTGGTAGGGGACTTTCATGAAGATAAACGAACGATATAGCGCTTAATTGTATTATCGCTATACGTATTTACTTAACTCACACGGGCACGCGTTCAGCGTACATTAATTTCTTATAACAGAACCAGGAAAATATGGTTTAATGAACATAATTGCGATTATAATCCTAAAGTATTATACTTCGATCCTTTTACGTTATTGACGCAACGTTTTGTTCGTCGTACGACAATCGCGATGACGCTGAACGATCTTATGACTCACACAAATAGATAAGATAGTTTTCTATTCTTCTAATTACTAACACCAATAACCTTTTGAATTTTACGCAGTGCAGGCAGCAATACTTCAGTATCGACTCAATGGATATGAAATTTCCATAGCAGTTGATAAATTTAATTTCTCGAAATATTTTTAAAGAGTACTCTTTTTGTATCTAGTAAATGTAGCAAAATTTATTTCAATCGGAAAAAAATTAAAGTGGTATTGTAATTGAATATTGTGTTTCGTTTATCATTGATTGATTGTATTTTTTGTTGAGAATCCACGATTAATAACTCGAAAATTGCAGTTTATTTATGGTTTGATCAATTCTACTGCATCGAACGAAGTTTCAATTACTGTCAATATACTTTGTACACTTTGAACTTAATGTAAACGGTGAGCGACGTAATATATTTAATTTAACAAGTCTTACATACATTTCTGACAGAATGTCAGCGATAAATACATAATGTTTCGACTTAGTTTAACATTAAACATCGTTTCGAATAATTAATTTCAACATTTGCTATCACGACTGCAACGTGAACGAAAGAAACGATGTGCTCTGAACCACATCAACAATTCAAGGAATTTTATTTGCGTACCATATATTCCGCATGTTATTAGACTTTGATGTAGAATAATGCAAACTTAGCGATCTACTCGTTTTTGATGCACCACAAATTTCTGTGCAGCTGTCGTTCATATTTGTTGATAACAGAATTTTTCTACTATATTAGAGTCAAGGCAGATGTTTTGCTTCTGCATGCCGATATCTAGATTCCGTGAACTATTTATGTTGCATCACGAGTTTGTTATGCAATCAGTCATACTACGCAAACACATACAGTCAAACTGCAATATAAAAATAAAGAACATAATAACGACATATAGCTCAACCAGAATTTAATTTCGCTCTACCTAGTACGACTAAAATGAGTAAAATAATAAGTTTGTTTCAAATACTTTCATTACAAATTTATCCAAAATATATTATGATATTTATCACAGATGAAACGAGAGTGCTCACGCTCGGGAATTCGATGTCCCCGAGTATGTGTGCTGCGCCAAGCGGCCAATTACGGCATAACAGTAGGAATTTACCCGTTCTGGTTCCACCCTAGCATAAACAAGAACCTACAGTAGCCGCTCGATAATTGATCATCTTGGATCTGTAGAGGGCCAAATTCCCCGGAAATGATCAATTAACGAGCGTTAATTACCCGCGCACTTTCCCCAACAGTCGCCCCTTGAGCTAATCGCAGGTATACGTCAAAAACGAGGTTGTACGGAATTCTAATATCGTACTAACTATTCTATTTCGCTAAAATAGAAATTGGAGTGGGGCAGGAAGGGGAGCTACACTCACCCTCCGATCCACCAATCACGATCCCTATCAACCAACCTTTACCAACCTTTTACAATTAGCCTCGTTACAATCAACTTACATCTTAATACGCTCGCGCCGAACACACACACACACATACAATAACTTAAATTAATTGCAACGCAGAAACATACGTCCAAACGAAGGGGAATATCGGAACGGTGTTACCACTCATAGCGTCGTTCACGCACCGAATACCAAGCTATTATTAAGTGTAAACTACAGTAGATATATATGAACAAACTTTGTGATAAGTGTACTCAATGAGCATATGTAATGTAATTAAAAATTTATATCGTCTTGTATTGCAGAAATGACTATCAACAGAGATTTTAAATGTTAATAAACAATCAAAGAAAAAAAATATATATATATATGACTGTACGAACATGTAAATTGAGAACAAAATATAAAGAGTTCGCGATTCAAAACGTGCCTTCAAAAACTGGCTACAACAAAGCCCCCTAAAATCCCCCCTGGCTATTATACTCTATGTAGCTACGCCAGACAAAGGCAAAACGACTTAAACTTAGTACGCTCGCAACGAACACACGCACACACACACACACATAACAACTTAAATTAATCGCAACGCAGAAACATACGTTCAAACGAAGGGGCTTATCGGAATAGAGTTACCACTCATCATATCGTTCACACCCCGAATACCAAGCTATTATTAAGTGTAAACTACAGTAGATATATATGAAAATACTATGTTATAAGTTTACTGAATGAGCATATGTAATGTAATTAAAATATTATATCATCTTGTATTGCAGAAATGAATCCCAACGGGGATTTTAAATATTAATAAAAAATCAAATAAATATATATGTATATATTTATGAACATGTGACTGTATGAATGTGTAAACTGAGAGCAAAATGTAAAGAATATGCGATTCAAAACGTGCCTTCAAAAACCTGGTTACAAAAACCCCTTAAATCCCCCCTGGCTATTTGGTGAATGACTCGACCGATTAAAGCCCAAGCGACCAACCAAAGCGTATGCCGGAGCCAATAATGGACATCCGATCTGCGATGGGAGAAGCTGAGACCGTAACCGTCTCCGCTGTAGGGCACCAATCTCCCGAGAGGCGATTAACAGATGTGGCACGATTATCTTTCAATCCAAATATACTTCTGCAGCTACACCAGGGAAGGCAAAACGCGACCGATGTCTGAATTCTCCGGAGAATCGAGAGGGATCGGTAAACAGCCTTAGTATACCTACACGCCTTAGCGCCGTATACTAAGTCCGTGTAAAGAAATCGCGATCAAAGTGAACTAATAATAGCTTGTTCGCAGCCATTGGCTAGGTATATTTATCGAATACCGATTGCCCAGGTCTCACCACGTGGAGGTTGCTGCGAATGGAGACCCGAGGAAGATGGACGGAATCACAAGTTCAACGTCTATCAACCTTTTACAATTAGTCTCGTTAGAATCAACTTAAATATTAGGACGCTCGCGCCGAACACACACACACACACACACATACAATAACTTGAATTAATCGCAACGCAGAAACATACGTCCAAACGAAGGGGATTATAGAAACGGTGTTACCACTCATAGTGTCGTTCACGCACCGAATACCAAGCTATTATTAAGTGTAAACTACAGTAGATATATATGAACAAACTTTGTAATAAGTGTACTCAATGAGCATATGTAATGTAATGAAAAATTTATATCATCTTGTATTTCAGAAATGACTATCAACAGAGATTTTAAATGTTAATAAAAAATCAAAGAAAAAAAAATATATATATGAATATGTGACTGTACGAACATGTAAACTGAGAACAAAATATAAAGAGTTCGCGATTCAAAACGTGCCTTCAAAAACTGGCTACAAAAAAGCCCCCTAAAATCCCCCCTGGCTATTATACTGTATGTAGCTACGCCAGACAAAGGCAAAACGACTTAAACTTAGTACGCTCCCAACGAACACACGCACACACACACACATAACAACTTAAATTAATCGCAACGCAGAAACATACGTTCAAACGAAGGGGCTTATCGGAAAAGAGTTACCACTCATCATATCGTTCACACCCCGAATACCAAGCTATTATTAAGTGTAAAGTACAGTAGATATATATGAAAATACTATGTTATAAGTTTAATCAATGAGCATATGTAATGTAATTAAGATATTATATCATCTTGTATTCCAGAAATGAATCCCAACGGGGATTTTAAATGTTAATAAAAAAACAAACAGAAAAAGAAAAATATATATATACATATATGAACATGTGACTATGAAAGTGTAAACTGAGAGCAAAATGTAAAGAATATGCGATTCA
>NW_015374005.1:0-2138 GCF_001272555.1 Dufourea novaeangliae | reverse complement strand
ATCCATAATTATTACAAATGTCAATATAACGAAATATCTTTTATGCGATGTTTGTGGTATAATAAAAATCTGTGTCGATTACGTTTTTGATACGTCTTACTCACTTATATGTAATAATATACAATAAAAATATACTGTTAGTCCGATATTTGAAAATATACATGCGTTCGTTGTCATTGTTAAACTATTAAATTATATGAACGTTGTTAGTCTGAAATTATTCCTGAGAACTTACTGCAACGATCCAATACTGCAGAACCCGAGAATTAGTAAAATTATTTATGGCTGTATCAACGCTGACCTTTATGGAGCAGCAACCCGGTTGCCAAAACGTTTCTATCGCATTTACACCGCTAAACGGGCATGATTCTTCTTCGCTTTGCATTAGATACAACGTTTAAAGAACGTAGATTACTATTCCCTAACGGCTGGAAACCAGTAATTACAAGAACATTGTTAAAATCGCATTTGTTTGCAACGGTTGACACTGTATCTCGTCATGTGTGACCCGTTTAGTTCACTTTGGACAGTTCTTACACCGTTATACGGGTAGCTTTCGTCTAAGTGAAGCACTCGATTTGTAGCTGAAAGAACGTAGATTAATCCCCTCTCATTGAAAATAACAATAAACGACCAGAACAATGTTAAAATCGCATTTAATCGCGGAGTACCACTATCTTTTTGACCGGTGGCGCCACCCGTGGCGAATCGATTAAACTGCTAGCCATATAATTAGCCAGCAGTTTCAGCGATTCGCCACGGATGGCACCACCAGTCTAAAAAATAGTGGTACTCCGCGATTAAATGCGATTTTAACAGTGTTCTGGTCGTTTATTCTTATTTTCAATAACAGGGGATTAATCTACGTTCTTTCAGCTACAAATCCAGTGCTTTTTCAAGGCGGAAGCTGTCAGCATAACGTTGGAAGAGCTATTCAAAGTAAACTAAACGAGGTACTCATGACGAGATACAGTGTCAACCGTTGCAAACAAATGTGATTTTAGCAATGTTCTTGTAATTACTGGTTCCCGGCTGCTAGAGAGTACGAATCTACGTTCTTTAAACGTTGTATCTAATGCAAAACGAAGAAGAATCATGCCCGTTTAGCGGTGTAAATGCGATCGTAATATTTTGCAATTAGGGTTGCCGCCCCATAAGGGGCTAAGGTAATACAGGCATAACTAATTTTACTAATTCAGGGGTTCTGCACTATTGGGTCGATGCATTAAGTCCTGAGGAACAATTTGAGACTAATGACGTTCATATTAAGTGCTTAATTACTGAGATATTTGCATTTTTCCATGACTAGAAATTTTCACTCACTTGTCGGTATAATTTGGCTAGCAGTTTGAGCAAATTGCCACGAGCGGCGCCACCGGTCGAAAAAATAGTGGTATTCCGCGATTAAATGCGATTTTAACAGTGTCCTGGTCGTTTATTGTTATTTTCAATGACAGGAGATTAATCTACATTCTTTTAGCTTCAAACAGAATGCCTGATCAAGACGTAACTTGTCCATAGAACGTTGAAAGAGCTATTTAAAGTCAACTAAACGGTGTACGCATCGCGAGATACAGTGTCAACCGTTGCAAACAATTGAGATTTTAACAATGTTCTCGTAATTATTGGTTCCCACCTGCCAGAGAGTACTAATCTGCGTTCTTTAAACTTCGAATGTAATCCATGACGAAGAAAACTGATGCTCGTTTAGCAGTGTAAATCCGATTGAAACCTGTTGCAATTACGTATACCACTAAGCAGGCAACACTTTTCTTCGTCATGCATTACATTCGAAGTTTAAAGAATGTAGATTAGTACCCTATAACGGCTGGGAACTAGTAATTACAAAACATTGATAAAATCTCAATTGTTTGCAACGGGTGACACTGTATCTCGTCATGCGTACCCCGGTTAGTTCACTTTGAATAGCTCTTCCAACGTTATGCTGACAGCTTCCGCCTTGACAAAGCACTCGATTTGTAGCTGAAAGAACGTAGATTAATCCTATGTCATTGTAAATAACAATAAACGTGCAGAATACTGTTAAAATCGCATTTAATTGTTGAATACCACTATTTTTCGACCGGTGGCGCCACCCGTGGCAATTCGCTCAAACTGCTAGCCAAATTATACCGACA